>NC_056662.1:6871666-7215000 GCF_018350195.1 Panthera tigris | reverse complement strand
AAGTGATGATGAGCTGTAAAATATGAACACATATTAGGAACACGTGATCATGGTCAGGAAGATACTCCATTTTGTATGGCTGTAATCCCAGGCCATCGATCAACAATGTCACCCACGGTAGCTTCGTTATGGATAAAGTAGTCAATATCAGCTATGCTATACTACACTGATATCTTCCATAATCTCAGCAAATTAACCATAGGAGTTTTTTCCCTATTCATGCAAATTCCATGGCACTCTTGTTGCCCTTCAAAGCCACTTTCTTAAAATGCTTAGACATCCAGAACTTTCCTATTTTTCAACCTCACCGTCTCATTATTCCCCCACTGGGATCGCCCCTAGTGGGAAAGAGAGCCGTAGAACTCATATCCATTCTGTTTTGCTTTGATTTGCTTAAGACCACAGGCCAAAACCAGTCAGAGCATCCCTCCTAACCACAAGGAAAATAGAAAAGGCTCAAGGGTCACATAGATACTCAGTGAGCAATAGAATGTAAAGATACAATTATATCCTGAGAAATAGTCATACTATAAGATAGGCTACAGGAAAATGCAGAAGGTTAGGGGCATCCGGTTAACTATAACACTATTGATATATGTCCTGTTAAATTCCCCACTTGGAAATTCTCAATACACATTAGCCCATTTTCTCAGTTGTGAGAAACCATTCTACAAATAAGCGTGATTATCTTGGTTTAATCTGGTTGTTTTTATTTTTATTTTTTGTAAAGTTGATAGAATAATTCCCTTCCAGAACACCCATGAACCTCATATTCCATTAACTCACATTAGAGAAATATTGCATTAGGACATCTTGAAATACTAAAGAGAAAAACATAATGGACACTTAATAGATATTTATTGGCGGAACGTTAAATAAATGAATGAGAAGTCACTTTTCACATCCACGGACACCTGTTTGATCAGAATTGGAGGGACCAAAAGCCCATACAACACCTGCATTAATGTTGAAAAATGAAAATCCTAGGTCCAACAGCTAGCTTTCACTTGCAAGATGCTATCTACCAATTTTGGTGGGATTTTGTTGTTGTTGTTGTTGTTTCGCCTATGCTGACTTGAGTGGTTTTTTGATGTCATTAGCTACATCTCATCTGCTTACGATTTCACAGTGGAATTCATCAGGGTGCAATGCTCAGCTTATACAACTCATCCCACACTTCCTTCCGCACAGGAATTTAGGAATGGAAACCAAATATGGCATTATGATAGAGAGAATCAAAATTACATGTTGTATAAGCCATGCTTTAGATGGTGTTCCATGCTAAAAATCTCAAAAACTCATTGTAGGGAGACTCAGCAAAAGGCACAGTGCTACTTGTACGTTCCGTAAAAAAATCCGACTCAGTGAGGCCTTGAGCAATAATCAGGCTTCGTAGCAATAGCTTACGGTTTGCCTTGGGTCCAGAGAGTGGCTAATTGTTGGCAGAGAACCACAGAAACCGGGAGGAGAAAACAATACGGAAGCAATATTATTTGCCATCTAATTCTCTGTAATCCTGAAGGGTGGTTATGCTGAATGATAACACACAGAGGAAAGATTAAATATAATAACATAATGTTCATGCTCTGCACCAGAAGTTATTACTTTTGGCACCATAGAGGCAGATGGCTGGCACTGGCCATTGCCAGGAGGTGTTGAGTGCACAAGAGGTACTGAGGAATTGAGTCATCTGTGGGGAAAATGACAGTAATGAACTGCTTGTAGTGCTGTGAAAATTCAATGAATTTGATTAAACGCAGATTGCAAAACTGTTTCCTGGACGACCATTGGACACAGTCATTGATGCTGAAATGTGCTCTCTCCAATGACAAGTCGGACAGGGAAACCACTGTTTGTGAGGCCAGTTTGTTGAGCTTCTTGATGAAAGGGGTGGCCAAGGAGATGAGCAGAGCCCTGCCCTCCCAGCCTCCTGCAGCCCCCGGGTCCGCAGGCACCAGGTTGTCTGACTGCTGGGGAACTTTCTAGAAGAGGCACAGTTAGCCTAATAACACATCATCTTGGCCCCCAGGGAGCAAACTTACGGAAACTTTTTGTTAGATCTTTATTTCATATCTTCCACGACCACACTACCTGTATTGGAGTAAGGTGCATACGGTACAGTTTATGGCATGTGATTTGGACAGATGGCAACAACAGAGTGGTGACAGAGCAGTTTCATGTGGGCTCTACAAGCTCATGTCAAGAGTACAGGGAGAAGCGAGAACGGGGATCGTAGGTAAGGGTGGCACGCCACCTAGTGTGGCCCTAGGACCCACAAAAGCATGCCGCCCCTTCCTTACTTTTCGTGATGTGATAAATGCAGAAACAGAGAGTAAGATGGGGCACCTGGGTGGCTCGGTTGGTTCAGCATCCGACTTTGGCTCAGGTCATGATCTCGTGGTTCATGAGTTCGAGCCCTGCATTGGGCTCTATGCTGACAGCTCAGAGCCTGGACCCTGCTTCAGATTCTGTCTGTCTGTCTGTCTGTCTGTCTCCATCTGTCCCTCCCTCGCTCACACTTTGTCTCTCTCAAAAATAAACATTAAAAAATTTAAAAAAAAAACAGAGTAAGCACTTAGCAATGTTTAACAATTCAACAATTCCATCAGTTCTGATACTAAACAGGTGGATTTTGCAGGGTTTGCACCTATTAGAATTTTATTTTTCTGGTGATTCATTTTATAAAAGTTCTGTAATGGGTTGGAAGTTCTACTGCAGATAGTTTGAGAATCAATGAACTGGGGTTGCAGAGGCAGACGTAGTCTGCATTTCCTACAAGATACATGGCTTTAAGCAAATGACTGACCTATCTACATTTTGGTTTGATCAGTATTTGGTACTTACTAGATTATGTCATTATTAAATAATTGGATTCGCCAAGAACCACTCGCATGAACAACGGAAAAATTACTAAAATATTTAGATAATCCACACCTACTCATTTGAACAATGCACAAGTCAAACGATCAATTAAGTTCAATGGTTTGGAAGAATGAGTGGATCTAATAGCACACACACTTGCTTCACTCAACTGTTCGGTTCCTGCAACAAATATTTTTGTGCATCTGCCTTGTTCCAGACATGGTTCTAATTGCTGAGGGTGTGCAAGTGAATAAAAATTGCAAAGATTCCTGCACATGGGGAGTTTGTTCTGGAAGGGGCTATGGTTGGCACAGAATAGATGTACTTAATCAGTAAACTGTACAATCTACTTGGGATTAAAAATTGCTATGGGAAAATAAAGGAAGCATTGCAGGGCAAGGAAATAGGGAAATTTGTAAGGAGATCGCATTTCAACAAAGACACAAAGGAGGTGAAGTTCGCCATGTGGATACGTGGAGGAGGGGCATTCTGAGTAGAGGTAACAGCCAGTGCAAATGTCCTGTGTTGGCATATATCTAGTGTATTTGAGAAGCAGCATGGAGGCCAGAGTGGATGAAGGAGAGAGAACAAGGGAAACGTGGATAGATGAGGACAAAGAGGTAATTCGAGTCTAAACGGACCATGTGAAAACTTGGTTTTCCACTCCAAGATAGGAAGCATTGAAAGTTTGGAAAGAGAACTGACATGGCTTTCCTTCCATGTTAAAGGATGATAAGGCTATTTCAGCAATGCAGGTAAAGGAGATGGTGGGATGCCAGCAAGACGGTAGCAGTAGAGGTGAGAAATGGTCAGATTCCTGGTATATTTGAAAGGCAGAATCAATAGAATTTCCTGATATTGGGTATAAGGTATGAGATTGTGAGAGGGAAAGATAAATCAAGGAAATTTCAAAGTTCTTTGCCTGCGCAACCGGAAAATCTGGGATGCTGCAGGCTGTGGGTAGAAGAGATTATATGGCATTGGGGGTGCATGATGGGTTTTGTTTGGGACACGTTAAGTCATACTTGTCTGTTATGGGCAGCTAAGTGTCTTTAAATGTCAAATATGCAATTAGAGTCCAGAGCTTGTGGAAGACATTAAGTGTGGATGTTGCTGGGAATAAATCACTTTGAAGCTAGAAAACTGGATGAGGTTACCAAACAAGAGAGTGCAGACAGAGAAAAGGGCTACTGACTGATCAGATCAGAGACCCTAGGGCACGAAGAAGTTATGGAGAAGAAGAGGGACAATGAAGGAGAGTTAGCAGGAGTGACCAATGGGACAGGAGGACCATCGATAGAGGGTAGGACTTGGGAAACCCAATGGAGAAAGTGTTTCAGGAAGAACTCATCGAGGGTGTGAAATGCTGCTGGTAGCCACGTAAGGCAAGGACAGAAACCTCTGGATGCAGAAATGTGAAGTTCCTTCATAACCACGTAAAGATGCAATGGTTTGTAGAATGATAAAACAAGAGTCATATGGAAGGAATTTTGAAGGGAAGGACCAGAGGTGAATCGGACACAGAATAGAAACAAGTCTCGTAAGGAGTTTCTAGCATGAGGGAGCAGACCCATGAAGCAATATTCGGTAGCAGAAGTGGGGTCAAGAGAGAGATTTTATGTGACTTTTCAAGGGTGCTTCTTTTGGGGAAGACCTCAAGCAATTAATAGCACAGGTCATAAAGTGTGAGGACCCTGAGGTGTACCGAAATGAGCAAATTTTGGAGACGAAGTTAGAAGCCCTCGGAAGTGAACGCAGTCACAACAGAGAACACCTCCAAGGCAAGAGCAGGAGGCACTGTAAGAAACGCTTGTTTGATTTCAAGGGCTACGCTTTTTAAATGCTGTGAGTGGTACTTACCAGGCAAATGGCACAGGCATTTGTTTGCAAACGCAAACTCCTTTGTAATCATCATGGAGCCATTTGTACAATCACACATTTCTTCAAACAAGTAATTAATACTGATACTTAAATACTAAATTGATAGGCTTTCTTGCTCTCTTGCTTGCAAGCTATTCACATTCTAGCTGTGATTAAGAATCAGCAGAGACAGTCCCTTAAGGTAATAGGTGCAAGAAATTGTCTGTAGTCTCCACTGTCTCCAGTTTTACATTGATGTGTATTAAGGAAAAGTAGAAGGAAAAGCAACAATGCCCTTTGTCTTCTTGTTTTTTGTCTTTCAAACTTTTTTCCCTAACAAAGGGGAAGCAAAATATATCATATATGTATGTGTGTATGTGTGTATATATTTATATTAAATACACATACACACACCTCTTTGGCATATATATATATATATATATATATATATATATAATATGTTGTATTTTATAACATTTCTTTAACTGGTATTTTGTAAATTTATGTTCAGATTCCATTCTTCCTTCTTGTGATCGCCTTCCTTCAGAGTCATGGAGAAAGCATATCTTCTTACCTACTTTGGCCTGGAAGGGACATATATCCTTCCATTTGTGAAAATAAGTCATGACATAGGGAGACCTGGAGAATGCAGCCCATCTTTATTTCAGTCTCCCCTTCCAACATAACTCTGTACTATGCAAGGAAACCATGGCACTTTGGTGGCCAACCAGCTGTCTGCTACAGGGAATGGGCATTTCAAGGTCAAAGGCAATCATGCTCTTTGCCCAAGGGATATTTGAAAGAATTTAGAGTTCTATATAGAGAAAGGCAAAGGAAAGATATACGAGAATGTTCTAATATGACTTAATCTTTGATAAATTAGAGCCCTCTGGATATCAACATAAGAATGTTTGGGTTTTGTTTGTTTGTTTGTTTTGTTTTATAGGAATTAGCTGCTTTGGAAATCTGAAAATGGACTATGAATCTTGTCATAGCCTATACCTCACAACTAGCATCAATTACATATTTGGACCACGTGGCATTTATTGCTTTCTTATTTACAAGATCACATTAGTAACCAGTGGCAATGATAAAGAACAGTCAACATTGATGCCATCCAAAAGAATAATAACAAGAAAAAATAATTCCCTGGGACAGCAACTAAAATCAAACTTAGATTGAAGTCTAGGAAAATGATCATTTTTCATCATAATTGTAATCACATAAAATATTAAATATTTTCTTCATTTTGACATTTTAATCACACCCTATATTCTTCATGTAGAGATACTTCTTCGAATTCTTTTGTGATTTCTTTAGTTTTTATAAATACACATATAAAGTATATTTGTGCATCCACACATCTGTATATAAAACCCAATATTAGGCTTGTGTTTTTCATTTTCGGGTGGGTTGGTGAGTTTTTCCCTTATTTAATAGTGTGACATTTGGGGGTACCTGGGTAGCTCAGTCGGTTTAGTGGCCAACTCTTGACTTTAGCTCAAATCATGATCTTGTAGTCACGGGATTGAGCCCTGGTTGGGCTCCCTGCTGAGCTTGGAGCCTACTTAGGATTTTCTCTCTCTCTCTCTCTCTCTCTCTCTCTCTCTCTCTCTCTCTCTCTCCCTCTCTCTCTCTCTCTCTCAAAATAAGTAAATATATATTCCACATACAGAGATGGAGAAAAAAATAGATTAAGAGTCTGCTCTCTGGTTGTCCCCAATATTCTGACTTTCTGAGGTCAGTATTGATCTTTTGCATTCCTTCCAGTAAACTGTGCATTCCTTCTAGTGAGTCCTGTCCAATATCACCAAAATGTGTACTGTTTGTATCGCTGAAGGGAACAAGCCCTCTGGTTAGACTCCTGGGTTGAATCCTGACTTCGTTTCTGACTCAGTCTGTGGGCTTAAAATGCTTAATGTTTCTGTGCCTCAATGTGTTCGCCTGTACAATGGGGCCATGTGATTACCTACATAGCTCTGTCATGTAACTGAATTAAGTCTTCCGAAAGCAACTTTCCTAGCATAACTAATAAAGGTTAGATAATATTGTATTTGCTGTTTCTGCTCCCATTTAATTACATACCCCTGTTCTCATATCACTTTCTACGTCTGTTTTTCTCTTCTTGCCCACGCAGCCCCACACAGACTATTATCATAACTGTTGTAGCTGAAGTGTTGAAGTAAATTGAGGAAGGCAACAGCACCGTGCGAAACAGTATGCGTATCAGTTTACCTTTAAATGAGAGGTATCCTCATGCTGAGGTTTCCTGGCCATCTCTTCTGTGAGGCATTTTTTTTTTATGTGTATTCATTTCTGAGAGACAGAGCATGGGGGGGGAGGGGCAGAGAGAGAGGGAGGCACAGAATCCCAAGCAGGCTCCAAGCTGTCAGCACAGAGCCTGATGCGGGACTTGAACTCATGAACTGTGAGATCATGCCCTGAGCCGAGGTCGGACGCTTAACCCACCGAGCCACTAGGCGCCCCTTGGCCATGAGGCATTTGTAAAAGCTGTAACCATCTCACCCAGGACCTGCCCCACTACTGATAACCATCTTCTCAAATCTGTGCTAGTCTCTATCTTCTGGGCCTAGACACATGGCAACATGAAGCAGAGGGAGGCTAAATAAATTGTCTCAATTTTAAAAAATTAGTCAATGAAATAGAAATTGGCAATTAGCATCAGAACTGCAATCAATTCTGGAATATAAAAATGGAATCCTCCATGCATACAAAAGTATATTGTAAATGATAATAGTCACACCCACTGATCTTGAAAATAGTTTGCCACGATTTAAAATATCCATCAACAGTTTAAAAGTCCCTTCCCTATTCCTCCAACTAAGTGGAACCAAAATTGTTCTCTCCCACTGAAAGATTTGAATATGATATAAAACAGAGGTAGCACATGATTGCCCGGACCTTCTGTCTACAACTGGGTGTTGTTTGTATGTGTGCGTTCTGCAAGTGGTTAAGCGTTAGCCACTGTTACCAACATGGGTTTTCTCATTTGTTTGTTTTAATACCTGCCAGGATCTGTGGCCATTTGAATGTGTACCTTAGTAGACACCAAAGGCACATTTCTATTGTCTTTACTAGATTTTATATATCCGCGGAACTTAGGACAACTGACTTTTCCAAATTCAAACTTAGACAATTAACTTTTTTCAAAAATACTAAAAACTCATCTTAACACTTTTTATTGGTGATATGTTGTCAATGATGTTTTATTCCCCTATGTTTCCAGTGTCAAAAATATTGTCATTTTTCATTTATAAGTGTCAGATGCAACGGACATGCCCCAGGAAAAGGAACGTGAAATCCTTTTGTTTTGTGGCCCACTTCCTAAATATATGCAACGTTTATTTGTCAATCATACCTCAGTAAAGCTGAGGAAAAAGGGACTCGGGGCTTTCAGCAACCCCAGTTGCTTATATACCCCTATTTGTGTCAAAGGCATATTTTCATAAACACTCACTCGCTGTAAATTTTGGAGGAGCGGGATATTAACTAGTTTTATTTTTTTCTAATCACTGGCTCATTTAACATGAAAAAGTAAATGACATCCTAGCTTATTTCACTTATTTTTTTATATTGCTTCTTTACTAAAACCGTAAAAGAAAAAGGCCTTAGGTACCATAATGTGGAAGCGCGAATGGTTAGCTGAATGCAAATGCTCAGTTAATCACTCAGGAACACTATTTTGGGGTCTACATGACCTTCTTTACAGTGGCAATAAAGACTGGGGGATGTTCTGGCATTAATTTTTCACATAAAGTGTTAACGAGATGCACGATTGATGACTATTCTTTCATTTCTGGATTTTAAAAGATGGGCTGGGCCATAGTTCTATTTACCCTAAGAAGGATTCCTTAAGTAGTAGGATCCTAAAGATGTCCTAATAGCCGTTTTCACAGTTCTGATAGATATTTGTTTCCCAGGTGGCTAAGAGAACAACCAAACAACAAGTCAATAGCTGAACTGTCATCATTTGTCAGTGCACGGGGCTCTACAGTTTACAAAGCGCCTGTACATCTGTGATCTCAGGTTGAGCTCCTAGACAGACAGATCCTGAGACTGAGACAGGCAGGAAGGAGACTGAGTGCAGCGCCTTCTGGGGAAGGAAGAGGGAGGAGCAGGACTGGGGAGAGGGGGAGAGTTGTGTGATGCAGTGGTCCTTCCGGGATGTCCTGAGTTGGGGTGAGGTTGGTGGGCTTTTATGGCTCCCTGTTGACCAATCAATGCAGTAGGGGTCACCCCAAAAAGGGAGCTTGACATGGGGACTGGCAGATCATTTCAGCCAGGGCGCTCCTGACAGCCCGTGAACATTTGAGTGTTTGCCTCTCCCCTTCCCAATGTTTTTTACCCAGATCCCTTGGGAAGATGACTGGAGGAATCATTACCATGTGATGGGGTAGGGTCCCTCCTCCCAGCCACCTAGTCTCTCCTTCACTCCAAGATTTCTGGTCTGAACCCTGGCTTTGCTGCCGAAACTAGGGCAAGATCGTAACATGTTATTGAGGCCCCTTTCTCTAGCCTCCGAATCCTCTGTGCTGCATTTCTTTTGATTTTACAGGTGTAGCAGTATACTTGGTGGGTATCCATCAATTTGGCCCCGAGGATAAGTTCTGTTAATCATCTCCACAATTCTCTGGGTCTGGCCCTCTGGTTGTGATGCCAACCTTGCCACTCATTGCAGTGCTCATGTTCACCGGACTTCTGCTGGTTAAGCTCTGCCACCAGCTTCTGTAGTTTCCAGGTTCCATTATCCGTGTTGTTATTAACCCAGCTGAGTAGTGGCATCTCCTACGATTAGCCCTGAAGACAGCCACCACTAGGCATCTTCATGATGCACTGTCTCTCTCGGCTGCAGGTTTCCTGTAGCTTTGGTAAAGGGCTGATCTTTCGGGCCCCCTTGGTACATGGTTATCTGGTGGGTTTTCCCAAACTAACAAAACATACCTGCTGCTCCTTCCCAAGCCTTTTATTCCCCTCTTCTCCTACTTGCCCTGGCATGTGGCATTCCTACCTCACTTGCCATCAGCCACTCTCCCACTTCCAGGAACCTATTCATCTGTGCAGAACAAATTTAGCAGCTTAAAAAAGAAGGTATCCATTGGCCCACCCCATTTGATCAACTCCTTGAGAGTCACTTTAACAACAAGGCTGCTGGGTGTGACCATCGCCCCCTTCTCCAAGTTGCGTGAACTCCGCCACCCCCATGGCCTGTCCCATCTGGAAAAACCTGCATGCCTACCAAGCAGAGATAGGCTGGGAGCAGACCCGTGTGGATAAAAGCAGACTCTATCCAAAGTTCAGCAGATTTTTCAAGAGCAAACACTTCTCAAGTGCCTGGGTGGCTCAGTTGGTTAGGCATCTGACTTTGGCTCAGGCCATGATCTCACAGTTTGCGAGTTGAGTCCCACATCTGTGAGCTTGAGCCCTGCTTCGGGTGGCTTGTACTTGCTTTGGGTAAACACGAGCCCAGCTTCAGGTGAGCCCCACTTCTCTCTCCTGCCCTCTCTTTCCCCCCCACCCCTCTACCCCTCATGGAATTCTCCCTCTCTCTCTGCCGCTCGCTCACTTGCAACCTCCCCTCTCAAAAAAAAAAAAAAAAAAAAAAAAAAAAAAAAAAAAAATCAAACGCTTCTCAGATTGTTGTATAGAACCGGTCAATTTCCAGAGTGTTTAAGTGGTTGTGTTTCTTTGTCCATTTGTGTCGCTGTTCTTTGGGGAGAGGTTTTGTCTGTCTTCTTGCTTAGCTGTGATTCAGCTTTTGGAAACTTCTTTCAGAATCTGTGAGTTATCCCATATTCTCCCCAAAATTAAGTTAGAGCTACTTTTAGTTGCCGTAAAGCAAAGAGCCCTAATAAATAAAACTAGATTTGGGGGCTTATTTTGTGAGTCAGCATTTCAGAAATGCGCTTTGCTTTGTTCATTTTATAATGTTACAAAGTACTTTACATGAAGGAATTGTGCTTTCTTTTAAAATGCGTTTTCCTTTTCCTGTGAAGGTAAATTCTTGACTAAAAAAATCTGGAAAATCGTAGAGGAAACTCCACAGTGAAATTAAGCAATTGCTTCGTAAAAGAAGCAACATTCACCTACATCTTCAGTGTTCATTGTTCACCTACATTGTTGACTTGTGGTTCTATTTCTGTCCGCAAAAGCTTGCAAAGTGACTCCATTGAGTTTGGTTAAAGACTCTTAGCTTAGCAGTGGAAACCAGACACCAATACCAGGCCAAACGTAGTATTGGGAGACCTATTTGAAAGGCTAATTTAGGAGAATTCTTAACTCTGGAAGCAAGGATATAGTTGGAAACTTCTCTGTAACTATGTTACTTTTAATGAGAAGGGAGGAGAAGTCTTTCTGAAAAGCAGTCGAGAACGATGGGGCACCCATTTCCCCAAACCACTGGAAGCAGGGTTCTGAGATTGATTTGAGACTCTACAAAGGCTCATGCTGTGATGCGGGCAGCTGTCTCCTAGCAGAATGCAGGCCACTTGTGTATCCCTTCAGACCTGTAACTAGCTATCAGCCCTGTTGCTAACAGCTAGGAGGCAGGCCGGACTTGGACTGGGCTTCAATGGCAATGACCTTCCTGCAGAATTACATCTCCATTTACCAGGGCATTCAAAAGGCAAATGCGAAGGATCTAAAATAATTTTACTTGAGCTTCTTCTTTTCCTTTAGCAAATTAAGCACAATTATGTGGCTAGACATAACGGGAAACATTCTTTCTTGAATTGTATCAGAGCTCTGATGCCCTTGAAGGTCAACCAGAAGTTCCTTTGCTTTGCTAGGAAGGTCAACATGTGTAGAAGAATCATTTTTTAATGGTTATGATGAAAAAAAGTAAGTGGTTCTGCTCTGAAGCTAAACAAGATTCTTCCTCAGAATAATAATCACCAAGAGGTCAGAATATTTCCTGGCTGCCCTTTAATGATCCATACAAGAGGACTCTTCAAAGAAACCCCTCTCAGCAACTGCGGTTTCAGTTGGTTTCCTAGTCTTGAGCAAAGTGGGTAGATGTAGTCCTCATGCCCCAACACGCTTCCAGTTTTAGAAGGAAAACTAGTGCTCGCTTGGGCAGCACATATACTAGAAGGAAAACTAGCCTTTGTTGGCACATTCCTAAAGTCGAATTTAATAAATACTTGGGTTTGCGGATATAGCAAATTGTAATGGTAGTAAACAAACATCTTATTCTTGTCTTTCCTTTTTTTAATTTTTTAAAAGATTTTAAGTAATCTCAACACCTGATACAGGGCTCAAACCCACAACCCTGAGACTGAGAGGTGCATGCCCCACCGACCAAGCCAGCCAAGTGCCCCTATTCTTATCGTTCTTCTCTTTTCTCCCAGATATACTCCCCCCTCTATATTTCTAATAACTGTGGATCAAATTTTGCCCCCAGCCTACCCAGCCATACTTACAAATGAGCGAATGTTTCCTGTGACTATTGTTGGAAAGGAGAGGAGCTTCCTCTTAAAAACTGGTCCTGAAGGGCACGGTTTATTTTGATGGGTATAGACAGAAGTGTGTGTGCATGCGCGTGTGTGGGTGACAGGAGATGGTTAAGTTCTAGTCAGTAGATAAGGCACACGTCTTGTGCAATCCCAATTGGCCTTAAAAATTTATCTGCAGAAATCCAGCACAGCCACGTTTTCCTTCAGTGTTGGAACACTTGCTATTTCTTTGGGTGAACATCAGATGAAGCAGGTGACTTGTGTTTAGGGACCAAACAAACAACAAGCAACCCGACTTCACACATTAGAATCATCGGCGCACAAGGAGAGGGACATAAGATTGAGACCCGAGTAGGGAGAGCAAGATTCATGCCTTCCATTTCCTGCTCATCCCAAGGCTGCCAGGAGCAAACAGTCAGCACTGTTGAAGTTAGCCCTTCGTCTCATTTTAATTATTATTTTAAAATTAGCTGCTAGGCGCATATAGATGGATTGTACTGGCTTCAATGTGTGTGCTGTACCTACATGATATATTTATACTAAGCACATATGTACTTTGGAACAGTGATGATATGTTATTTTCCAAATTCTCCTATTTTCCCCCATGTGCTGTGTCAAAAACAAACAAACAAACAAAAACAAAAACAAAAAAACAAAAAACTGACTGGCTGAGATGTCTCCAGAATCTTCCTCTACTAATCATGCAACTCTAAAGTTTTCCTCTATTAAACCAAGTTCAGGGACACCTGGGTGGCTTAGTCGGTTGAGCGTCCAACTTCGGCTCAGGTCATGAACTCGCGGTTCACGGGTTCAAGCCCCACATCTGGCTCCATGCTGACAGCTCAGAGCCTGGAGCCTGCTTCAGAGTCTGTGTCCCCCTCTCTCTCCACCCCATCCCGGCTTGTGCTGTGTCTCTCTCTGTCTTTCAAAACTGAATAAACATAAAAAAAAATTTAAAAATAAAAAAATAAAAATAAGAAAGGGAGGTGGGGAAAACACTAGGAAAAAGTTAGGAACACTTTCAGATGCCAGTGAAAAGCCCTGATAGACTCCCTCAAGTAATCAACCACGTTTGTTTGGAGCACAATTGATCTTGTCAGGGCTAAACACCCATCTGCCGTTGATATCCTCAACAAGGAAGAATAATTAGAAAATTCCTTAATTAGTGTTCCATTTAATCTTCCATTGTCAAGGTAAATACTTTGATTAAAATAAGTAGTACACAGGAGTAACTACACACCTATTTTGAATTTCCATAAACTTATTAAATGATCCTCCCCATTCGCCATCTCGGCCAATACTGCCCTTCCCGAGACTCGCAATAATGGGGAAGGATTTTAAGCGAAGCGAATGAAGGCTTGGTTTTCACCAAGATCCAAATCCTGAGGAGCATCAGCCTTTCTTTTCTGCTGGAGAGACACATGAGTTCGTAAGCTGTTTTCAAGCTGTCCACGTTTCCAAGGTCAGCCTGCAGTGATTGTGATGCTTTTGCTAATGAGTCACACAGTTTAACCTACTCAAGGGTCACCGAGGCCCATTCCTGGGCCCACTCTCAGGTTTTGCTTCTGTGATTGGTGGATGGTAGAATTCAGGTATTTGAAGCGTTATCAGTCTCCCCAGGGGTTCTAAAGCTGAAGTCCTACTTTCTCTGTCCCTCCTGTGACCTCCCATGTACCTGATGACTACTCTAATTACTGTTGGTACAGTTTGAGCAAGCCATCATTAGGACTCAGCTGTCTCTGCTAGGAAGCTCTCTAACTGGGGAAGTCTCCCTAATGTTATCTTTTACTTGCTTTCCTCCTTTGTTTTAACCCTTATTCATTCATTCATTTATGAAACAAGTATTTTTTTGAGCACTTACTTTGTGCAAAAAAGTTTTAGGTGCTTGAGATGTTGTAGTGAAAACAAACACAATTTATACCACCGAGGAGCCTGTATTCTCATGAAGGGAGACAGAGGAGGAAGAATTACTCAAGTATTTAGAATTCTAGTACTGATGAACACCATAGAGAAAATTAAAGCTGGGGCAGGGGGAAGGTATGGGAGGTGGGTTCTATTTTAAACTGGGTCAACATGAAAGCTCAGGCTCATAAGCTGGAGTTTGAATGAGCCAGCCTTGTGGTTAGTTGGGAATTCTCTTGTCTGTTATACCTCACCCTCTGCCCGCGAATGAGGCCAACACAGAAGAAAGCAGAGAAAGAAAGAAACTGGTTCAGGCAACCTTGCTGCCGACCCTCAATCCAGCCATATCTCTATTTTTTGGTAAGACATTAAGTAAAATAAACTATGAAACTCACTCTGTTCTCTAGTAAGGCCAAACAATAAATTCTGTTTTAGATTAAGTAAGGAATACACTGTGTTTGCCCTTGTGCCACCAAAAATTCCAATATGTACTCCAATAACCTTTATTTTTTTAAAAAAGAAAATCTATCGTGTTTTCTCACTACATGGGAATATTATAGAAAATTTGGAAAATACAGAAAGGCAAAGACTAAAAAAATAAATCTTAGGACATCATTTTAAGGGTTTTGCTGAGTATCTGTTGTGGCTTAACTACTGAACAAAAACTCTACTCTTGTGTATTTAAATTGTTTAGGGGGGCCCAACTTCACCTCAGGTCATGATCTCATGGTCCATGAGTTCGAACCCTGCTGTGCTGACAGCTCAGAGCTGGAGCCTACTTTGGATTCTGTGTCTCCCTCTCTCTGCCCCTCCCCTGCTCATGCTCTGTCTCTCTGTCTCTCTCTCAAAAATAAATAAACATTAATAAATAAATAAATAAATAAATAAATAAATATTGTTTATCCTTGTTATTCGTAACGATTCCCAACAAAATTTTAAGAAGCATCTTTGAGGTGAATTCTTTCCCATCCATAATTATTTCCATAGGATATATTTCCAGAAGTGGAATCGAAGGCTCCAAGGGTGTGCACGTGTTTGTGGCCTTTGAAATGAAAGTGCCCATTTGCCCTCCGAATTGTATGAGTTTTCATCACCATGGCAAGTAGATGAACGTGCTTACTTCTTTACATATTCACTAACACCCAAAGCAGAAAAAGAAAGTTTTAATTTCTTTTCTTATCCAATCATTATTATGTACGGTATATGTATATTTTATTCTTGGTGAGATTCCATTTTTACCATATTAAGAATTTAACATATTTCTCCTTCTGAGAATTGCCAGCTCCTTGATTCTAACACCTTTAAAAGATTTAGGTGTCTATCGTTTTCTTATTGATTTTTACTAATGCTTTACATATTAAATGTATTCCTTCATATGCCATTAAATTTTCCCATTTTAATAATATGAACTATATAAAGCTTTTCTCTTAGCTATGCACCGTGCAAGCAATTTACCTAACAAAAGATGAAATTGCAGATAGAGGGATAAATGTGTTTGAGATCACACAGGTACGCAATAGAGCTGGCATTTAAAGTCAGGTCTGCTTGAATCCAGACCTATGTTTAAATATGATGCTAAGTTACTGATGATTATTATTTCCTCTCTATCCCATAGTTCAGGGGTCAGCAAAATGCCATGCATGGGGAAAATCTGGCCTGCTACCTATTTTATAAATAAAGTTTTATTGGAACACAACCGCATTCATTACTTTCATGCACAAGGGCATACTTGAGTGGTGACAGAGACCATATGGCCTGCAGAGCCTTCAAATATTTACTGTCTGGTCCTTTATAGGAAAAGTTTATTGACCCTTGCAGTAGGTTCCCATTACCTAGAAACTATATTGACATTGGATTTCCTGGATCTATCCATTATCTCCCCATATCTTACTTTTCCCTCAACATTTCTCTGTAGTATTAAATAAACTACTGTCATGCTTTTGTGTTAATGTACACTATTCAAGAATGTAATTCATTGCCTCTACTGATATTTTAATTAAAAAAAATTGTATTCTATTTTCAAATATCCTATTCTCAGTCCCTCTTGTTTCTTAGCATCTTGTATTGTTGGAATGACACAGCATCTTCTTGGATTTCAGTAAGAATAATATTTAACTTGTAGAGGTATCTGGATGTCTCAGTTGGTTAGGTGTCCAACGTGATTTCAGCTCAGGTCCTGATCTCATGGTTTAAGATTCATGAGTTTGAGGCCCCGTCAGCTTTCAGCACAGAGCCTGCTTGGGATTCTCTCTCTCTGCCCCTTCCCATGCTTTCTCTCTCTCTCTCTCTCTAAGAAAAAGAAAAAAGGAGGAATATTTAGCTTTTAAAGAAGTTATTTGGAATAAAAGCTGTTTCACTCATGGGGCGGGGGGGCGCGTTTTGGTCTTTTAATCAGGTGTTTATGTGGATTTGTCATTTCTGGAAGCCACTGTGGACCTCTCTCAACAAATGTGAATGCCCACTTAAAAACCCAGAAAGTCTTTTCTTCCAGTGACCTCTCAGTTTGCCCTTGCATGTAGTAGAGTTCAGTGTATTGTCCACATGCTCTGTCAAGCTCTGCCCCTGAATACTGTCAGTAGGAAAACGGACTGTGTATGTGTGCATGCATGTGTTTGCACACACACACATGATTGGGGGTGGGTCGAAACGTCTATTCTCCAAATGCTTCTGCCCCTTACCTTCTCTGATATGGGTGAAATTCCTCTGGGTTTTCACTGCCGTGTAAATTCAATGTGTTTCAGAACAGGAATAGATATTTCCTTTCATTTGAACATAATGGAATATATTCTGGAAAATAGTCTTTGGTATTTATAGAATGAGGTTGGGCCCTTCCTAATAGCCAAGGCAGGTAAAACTCTGTTCTCTTTTTTCCCTTCTTTGTGTTTAATAGGGATAAATGTGTAAGATCATTTCAGTGTAAAGAATGCATTACACAAAAACTGATCGTTCTTAATAATCTGTAGTATTTTATAGGAAGCTCAATAGAACTTATTAGTAAGACTCATCTGCTACATTAGCTAAAGGAACAAATAGGCTGCAAAACTGGAACATGGTATGCAAATCAATAATAATAAAGGAGCCATCATATTGTGTGCTGCTCAGATGATACTGAAAAAATTCATTCCCAACCTGCCAACACATTTTGAAGGGGATGTTGACAAGCCCCTCTACATCAAAAAAAAAAAAGAAGAGAGAAAGAAAGAAAGAAAAAGAAAGAAAGAAAGAAAACAAAAGAAAAAGAAAATGGCAACCATGATAGAGAATAGTCTAGAAATGATGTCACCTTGTTTAAGATTGTCTTTCAAATTTTGCCTTGACTTCCAGATGGAAGAGGGAACAATATTATGAGAGGCTCTACTCAGCAGGAAAAAATACATATTAAGAATGAAAAGTTATAGGGAATCATTATTTGATTTAAAGGAAGAAATATCTTCTAATTTAGAAGATATTAGTCACCTTCTGAAAAAATGTTAGATCATTGTATTCAAAAGCTTAATTTTGAGATTAAAATAACTGTGTGACCTGGAGCAAATTGCTAAACTCCTCTGAGCCACGAGTTCTCAATTCTCAAAGTGATTTTCATCGCAATGATTGGTTTCTCAGGTAAATTTAAAGTTGAGCTAAGATTCTATTCTATATTCATAACACAGCATTGTTATCAAAATAGAACAGTATTATAATGAGATGTTCTTAGAACAGCACTCATCCTCAATAAATGCAGCTATGTTGCCCTTGATGTGATGTGGTGAGTGCCCCATCCCCCAGGTATATTAAGGTAGTAGTATCCGGATGTTCTTGGAAACGTATGTATGAGATTGCAGTGTTGAATTGGAGGTTGGAATAGATTGTTTGGTCAAGTCAGTTTTGATCATCACATATGAACTTACTCTGCTTTGCATATCCTTCTGATTTATTTATTTATGCCAACCAATATTTATTGACTGCCCTTACTTATGAAGATCACGTTAGGTGTTACAATTCCAGCTGACAAAGAAGATAAGATAAATTCTTGATCCCATAGAGCTTATATTCCAATGGGAGAAGGGGATAAGAAGTAAAGCTTAAAGATCAAGAAAACATTAAATAATGGCAAAAACTCTACTTCCTTTTAAAGGAGGATAAAGTAGCAGGGAGTGACTGAAAAGGTATCTCTGAAAAGGTGGCATTTGCCAAGAGTGACAAGCAGGGACCCCCTTCGTGAGAAACACAGGAAAGAGCCTTCCTCCTGGATTGGGTGTTTGTTCCCATTATTTTCTATACATGGAATGCTTTATTGCACTACAGAAGAGCTGGTACAAAGATCCTAAGATAGAAATAATCTTGGAGTATTCCAGAAATAGAATGAAGGTCAGCGTGACTGGAGCACAGAGGGAGACGAGGTGTGATACCCGTCAGTATCCATTTCTCCTTTTGTTCTGGGCACACAGAGAGCATGCATTGCTTGGTTCCCTTGCACTTAGAGACATCTGACTTTTCTGTCCATTGAAATGCAAAGATCAATGGTGCATGTTTTTCCCCAAGGAAGCGGTAGAAAGCTATTTGTGGTTCTCCAGTCTCTCTTTCTCTGTAAGAGTGAATGTGGGAGGTCTGTGCTCAAATGGCTCATTCATCAAATGGAAAACGATGGATGTCTGGGTATCGCCCATCTCAGGAAGAAACTATAGGAACAAGGAATAAGCTTCTCTTATGTTAAGCCACTGAAATGGTGGAGTTGTTTGTTAAAGCATTACAACCTAACATTGTAATGATGAATTTCCTGATGAATTCAGGGAATGACTAACAGTAGAGGGTATGGTAGCAGGGCCAGATACTGTGGGTTTGTAGGCCAGGATAGAGTGGGCATTTGTGAACAAACGTAACGAGCAGCCCCTGGGTAGCAGATACGTCATGTGATCTGTCAGCTACTGATTCACAACATTGCCATCACTCTAGAATTCTTATACCCAGATTTCTCAAAATTGACATCATCTTCTGAGGTTCTACCTCCCCAGCCTATAGAAGCTACATTATGAAATGAGAAGGTCAACTAAATATATTTTATGGAGTTGAGGGCAAACGAAAAAGAAAACCACAAATAGGTGTAATATGTTTTCTAAGAATATCTAGATACTCTTTACCTTCTTAACCATTTTCTCTCGGCGAAAACCCTTTTTACTTTGTTTTTGTTTTGTTTTCAGGCTTTTTGCTAAGCAATCTGCCAAAAGTACTTATCAAATGAAGAATTAATTTATAAATATTTGTTGTAATTTTGTTTTTCTGTTTTTGCATTTCCTTTTAAAGAAAGAAAGATTGCCAGGTTCCAAGTTTAATTAAATGCACACCTGTCTAAGGAGTGCTAAAACCGAGTCATCTTCAACAACACTTGTAAGGGAAATAAGCCAGGCACCATATTCCTTTTTTTCCAACAGTCAAATCAATTTTGTGCCATGTGTAGACATCCCTGACTGCATGGCCACGTGTTTAGTATTAGTTTTAAAACGTCTTTGTTATGATGATATTGACTAACCTTAGTAAGTTAGATTTAGTTAGATTTAGCACTGATATATACAAGGCAGAATCATAAGCCCCGTGTATGTACGATATCGTTCAGTCTTCACAAGGGCACCTAAGGTAGATTTTATGGCTATGCCATTTTATAGGCGAGGAAACTGAAGCTCGGGAAAAGTTAATACGTAGTTTAAGTTCACACAACGAGTAAGTGGTGGAGCTGATATTGAATCAAGGCAATATGACCAAGGATCCTACATTTTTCATTGTTAGGAAAATTGTGTGATCACATAAGAAAGCTAGTGAGGAAGGCATTTACTTGAAGTAAAGAAGGCAACATACTTACAGAGTGACGGCCCTGTGATTTGAGGCAGATACATGATGACATTTTCTCTATCCTGAGATGGAAAGTCAGCTTTGGCACTGGAGACAGATGTGTCATGTTAAATAGGTTATTTAATCTCTTCGAATCTCAACACTCTTATCTGTAAAATGGGGCTGATAATACCTACCATAGAGATTCATGGTAAAGATGAAAGGAGATGGTGTGTACACAGGGCAAGGAGTAGGCATTCAATAAGTAACAGTTATTTTACTCAATCAGCTCTTCATTTCCTCCCATCCCTCAGTGAGATATTAGGGATTGCTGGTACCGATCTATAAATGATCTTATAATCTGTGAATGAAAGATACTGGATACATGTAATGTCTATAGTCCCTTCTAGAATCAAGAAAGATAAAAAAAAAAAAACTCTTTTGATTTCTTGTGAAGGAAAATGCCATGTGTGCTAAAGGTGATTGATAGCAGTTCCTCTATGTTTGTGTCTCTCCCCACATGCCCGTACTCAGTGGCTTTTGTACATGCCATATGTCTAAGTTTCACATAGGACCATTCTTTGATGGAAAGTACATCTAGCTTTCTTAAGTACAAATAACAAGTTGATAAGTGGGTGATTGATAGTTAAATGATAGATATTTGTATATGTATAAATTTACATGTATCTGTAGTTATAGATACAGATATACATGTAAACACATATACATATAGTATAGATATAGTGATGTATATAGTATCTGTATGTGTAGAGATATAGTGACATAGTGTTGTGTATAGATACAGATGAGATACACAGATATACATATACATATGCATGTGAACATGGACCTGAACATGACATGGACACGGATGTGGAGATAAAAAGCTATCAAAGGCCAGGAGGTCGTGTGAGTGCAAACACAGCCGGGTTTTGCTTAGGAAGGAATGTTCTTTGGAAATAAGTTCTTGAGCCAAGGCAGACGTCTCATTATGCTGATTTTGACGAAAAGGAAGAATGGTGTGTGAGGACCCTCCAGAATCTTTTTTGGCTTCCCGGGGAGTGGGCAGGCGCCTGCATGTCCCCGCCCACTCTCCAATGAAGGAGGGACAAGTTCCCCCAAGAAAAAACCAGGTCGCCATTAGGAAGACAAGCAGATACTTGGCTGCCTAAAAACAAATGTTCATTGTGTCTTTGCTTTAGTGTCTTTCCAAATAATCTTCCAAACTAGGCAAGACGATCATTACTGTCTACATAGTAATGGTAGTTCCTTGAGATTAAGCAGCCTTTCCAAGTTCATTGTGTCTTTGCTTTAGTGTCTTTCCAAATAATCTTCCAAACTAAGCAAGGCGATCATTACTGTCTACATAGTAATGGTAGTTCCTTGAGATTAAGCAGCCTTTCCAAGTTCACAGAGCTGGTAAGTAAAAGAGCAAAGCTACAGGCGACATCCTTGCCTTCTTTTCCAGTAGCTTCCTGACTACATCCCTCTAAAAGGATACTAATTTATTATTTGGTTTCTCTCAACTACAAATCACCTTATTTTTCCTTTTTCCCCTAAATCATTTCAGTGGGCAGCAAGCTACAGAGAAAGTCTGTGTATCACTGTCAAATTGCCTTTTGGACAATATCACCCTGCCATGTTTCTGTCTAAATGAATCTGCAACATTGACAGGAGAAAAAATATATAGAGTAAAAGTCCTCATTGTTCATTCAGGGATAGTCTGGGCTGGAGGTGGCGTCACCAGTGCATACTGGCTGTAATTAGGAGATCCTGGCCCCCTCTCTGTGTTCCCGGGCACTTGTGTCATCACTTAAAAAGGGCAATTTTGCTTTTCTTTGTCTCGGCTCTAATCCCACTCCTGCGGCTCATAGCCATGACAGACCCTGAACACAGTTTTATATATTATGTGTGGACGCTGTCTGTGACATGTTGACCTTGCCTAGGTTACGGGAGCCAGAAGCTCTTTCTTCTAAGCGTAGGGAAACAAGCCGTGCTGGTGTGTACAAACATGGAAGGAAGGACCTCAGAAGGTGTTTGCAGGATTTCCTGAAAATCAGGGGGATTTAGCTACAGTTGAGATGTTTCACGTTCTTTTTGTAACTGATTTGAATCTGCCCTGTAAAATATGGATCCAAGAAAAATCTATCTCATAACACCTACTCACACAGCTCTTTGGTGAATAGGGAGGAACATCTCCTCTCTTCCCTGGCTCAGATCCAGGGTTTACCAGGAATACAGGGGATGGGGGTGGACTATGGTGTATGCTAATCATTATGGTGATCATCGATCCATCTGTCAAATGATACTGAAATAGTATCTGACAAGAAGGCTAGCACTTACTTCCATGAGTTTTTGAGATATGCCAAGTCTCAGAAACTGTTCAGATGGGTGTGTGTTTCTACCTGACAAAATTCTATCAGGATCCCAGTGGTAAGATAAAGGAAAGGGCAGAAATGCACAGTTTCTTTTTTTAAGTTTATTTATTTTTATTTGGAGAGAGACAGAGACAGACAGAGAATCCCAAGCAGGTTCCATGCTGTCAGCGTGGAGCCCCTGAGATGGTGACCTGAGCTGAAACCAAAAGTCAGATGCTTAACCGACTGAGCCACTCAGAACCCCTAAAAATGCATAGTTTCTGAAAATATTTTAGGAGTCATTTTATGAGAATCAGCCATAGTCAGAACCTTCTAAGCACAAGTCTTGACTTGAGGGATAAAGATGGGAATTTATCTTAAATATGGAGGATGGCAAAGTAAAGATTTCTTGTCTACAGAGAAAAATAAAAAATGGAGAGTCCACAGCCAGAGTGAATTTGGATAGATTTAACCAGGTATTTGGCTTTGGACCCTTGTAAGACTGCCGGCCTCAATACTGACTCTTCCCCTGCAAACTCACCTCATCCCACTGTGTAGGTGAAGATCTGAAACATATTTAACAAAGTTCTTAGAACTGGGAGGTGGGCAACTGAAGTCACCAGTCATCCTAATGGACTACTGTTTGGCCTCTGTGACAGCTTTATTGTAGTTGGTTGATTTCATTTCTCATGCTTATAATGTAAGATTCACTCTACGGACATGGTTTTGTGTGGGTTTTAACAAATGTGTAGAATCACGTATTCACCACTACAGTCATGATCCAGAAAATTTCCATCACCCAAAAATTTCCTTTGTGTTTCTCTTTTGTAGTCAATCCTCCCCTCCACCATCAAGCCATACGATCACTAATCTGTTTCTCATCCTATGGTTTTTCCTTTATAAGTGGAATCATTTTTAAGTCCCCCTTTTTTCATGCTGCCTAATGCATTAGACATTCATCCATGCTGTCCCAATGTGTTAATAGTTAGTTCTTTATTATTATTAAATTTGTTTATTTCTTTTGTGAGAGAGAGGAAGCATGAGCAGGGGAGGGGCAGAAAGAGAGGGAGAGAGAGGATCCCAATCAGGCTTGAGCTGTCAGCACTGAGTCCGATGCGGGATTCAAAGTCACAAACTGTGAGATCATGACCTGAGCTGAAACCGAGAGTTGAACCCTTACCCAACTGAGCCACCCAGGCGCCCTAACTCTTTTTTGTTGCCGAGCATTCCTCCACTTCTATGAAGTGACCACAGTTTTCTATCCATTCTCCAGTTGAAGGACAGTTTCTCGTTTTTAGAAATTATGGATAAAACCGCCATAAAATTTCTGTATAGGTTTTGGTGTGACCATGATTTTTCATATCACTTCAATAAATACCTAGGATGGGAACTGTTGGGTCAGATGGTAAGTGAATGTTTAATGTTATAAGAAACTGCTAAAATGTTTTTCAACACGGATGTGTCTGACCCGTATTGTAGTTCTGCCAGCAATGAATACACATTCCAGTGGCTTCATCTTGGAAATGTCAGGTTGGTTCTTTTTCCTTTTTCCTTTTTTCCATTGTATTATGTGTGGAAGAGCATCTGACTGAGGACGTAACGTGTGTTTCTCTGATCACTAGTGATCATGAACCGTGTTTCATGTGCTTCTTTTCCATCCTTATATCTTCTTGAATGAAACGTCTGTTAAGTATTTTGCCCATTTTCTAACTGAATTCTTTGTTTTCTTGCTGTTAGCTTTTGAGATTTCTTTACACATTCTTCCAAGAAGTCCTTGATTAGATGGAGTTTTGCAAATATTTTCTCATCATTGTATCATTGTGGCTTGCCTTTTAATTCCCCTAACTTTGTCTTTTGAAGAGCAAAATGTCTCTATTTTGGTGAAGTCCAATTTATCTATTTTTTTTTTAATTTATGGGTCATGCTTTGGTGTCATATCTAAGAAATCTTTGCCTAACTCAAGGTCACAGAGAAGTTCTCTTGTGTGTGTGTTTTTTCTTTTTTTCCTAGAAGTATTAGGGTTTTGGGCTTTTAGGTCTATGATCCATTTTGAGTTGATTTTTGTATAGGGTGCAAAATATGGGTTGGGTTCTTCTTTTTTTTTTTTTTAGTATATGTTAGCATAATTTGTTGAAAAGACTATCCTGTCTCCATTCAATTGCTTTTGCATGTTTTCAAAAATCAATCAACCCTAAGGTGTAGGTCTGTTGCTGGACTTTCTAATCTGTTCTATTGATCTATCTGCCTCTCCTCTCTTCAGGACCATACCCTTTACCCTTATCACTTGGCACCTTTCTGCGTGGATATTTTACTTCATTGGAAAGTCAAATGCCACTTTTCATTAAAAATCCATTTCTTTCACCATTTTACTGCATGTATTTTTAAGACTATGCTACTTTCCTTTCCCCTGTTTCCTTAATTTTTGCCTTCAAAATTCATAGGCCATCTAATATTAAAAACCAAGATACTCTATATTTCCATTTATATGACATTCTGGAAAAGGCAAAACTATAGAGACGATAAATAGATTAGTGATTGGCAGAGGTGGAAAGGAGGTCTGATGGAACAGGTGAAGAACAGTGGATTTGGGGAGGTGGAGGGAGGTGAACCTGTTCTATATGATGCTGCAATGGTAGATACTAGCAGTAACTAGCAGTATGTGTTTGTAAAGATCCCTTAGAACTTTATAGCATGGATTGAACTTGAATGTATGCTAATCGAAAATGAAGCATTTAAGAGATTGAGGGATCCTAGGATGGAATACAGACCATGACCAAAGAATCTAACTGTATTACAAATATATGAAGTAAACTCACTGAAAGGGATGGGAGGGAGAGGTACTGATCTCCATACCTGGAAATGAGCAAGCGTAAGACTAAAGGCAAAGGGATTTTGCATAAGCACTGTAGTTGATAAAGGTGTTTCCCACAGGGGTGGCAGTTAATAATTCCGAAACCACTGTGCACGGACACTGGAATTGAATAATTAAGTAAATGGATGGCAGATGGGGGGACCAGATATCACACCGTTGTGGTGGAAAGTTACAGACAAGCAAGGAAAAGGCTGTGGTAAAGATTAGAGTTGGAGTCATTAGCAGGAACTCTTTTTTAGCTTAATGTAGATACGGATACATATATTTAGAAATTTTTATAGATATACGTGTATACACAGATTAGTATATGTACATATATTAGAATCAGCAATGCACTTGCAGCAATGAGCACATCTAGAGCCCAGAGTTTGGTTTCTAATTACATTCTTCAATAAAAGGAACTATATCTTCTTTAAAAAAAAATGGCTTATTCTAGGGCTGGGCAGGAAATGTGCAAAATGAGCTAGAGGAGTCTTGTGCCAGAAAGTAAGGAAGTACTCACAAAAACAAAAACAAAACAAAACACAAAACCACATTGATGGGAGTATGTCAAGGGAACATAGGATCCAACTGAAAGAGCTTCCAATGGCCAAAGCTGAAATATAAGCAAAAAAATATTGGACATAACCTAAAACATAAATCACTAGTTATGATATGTATTGGTATAAATAAATTATTGCATAAATAAACAAATTGGGGAGAACAGGCAAATCTTCTGTGCAGAAAAAATTGCAATAATTTATTTGCCCTTAAAGAGATGAAGCTTGGGGTGCCTGGGTGGCTCGATCGGTTAAGCATCCGACTTCAGCTCAGGTCACGATCTCGTGGCTGACTAGTTCGAACCCCACATCAGGGTCTGGGCTGACGGCTCAGAGCCTGGAGCCTGTTTCAGATTCTGTGTCTCCCTCTCTCTGCCCCTTCCCTACTCACACTCTGTCTTTCTGTCTCAAAAATAAATACAACATTTTAAAAAAATCTAAAAAGAGATGTAGCTTAGTTACCCATGCCTGAAGTGTGGGCTGCACATCGCGACTTCTTTCCAAACAGAATGCTATGGAAAGGAGGAAAAAAGAATAACTTTGCTACGTGGAAACCTGACAGTACTTCAGCCAGGTGATCCGGGTCAACAACAGAGATAAACCGTGTTCATACGGCACACTCTTCATATAATGTGATAGGAATGCCATGGTACCTCTGTTGGTCTTCCTATCAGGAAACCATAATCCTGGTCTAATTGTGAGAAAGCCATTAGATGAATCCCAATTGAGGGATATTCTAAGAAAGTTCTGACAAGTACACCTTGAAACTGCCAAAGTCATCAAAAACAAGGAAAATCTTAGAAACTGTCACAGCCCAGAGGACCCCAAAGAGACATGACAACTAAGTGTCATGGAACATTCATATGGGATCCTTGGATGGGATCTTGGAACAACAACAACAAAAGATATTAATTAAAAACTAAGGAAATCTGAATAATGTATATGGACTTTAGTTAATAACACTTTATCAATATTGGTTCTTTGTGAAGAAGGTACTATACTAATATAAGACATAAGAAATGGGTGAGGGCTATATGGACACTATCCTACTTGTGCAACTTTTCTATAAATCTAAATCTCTTCTAAAACCCCAAATTCTTTTAAGTAAAAAAAAGTCACAAGCTTTTCTGCCTCAACCTTAAACATGATATTCTAAAGAGGCTTTGTCTCATTTTCCTTCACCAATCTAAAATTCCTACAATTATTTTTAAGCAGGATTATGGGGCTTGGTCTCAGCTCAAGGACAATAATGCCACATCTTCCATGGCCTTGGGCAAAGGAGTGGCTGGTCTGCCATTGTTGGTGCAGAAGAGGGTAGACACACTTTCAGATGGCCACACTTTCTTTGTGATTCGTCCTCTTAAGAGGTGGAGGCCCCCAGTTTTTAATCTGTACTATTCTGCCAAATTCTGTGGCATGAATGACATTCTGGGACTGTTGAGAACAGGATCCAATAGCTTTCAAACCTGCTGGAATCCCTTGAAACAGACAATCTTGGGATATTATCTTGGGGAACTGAAGTGCCTTGCAGTGAGAAGCCCAATCCTCATGGAAAGCACAGGTATAAATTCTCTGTTGGAAGTCTCAGCTGAGCTCCCAGCCGGTAGCCAGCGATTCCAGACATTTGTGCGAGCCATATGGGACATCTGTCGTAATCGAGAGAGGTGGCTCTTCGAGATGATGCCTGGCCTGATCATCATCTAATGGCAAGTGCATGAAACAATCAGAGTGGGAACTGGGCAGCTGAGCCCAGTCAATTCATAGACCATGCAGGGTACCAATAAGTGGTCATTGTAAAGCACTGATTTTAGGATGGTTTATTTTGTAGCAATACATATCTTGAACGCTCTGTTAAATGTTGTAGCTTAAAACTCAATTTTCTAGGAGCATTTCCTGTACAAACAAACAACTACACAAAAGCAAACATTTACTATGTGCCTCTGATTAGCAAGGCATGGTCCAGCATCTGAAATTTCAAGCCTCAGCGATATCACATGGCAAGATAAAAAAGCATTTCAAGTTGTCATTGTGACATATCTTGAAGGAATCACCAGCCATACGATTTATGTCTTCCTTTAAAAGCTTCCTTACTGCTTAAAGACAACCTACTGCTTATTCTCAGTTGTTTCAGAAGTTTGACTAGTTAGAGTTTATCAGGAACCTCTGAGGAGATAAACATATCTGATAAACCCCTGAATCCAGGTAAATTGAGAGATCCTCAACATTATCCTCCCCAAATAGCAATACTTTAGATTAGTTTATATTTAATAGATTACTAAGATTAGACCTCTGAAGCAACATGGCATTTCCAAAATCTCTTTTATAGAAAAAGTTTGTTATCAATATGCCAAGACTCCATAATGTTTTAAAGTCTTGAGTAAAAGTTAAAGCCTCCTCAATTGATCATCAATACCTCTGTGGATTTATTATTATTAGGATATTACGAAATGCAGTTGAAGCAAAGAACTGTTTGTTGCTTGCTTAGAATGATTTTATTGACATCTTTTCTTCCTGTTATATTACTTTTGGTTCTCTCTTTTTTTTTTTAATAGGAGAGAAATAAATGGCTGACCCTTGAAAAACACAGGTTTGAACCATGCAGGTCCGCTTATGTGTGGATTTTTCTAATAGGACAGTACTGTAAATGTATTTTCTCTTCCTCGTGATTTACTTAGTAATGTTTTCTCTAGCTTACTTTATTATAAGAATGCAGTATATAATGCATATGCAAAATATATGTTAATCAACTATTTATGTTATCAGTAAGGCTTCTGGTCAACAGCGGGCTATTAAGAGTTAAGTCTTGGGGGAGTCCAAAGTTATGTGTGGATTTTCAACTTCCCCTGTGTTGTTCAAGGATCAACTGTAATCATGTGCAATCTATGCCAGTAATACAAGAGAAGAGGTAAGATGATGTACGGACATAAGCCAGCAAGGTGACAGGTGTCTTAACCCTGTCCCAGGTAAACTGGGAGCTAAACATGGAGGGAAACAGTATGGTACAGCAGTGAAAAGTTCTTGTCATTGAAGGAAAAGTACAGTCTCACCACTCACCAAATTTGCCACCTAAGGGTTTCAAGCTATTAGAGAATCATTTTAAAAATATTCATAAAACACTTGCCTCAGAGACTTGGGAGAGTTGAAATATGATTAAGATTTGAAAATGTTTAGCAGAGTCTGGCATGTATGAAGCAGTGGTAAACATTGGCTTCTCGCTTTAATAATAAATTGAGAACAAAATTATCTTGAATGTCTCCATCAGATGCTGTGTCTGGGCTTCTCCTTCTATTTCTTTCTCTGAGTAGAAGACACCAGTGGTCCCAGATATAATTCCAGCTCATTAAAGAGAATATTCCTTCTGACCCCTCTGCTTTTGGAAACCAAAATTGTTGTCAGAACGGTGACTTGGGGGAACAGTTGTAGGGCTTTGTGATGCTGGGAAAGTTATTTAACCTGTCTGTGCCTCAGTTTTTTCATCTGTAAAATAGGGATGATACAGTACCCACTATATATGGCAAATATGAAAAGCAAATAAGATAATAAAGTGCCTAAAACAGTGCCTGTCACAAAAAAAACATTCACTTTGTTATTGTTATGTTTTAACAATTATGATCAGTGTAAAAAATTATCATGAGGCATATACTTAGTACCCTGGTATCCTGGTTTCCTTGTCATTAGTCTTTTCCCTAACTAGTCTGTCTGTCTTTCTTTCTTTCTTTCTTTCTTTCTTTCTTTCTTTCTTTCTTTCTTTTTCTTTCTTTCTTTCCTTTCTTCTTTCTTTCTTTCTTTCTTTCTTTCTTTCTTTCTTTCTTTCTTTCTTATGCCTGAGTGACATAAGATACAAGCAATATTATTATGGTTATTAGAAATATTAGAAAGGATATTGCTTTACCTATAAAGTTTTTTAAAGCCACATGGAGTGTTGGGTGAAACATTGAGAATCTGGCTAATAGACCTCAAGCACAGCTGAGATGTTAAGTGCCTCGTTTAAGAGATCAAGAAGAATATCCCTGAAAGGGAGGAGGAGAGAGGTCAGAAAGGTCAAGAGGAGGGGATAACAGAGAATTGACAGGTGTGTGAGATTGCAGGATGGGAACTAGTGTGGAGTGGATAAGAAGTTTCTAAGAATATGCGTGTTCCTGTGTAAGGCATTTACTTTATTGAAAGCTTCTCCTCTTTCTACCAGCTCCACTCCTATGATGAGAAAGTCTATGTTGGATCTGTAGGGACTTTCCTGTGAAGACATTAATACCCCCTGTCTGGGGTGATGGATTGTGGGCAGAACATGGCTCCTGCATAGAGAAAGGAATTCAGAAGGAGGGAATCATTCTACTTCACTCCTTACCCAATGCAGAATTGCGGAGAAAATGTTGGGTGTTTCAAATGTTGAGTGTTTCACAAGGCATGGGATGAAAGGCTCACATTGTCTTAAACATACATTATTTATTCAGTTTAATTTTTCATTAATACTTCACATTTACCATGTACTGTCCCAGGTAGATAACGTTGCCCTCATGGATCTTTCATGTTAGGCAGAAGAAACAGAATATACATACCTGTGACAAATGGAATAATTTCACCAAGGGCTATGAAGAGTATTAAGGGGGGTGTTTGGCTAGGGAGGGTCTTGGCAAGGAGTTGGATAGGAAAGCCACTTAAGAAAGGGTTTTGGGTGGAGATATGAATGATGAGAATTAGCCATGGGATAATTTGGGGGTAAAAGCTGTCCAGCACTGTGATAAGGATGGGGTTGAGGAGAAAAAGGGTGAGTGCACTGGATTGAATGGATTTGGGGAACGGTAGTGCAAGGTGAGTTGAAAGATGTGAAGGGATATCCATGAAGAGTTGGTTTTATTTTGAAAGCATTGGGAAGCCTTCATGGGGTTTAGATAGGAATGATGCAATCTCATTACTGGGAGTATTATTTTCCAATAAACGATGCCCATCTTATCTATATCTCATTTGTCCATCACCACAAACATGGACTATAAGCTTTTCATACCGCATCTTACAAGAACACAACCAATGCTCAGAGAAGACATTTGCTTTTTCTAAGGTCATTTGGGTAAAAGGAAACAATGAGGATTTCACAGCAGTGCAAGCGAGAATTGGCTGCTTCTCAACTGGAGCTCTGTGTTTAATAATTGATGGAAGGGAAAGGGACGGTTCTAAAGTCGCTGCTAAAAGACACAATGTGGTACCATGATTTTTTTCAATTCTCTTTGCAAAGTAAGCTAAAATTCGTCTTTCAAAGGAAACACTAGTATAATGCTGTTCCTTATTTTTCTTCCAAGTCTTTTACCCACGTCTTTGCTGAGTCTGCATCCGCACCATCCATGCCAACTCGTAAAGCTTAGCTGATGATCTGCAATCTGGGGGAAAGATCAGGAGAGATTAGAGCTGAAGGAATGTAGGTCACAGAGGGAAGGGGCGATCCCCACAGTGGGTTTCAGACAGTCTGGCTCAACAATGCCAGAGTGTATAAAAAGGATTTTGTGATGTTTAGACTTTTATGAAATGAAATAATGTGCCTTGATGCAACATTTACTAGTTTCTAGAATAGTCCAAGTCAACACTTTTAAAGTTAGCATCCATATGACTGATTAATATTTTTGGTTAATGTCAATTTCATTCCTGTGATAATGTATAGTATATGTGTTTAAGACATTTCATTAAATTTTGTGCTGCTTAATGGAAGTCTTAATGTAATGCCCTGAATCATATATGAACTCTGAAAACAAACCTTTACTTCATCTATTCATAAAGCATTGTTGGTCTTCCTTACAACTCAAGATTTGGTAATTTATTCCAAAGCTTACATTGAAAGCAAACACAATAAAAACTCTTTAAAACCCTGGTAGCATTAAAACAGTAAGGATATTTTGATTTAAAAAAAAATCAATGAACCAAATAGAATAGAGGAGATCTAAATTGAATAAGGAAAGGATTGCACTCCCTCTTGTCCTCACCCCTGCAACTCATTCATTCAACTTTCAGTGAACAAATATTTGTTAAGCTTCTTCTAGGCACCAAACAATATGGTAGCTGGTGTGTAGCCAATGGTGAGAAAAACACCATTGACTCTACGGGGACAAAGGACAATATATAGACAATACACAGAGATTTATAAATAAATGAATATATGACTACAAGTTACATTGAGTGCCAGAACACAGTAATAAAAAACCAGCAATACCAGAACGAGGGGATGGCAGACCCTGTGTATTGCCATCCAATTTCCCCTTTTTCCCTTAGCAATCAAACTGCTGTTTTTGTAGTTGTTGTTTTTTCAGGGAGTGAGGGCTTTATGCTCTGCTCATAAGAACTACGTTTCCCAGAACCCTTTTCCACTAGAGCAGCCCAGTAAGAGAGAGATCTGACCAGATGAAAAGAGACATGGCTTCCAAAGAGGACTGTCTGCTCAATATCGCGAGTCTTTTAGTCTGGAATTTGGACAACATTCTGAGGTGGAAAGTGGTCATCTTGTGACCTTGAGGCAAGAAGCACAAGACTGTGTGTAAAGACAAAGGGAGCTTGGGTTCCTACCTATGGGTTTCCCAATATAGGAGAGAAAAACAACACCACATTTATGGGGAAATGTATATTTGCTCATAGGCAAATGTAAGTCCTAATTAAGCATGGGAAGTGTTGAGGACTTACTTGCTTAGGAAAAGAGGTGGACCCTCTGGAATAGAATTAAGTATAGAAGTGTCAGTTGGTTCAATGGTTGGTTCTGTCTATACAAACACATGCTTAAGAAAAACTGAAATTTTAGAAAACACATACAATCTCTACACTTTCAAATATTTAATAAAAAGATACTCTATGTGGCCAACACCCATATTCATACAATAAGTTTAGCCACTTACTTACATCTCTTGACATGCAGACCTATACATTTAGTGAGCTGAATGGAAATACGCATTCCTTAGGTTTACTTTTGACTAAATTAACAGTTCTCAACTTTGGTTTGCAATATTATCTAGGGAGCTTTTGAAGTAGTGCCCAGTCCCTCACCCCAGACCAAACGAACCTTCGAAACTCTGAGTTCATAGGTCTGGGTGCCCTAAGAGGAGCCAGGACGTTGGCCTATTTAGAAAGCCCCCAGCTGATTCTACTATACAGCCAGTGTTGAAAATCACTGGAATATTACTCAGCTATAAAAGGGACGAAATCTTGCCATTTGCAACAACATGGATGGAGCTAAAGAGTATGACACTAAGTGAAATAAATCAGAGAAAGACAAATACCATACGACTTCCCTCGTATGTGGATACTAAGAAACAAAACAAATCAACAAAGGAAGAAAAGGCAAACCAAAACATAGACTCTTAACTGTAGAGAAAAACCAGTGGTTTCCAGAGGGGAGGTGGGTTGGGGGGAAGGGTGAAATATGTGATAGAGATTAAAGAGTATACTTATCTTGATGAGCGCTGAGTAATGTACAGAATTATGAGTCACCATATTATACACCTGAAACTAATATAACACTCTATGTTAACTATATTGGAATTAAAATGACAAACAAAAAAGAAAGGAAAAGACAAAGAAAATCACTGAGAGAGAAGTTAACTTTAGTCTGGCCGTCCACATGCCTGAATCGCCTGAGCAGGAAGGACAGTCAGGCAGAACAAGAGTGACAAAGAACCTCCTCTTGTCAGAAGAAGATCTCAGTTCAGGTTCTAGCTTCACTAGCAAATAGTAGGGTGATCTGGAGAAAATCATCGGGTCTTTCCAACTTTCCATTTCTTCACTGATGACTTCATAAATAATGGCTGCCATGCACTTACCAATAAAATACTAGCATCGTGCAATCTAGTTAAGATCTGCATCAGTACAGTTAAGTTTCTGCATCCAACATAATTCCAGGAAGATGACCGACTTTCTGTGACCTGGAGGATATTTGGGGGAGGTCTCACTGAAAATGCAGACAATGGGAGATGCCAAAATGTGCTTTATGTGCCCCACAGAGACACTCGAAGACAGCAACAACCAGCACACCTGAAACTGAATGCAGAAAGAAACCTTTGTGAATGCATTTGGAGGAAGCACGTCAGATTCATTAAGGTGCTGTTAAAAACAAATAAAAACAAAATTCAAAGGCAGCAATTTCAAATATGAGCCTCCCAATAAAAACTCTCTAGGTCAGGCCCACCCAGTTGTAGGCTCCGATTTGCAAGCTGTGGCTCCGTGCAGGACAAGCCTGTGTAGCTGCTCCGAGGTGGGTCACAGCAGGAATGTTATTGACTAGACCATGGGTAATGGTTTTTCAGAGCAACCCCAGGGAAGCAAGCTTCTTCATTATGATAATAGTATTCTAGTCTTTGAGTTAAAGCAAACACTTAAGGCCATCTACCCTGACCTGTTTATTTCAGAGATTTAAAATCCATAGCGCATAGGTTAAGGGCCTTGGTTAACCCATTCTAAATGGTTGGTGGCAGGCAATCACAAACCCCTAGGCTTCTGATGTCAATTCTAGGGCCCTTAATATTTCTCTTAGAACTGTGCTTTCCAGTACAACAGCGCTATGCACATACTGGCTTTTGAGTTCTTGAAATGTGGAGAGTTTGAGTGGAGATGTGCTGCCTCAGTCCCTTTGGACTGCTAGAACAAAGTACCATAAGACTAGGTGGCTTATAAACAGCAGAAATTTATTTCTCACAGTTCTGGAGGTTGGGAAGTCTGAGGTCAAGGTACCAGTATGTCTGGCTCTAGTGAAAGCCTTTTTCTGGATTTCAGACTACTGGTTGCTCACTATGACAGAGAGAGAGTGAGAAAGCCCTGGTGTGTGTGTGTGTGGGGGGGGGGAGGGGGTCTCTTTTATAAGGACACTGATCCCATTCATGAGTGCTGCACTCTCATGACCTAATCACCTTCCAAAGGCCCCACTCCTTCATACCATTACATTGGGGGTTAGGATTTCAACATATGAATTGGGGAGGGGGGGCAGACATAAACATTCAGTCCATTGTGTGTGCTCTAAGTGTAACATATACACTGGATTTTAAAGACTTAGTATGAAAAAATAAAGCACAATATTAATTCTTAAGCTTACAGGTTGAAATGATAATATTGAGAAATCTTTGGTTAAATAAAATAGATTATTAAATTAATTTTTTAATTAGTTTTTTAATTGTGGCTCTTAGAAAAATCTAAAATTACATATGGTGGGCAGGGGGAGGGGCATCTGGCTGGATCAGTCAGTGGAGCATGGGACTCTGGATCTCAGGGTTGTGAGTTCAAGCCCCACATTGGATACAGAGCCCACTTTAAATAATTAATTAATTAATTAATTGAAAATAAATAAATAAAATTACTCATGTGGCTCACTTTATATTTCTGTCAGACAGCTCTGTCTCAGATCCCCTGCACCAGGGTGAGTTAAAGGAGTCAGGAGGCACAATTAAAAAGATCGATGGTCGTTTAAAAGTTACAAGGACATGGTCAGAAATAAAGGAAGAAAGGCTTCATGGAATAAAGGGGGTTCAGATCTATGTTGTCGGGTATGAAATTCTAGATGTGTTTTTCAAAGGACTCATCTAGAAACATGGAAACATCATTCAATGAAAGAAAATGGGAGGGTATCATTCAGTGTTTTCAGAGGCAAAACTTATTGACATTTAGGGGCCCCCAGTTATTCTCCTTTCATTGGGTCTTTCTCGTTGAAGAGGGGGAAAAGTTGCATCTAGATCATGACCCTTGAGCCGCATGCTTCTTCAGATCATTGACAAACAGATTCTAACATGGCTCGTGGAGAAAATTTAATACAAATAAGTTATTTTTACCTGAAAACACACCTAACAGAAGTAGATTTTCTCTTTTTAATTTATTTTCTTAAATTATTGTACAATAAATTGATTTTTCTGTTTGTAAATACACACTTTTGTAGCAAACAGCAGTAGATTCCATAAATACCCTACTATAAATTAAACCATTGTTCAACAGAGGGGTTAGAATTGGGTATCTATCTATCTGGTGTTCTTTCTTCTTTGCTTTCTCTCTCTCTCTTTCTCTCTGGAGATTTATTTCCATCAGGTTTAAGATGGAAATGGAAACTTGTACCATTATTAATTTTTGTATCACAATAAATATGCTTCATTGCCGGCAAAAGCTTTAATTTCTTTGTGGAAATATGTTCCTTCCTGGTTAATTCCACCTCTTCCTCATTTTTAAACTGCAGAAGATTTGCTTCAAAACCCAAAGTTCAGGTATATTTCATTCGTTATTGAGCAGGTAACAAAAGAAAATACATTCATATTATTCAGAAAGTAATCATGGAGATACTTTATAGCTCATTTATATCAATATCAAACTAATTCAATGACAAGTCAAACATGGTACCCTTTAATCATTGAAAACTGTAGGTATTTCAGCTGAATAAATTAAGGGCAATTAACTAAAAAATGAGCTACACACATGAAGCTCATTATTTTTAGGTTGAAGGATCCTTTTAATTTACTAGAATTGTTTTCTTTGATATGCCAGATGCCTGTTTTGCCCAACAAAAATCAAAACACCTCAAAGCATAAAAGTATGCACCCCATGTGTTATATAAACTTGACTTGATAATTAACATTAACCATGTCCTTTGCATCCATTATCTTGATGAAAAATAAATACTCCTTGTCTAAAGGAAACATGCAAATTTAGAACTCTAAAAACACCTTAAATAATAAAATAAACACAAATTGAATTCAATTGTACAATTCATGCTGGAAAATCAGCTGCAATTAGGAAGACAGAGGTTGGACATTGGCCACAAATTTCCATTAAAAGGCACAGACAAACCACATGCTGGTTGACTTCTCTAAATGTGGATGAGACAAAGAGAGATGTGTTTTGTATAAATGCCTGTTTTGAGCCCAGATGTTTGTGAACACATGTCATTTACCGGAAACTTTTAACAAAGTATGCAAATATTTAGTAACACTGCCTTAGTGTTCTAATGGTTCTTCCAATAATGTTAAATGTTGGTTCTTAAGGAGCCCATGTTAAAGGAAATTTAGTCAAGTACGACTTATTTTTCCTGGTGGATGCTGATGAATGGTGTCAATACCATAGATATTCAAAAACAGTGGATGAATTTAAAAGTAAGTTGAGTTCTACAACTTACTCCATGGAGAATACCATGCTCTCTGCTGCTTGTTGATTCAGTATGTCTAGACATTAGACTTTTTGTATGTTCATATCAAAAGGCTTGCATTTCCTGAAAATGTGGCAACTATTGTAAGGGCAAAAACCTCAAAAAATATTGGGTGATTGATGTGAATTTGCCAAGGATTATGATTTTCAAAAAATATTCTTTGAGCCTCTTTTACCATTCTGGATGTTCAGGATACAGGAGTGATTAAAATAAAGACCTTGTGCATATTCTATCCAGAAGGTACAGCAGATAAAGTTACAAATAAACATACTACTGATGTTATAATGAAGGTTCTGTAAAGTAAATAATGGAATAGATGGTGTGAGGCAGGGATAACTTCAGCCACATGGTTCAGCCTCTCTCAGGAGGTAATTTTGTTTTTCTTTAACTGTTTATTTTGAAAACACATCAAGCCTACAGAAATGTTGCAAAAATAGTATAATTAACTCTGTATTTCCTTCACGTTGCTGAACCAGTTGCTAACACATTGCCATATTTGCTATATATATCTCTTTATGTTGTTCTGACCCAATTAAGAATTGCAGGCACCTTAACCCTCCATTTTTAAATACTTCAGTGTGTCTCTACTAAGAACAATGTCATTATAGAGAACACCGTAACAACATCCTATTGAGGATACTTAACACAAAAAAATAGAATCTAAAATAGAGTGCATATTTGCAATTTTCCAACTGGCCCCAAACTATCTTTTCTTTCTTTGTTTTTTTGAATGTTTATTTATTTATTTTGTGAGAGAGAGTGAGAGAGCGAGCACGCAAGCTGGAAAGGGGCAGAGAGAGATAGAATCCCCAGCAGGCTCCACGCTGTCAGCACAGAGCCGCATGCAGGGCTTGATCCCACAAACCATAAGATCATGACCTAAGCTGAAATCAAGAGTCAGATGCTTAACCAACTGAGCCACCCAGGCACCACCCCCCCCCCCCCAAACTGTCTTTTCTAATATCAGGAAGTGACATTGACCAATAGCTAAATGATGGGCCAGATACAGCCACACAAAAGGGGTTTCCAGGATTAAAGATGGAAGGAACAGAAAATCCGAAGACACTTATATAATATTTGTGTATAAAATTTCTTTTAAAAATGACATGTATAGTCAATACTCTAGGGATTATAATATTAATACATAAAATCTAGTTTTAAATATGCTAATTGCATGGTTACATTTTATGTCAAATTCTATGTAATAAGCCATCTTTGCAAAATTGATAGTCATATTGTTTCTACTTGGCTTTCTTCTATTTTACCCATGCACTCTTCACCTGATCCTCGATATAGTCAATTGAAGTAATCTGCCATGTAGCTCCATGAGTGAGATTTAGGGAAATCATTGCCTGCAGAATTTCAAATATGGATATGAGGCATTTGGAAGCAATTTCTGATAAGAGAGTACTATAAATTGCCACCCCAAGGTACATCTTGCACATTACCCAACCAAATGTTTTTCTTTAAACAAGATTCAGAGGGAGGAGGGATGTATTAGCCACAAAACTTAATGGACTAAGGTGCCATTACTTACTAAATAGAACCGTTTATATGAAAAATGAACATTTAATGTATACATGTAGATAATGTAATCCATTTCATCTTATCCACATACACAGAAGATTCCGATTATAATGGATCTGGTGGTCCCTTTTTGCTCATTTCATTTGCTTGAGTACTGTGTCTGGATTAATAAAAAGAGTCTATTTCCCCAAATGAACATACAGAAAAGCAAACTGGCCCTCTCCCAAGGACAGCGGTATCCCTCCAGGACGTTCAGAGGGACCGAAGGTCACTTGGCTCTCACTGGGACCATGGAAAAGTTTGTAACATCTTTCATGTCCAGCAGGGGAGCAGCCTGGAATGTCTGCTTCTTTCTAACCTTTGAAAATCATAAAATAAATCCAAAGCATCATAGACCATCTGGTACTTACAACGCAATATCTACAGATAAGTCTGAGCAAAGGGCAGACATATTACCCCCAGTGGGAGAGAGTTTCGGTTAAATCTCATCTACTTTACTTGTCTGATCACTGCCACAGACATCATAAAAACCTCTTCCTTCTATACAGTCCCCTTGCTTCACTCTTGGATTAATTGCTAGTCTTAATGTCTAGATTTTATATTTTTGAAAAGTGCCAAAATATAAGCAGGAGGGATGGGAACCCTAAACAAGAAAATGTCACACACACATTTCTACGTCTTGTTATTGACATTTATTGCGACCATGTAAAAACCTAAACATGGCCTGAAACACCAGGTAAGGCTAGAATGATGAAACAAATTACCTAATAAATATTAACTATATCAGCCACATTAAAAAGGACTGTAGGCCGTACATACCCATGCCAAAGGAGGGCCATGATGTATGGTGGAGGAAAGAACAAGATAAAAGAGAGCTGAGAAAGCTGATTGCAGAATTATACTTAAGGATGGCCCCTTTTTTCAAAGGCAGTCAAGCACCGTGTATGCATATATGTGCCACCAGATGTTTACCTGTGTGTATGTGTGCATGTGCGTGTCTGTGTACCTGTACCTGTGTGTACACATGTGTGTGTGTGTGTGTGTGTGTGTGTGTGTGTGTGTGTGATGGGAGAGGTGTGCCTTTTCACATTTATACTAATTTTATTTTTATTTATATTGAGCCTGAATATTGTCACTAAAAAATAATTACAAGAATTTAATCAAAAAGTGGTAGAGATAAGTGTCAGTTTAGCAAATACCCAATTTAGCCCGATATTCTTTTTTTTTTAATATATGAAGTTTATTGTCAAATTTGTTTCCATACAACACCCAGTGCTCATCCCAAAAGGTGCCCTCCTCAATACCCATCACCCACCCCCCCTCCCTCCCACCCCCCAGCCCGATATTCTTTAAACATATCCCATATTAAACAGGCAGTGAAAATTGAATGCAGCCCAAGTTCCCTAAATCTTGAAGAAGGCAAGTTAGGCAATTATTTGTTTAACTTAAATAAAACCAAACAATACAATGGCACCTACTTTCCTTTTAAACATTTGGACAGTTCAGCACAGAGAATCTTGGATGATTTCAATGGTTAACTTTCATGTCACAGACCATTTAAAACTAGGTGATAATCATTGACATACTAGTTTGGAGTTATTCAGAGCTATGTTTTCATCAATTTCCATTTATGGGTGGTAATTTGAGAAAATTTTCAAAATGTCTCATGAAGTAGGTTTTCATAGTACTAATTTTTTAATGTTTGTTTATTTTGGAGAGAGAGAGAGAGAGAGAACGAGTTGGGGAGGGGCAGAGAGAGAGGGAGAAAGACAATCCCAAGCAGGCCCTGCATTGTCCGTGGAGAGCCTTACGTGGGGCTCGAACTCACTAACCATGAGATCATGACCTGAGCTGAAGCTGGATGCTTAACCCACTGAGTCACCCAGGTACCCCTTCATGGAACTAATTTTAAGGTGAAAGCTGGAGTGTGCTTTATCGTTGGGTGGTTAGAGCATAGAGTAAAGTGATATAAAGACATTGACTGGTTTATAACCATAACATTCAGTTTTTGCCTTTTTTCTATGTAACCATGCAAGGTTAAATACGACTTTTTCTGATGCCCTCCTGCTGTTTTATAAAGCTTACAACAGGGCAAGAGAAGTCCAATTCTCTGCCCCCATAAGTAAGGGCTTGCCCAGGACTGTGACCTCGGGGGTCCTGCTAGCAATGGCGTCTTGCCCGCCCAGCAGCTCCATTAAATAGACTAAAGGGCCAATCTGGGGGCTATTTGTGGGGAAGAAGTAGTTCTGTGGTGTATGCCATAACTGTATCTCACAGTGGGGAAATACATAGGTGTTTCTTTCTTGTTTTAAGCCAAGCAAAAGGGCGATTTTTTAAAGAACCATTTGAGAGCTAGACCTGTGTCCTCCTTGAGTTTGGGGAGCATAGGAATCAGCCCCCGGTGCTTGATGGTGGAAAGAGGGGAGGGCTGCATGGAAAACTGACTGTACCTTAACTACGTATAGAGCAAGGATGTGCACTGCTCAAGGACTGGACATGGGTGCAGCTGAAGGGAGCTGTCCTACAATTGTCTCAAAAGAGAGTCACCCAAGAGGGACCCATAGATCTTGTGACACCCACAGAGAGGTGGACACCTGGAGGTCCAGTAGCTGAGATAGAAGGCATTGTTCTTTTCAAGGGAACATAGTTGGAGATTCCCAGCAGGACCTCTCTTAGGAACCCGAGAATGTTCCCCATGAGAGAAGGAGCCAAAAATGGGTCCTCCACTCTGCTGGGAAGGTCCAAAGTCAGACAACAACTGTTCCACTGAGGTAAAAGCTTTCTGTTCCCTACTGCTTCCTTTTCCCCCGTGCACTGAACCCTATAGCCATTGTACGTAGGAGCTGGTGAGGAGGAAGAGACGGCAACAAGGAAGACAGAAGAAGCCAATGCATAGGTCAGGGGAGAGAGAAACAAGCAATACAATGGCTGAAAGACGGGTGGTTTTTGTGCAGCATGAATGGATCTTTATAACTATCAGAATGTTCTTCTAAATGGAAGATCATGAAAAACTATGTGCCTCGCTCAAGACTGCACCCTGGGTAAAAAAAAAAAAAAAAAAAAAAAAAAAAAGGAGCTTTGCAGAGAGGTAGTTTGAAAGAGCAGGAGAAAGAATAAAATTATTTTCTGTTCACATCCTGCCAAGTTCAACTGGTTCAATCCATAGGTTATATATTACTGCTTTAAATAAGTTCCTGAATGCTGATTTGAAATTCTTTATTCTACCTCATACATTTATAAAAACCACTCTGAGGAAAATCTTCCGTTCCTTAAAGTATTGTGGAATCTCTCAGAAAGATGTCTTCCGTAGTCCTTTGGGGAACAATAGCTTAGTGTCATTGAGAGAGCCTCTTCTACAAGGGAAAGTCATGTTAGGAAAGGGGCTTTGTCAGCAGAGATTCAGGGCGCTATTAAACCCCTAATTCCTGTCACCATGAAGAGGAATTATGTGTGAACATCAAAAGGAAAATGAGCTCTGCCTTGCATGCCGTCGTTTGCTATTAAGAGATTCTGGACTTTAATCAGAACCGTGGCACAGATGCATTCAAACCATTCAGAAAGAGGAGTCTTGGTTTGGGCCATTCAAGAAAGAGTTGGAAATGGTACTTGCTTTGTTTGAAAGAAGCCCACAAAAGAGCCCCCGATTAGCAAACATTTCATCTTGCATGTTAGTACAGGTATTTATGGCTTTGCACATTTCCCTAAGAGTAAGTCACGCCTATGCCCATGCCAGAGTTTGCAAACTCACAGCCCAGGGGCCCCTGTGTATTGCCAGCCAGGTGTTTATTTTTTTTTAAACCCGTATTGTTGTTTTGTTGATTACTAGGAGCTTTATCGGGAAATAATTGACACTCGATACCAGACATATTTAAAAGGTGTAATTGTATAGAATCCTGTGTACATTTACACCCGTAAAAACATCATCACAATCAAGATCGCGGACCTAACCATTATCTCTAAGTGCTTTCCTGTGTCCCACATATTAACTCCCTCCTGCCCCTCTCCTCCTGCCACCTCTATACAACCTCACTCTGCTTTCTGTTGCTTTGGTTACAATATAGATTGAACATTTACCTTCACCCAAAATGCTTATGTTGTAACCTAAGCGCCCATGTAATGATATTAGCAGGTGGGGCCTTTGGGAGGTCTCCCCTGATTAGATCATCGGGGTGAAGCCCACATGAATGGAATGAGTGTGCCTTCCTGAAAGAGATCCCAGAGAGACCTTCCATTGTGTGAAGACAGAGTGAGAGAAAAAAAAATTGTCTGTGAACTAGGAAGCAGACTCTCACCAGACACCAGATCTTGGTCTTGACCCTTCCAGCCTCCAGAACTGTGAGGAGTAAATTTCTATTCTTTATAAGCTTCCCAGTCTATGGTATTTCTGATATAGCAGCCCGGATGCACTTAAACAGATTAGTTTGCATTTTCTGGATCTTTATAAAAAATTCGTATGGCATATATCCTTTTGGTGGGTGGATACATAGGTTTTTTAAGAAATTACCAAACTATGTTTATGAAGTGATTGTAATCTTTTAATTTCCAACCATTAGTTTATTAGCATTCTAATTCTTTCACATATTTTCCATTACCTAGTGTTCTCAGTCTTATAAATAAATTTAAGACATTTTAATGGGTTGTACTGGTATCACACTGGAGTGTCAATTTGCACTTCCCTAATGATTATTAACATGGAGTTTCTTTTGATGTGCTAATTTGCCATCTGTACATCTTCCGTCCAAATCTTGTCTGTTTTGGGTGATTCGTTTTCTTACTATTGAGTTTTGAGAGCTCTTTACATATTCTGGACACACGTACTTCACCAGATACGTGCTTTGCAAATATTTTCTTCCAATATTTTTATTCTTTTAACATTGTCTTTTGACGAGCGGAAGTTTTTAATTTGGATGAAGTCAAATTATCAGTTTTTTTTCTTTTATAGATTTTCTCCTGTGCTTCCTGTTTCTCAGGGATCATTGTCCTTCATAACGTGCATTCAGCGATTTGAAAAACATGATTTTAAGTATTGTGTCTGTTTCGGTCTTTGTTTTTCGAGGGGAACAGTAAATCCAGTCCCTGTTATTCCATTTTGGCAAGAACCAAGAGCCTGATATGTTACTTTAAATTTATTTTATGGCCAATATATAACAATCTAGAGACTTCAAATAATCACCTACATATTTGGATTCCCTTGAAATTACCTGGCCACACCGTGGTTACATTCCTGCATGGAACAATAGGCAGGAGTCCTGTGGCCTTTGGTTTGTATATTTCACCAGTTACTCAATTCAAAAAATATTGATGACTGTGAGGTTACGGAGCTTCCATACGTACCCCAATATAACCATTTCTCTAGGTTATAAATTGGAAGGGCAGAGAGTTTTAGCCATTCAATGAATAGCCATCCCTTCCTATTAAATATAGAAAATGCACATCTGCTTGAAACTATTATTTTTTTATAATTTTTTTAACGTTTATTTATTCTTCAGATAGAGACAGAGTGTGAACAGGGGAGGGGCAGAGAGAGAGGGAGACACAGAACCCAAAACAGGCTCCAGGCTCTGAGCTGTCAGCACAGAGCCCGACACGGGGCTCAAACCCATGAACTGTGAGATCATGACCTGAGCCGAAGTCGGACGCTCCACCAACTGAGCCACCCAGGCGCCCCTGAAACCATTATTTTATTTGCAAGGGAGAAATGGACATTTTTAGTGCCACTCCATCAGGAATTTTAACATACAACATTCAGTTAAATCAATGAATTCAAGTCCTAAAGCAACACGATGATTAATTCATTCAAATACATATTTATTAGCACTCAGTGCAGATGAGGCACTGACAACTGAGATTGGTGCAGAGTGTTCAGATATCATGCCTATCTCCTAGGACAGCCTGCTGGCCAGCCTTCTTACAGGCTCCGTTCCTCCAGGTTTGGGGGCTGGCTAATTTATTACAAAAAATATAATTACTCTTATCAATGAGAAGTACCTGAGGGTGACCCAGGTTAGGCATAGCACACCTCGTTCTAATTTGGAAGTGTTGCAAGTATTATCTGGGTGCTTCAGAGACGGGTTCACACTCTCTCCTGTGGATATGTGGATAGAAATGCCTTCTCCGATTCTCTCCCTGGGAGGTGGTTTTGTAACTTCTCCCAGGTGCATCGTTCAGTCTGGTTACTGTGCATGACTGAAGAGAACCCAGGCGGCCCCACAAAGGTCAGTCCCACCTGGACTTACCGCCTGGCCCCAGAGGAAGAAAGAGGATTCATGTTCCATGAAACAAACTTGAGAGGACCTCCACTTCCGCGATATGGACTCCCTGTCTCTGATGGCCAATGTTCTCTTCCCTGTCCTACCAGCCTGTTTTAGGGTCAGATTTGAAAAGGATTGCAAAGGCAGTGTCTAAAATTAAAAACAGTATCAAATGCAGGAGACGATCTGTCATCATAATGTCAATAATCAGGATAGATAACCTTACCGAGTGTTTATGGAATACAAAGCATTGCCCTGAGCACTTCACAATTAGGGGTTCAGTTAGCCCTCACAGTACCTTTGTGATGCCAGCTACTATTATTATCTTATTTTACAGGTGGAAAAACTAGACATGAACTATCTAAGGAACTTGTCCAAAGTCACTGGTCGACTGGAGGGTGACAGAAATGGAACTGTGCCCAGGCAGGAGACTCTGGGTCTGTGTTCTTAATACCAACACCCTGCTTCCCTCAATATGAGCTCTGCATTGTCCAAAATGAATATTAGAAAGCAATTTGTTTAATGGGAAAAAATCAAGTTAGGAGTTAAAGGGCTTTAGAATTCCATCTTAACAAAGTTTTTTTTTTTTCCTTTTTTTTTCCCTTACAGGAATTTTCATAATAAGAGGTTTTCTTGATACAAAACAAAATTGCAGAACAAAAGTATCATATCAGATTTTAATTATCTGCTTAAATTTGTCTCCCAGTATACCATGATCACCTTTAGAAAAAAATGTGGGGTTTTTTTTTGTATGTTTGTTTTTCTCTACTCAAAAACCAAAAGAATTAACAAAAGCTTATAATGGGTCCTCAGCAGGTACTTGATGAATAGATTTAAAAATGCATTTCTAAGTTGGTTTGGTGAAAAAGAAACATTTTGATATGGTATTTCCACTGAAGATAGATATAAGATTATAATCAACATCCATAAATTACCTGGAGGGTTTCTTCTGCCTTTGCTATTTAAATGAGATTATAACTAAAGAATTAAAGCAGAAAAAGTTATATTTTTAAAAGTATACAAGTAAGTCTTTGTAAAACCTATTTCTAGCTGATACGGGTATTTAAGTAATCATAGGCTCCACAGGTTAATTTAAAGGACAGAAAGCACTGTAAAAACTCAAAATCATTTTGGCAACAGCAATGGCATAACCAATTCAAATCATGCTTCACTTGAGGTCATAGGTCCCAAACCTAATTGTCAGGTTTCATATCAATCAACCACTCTAATACTAGTGATGTGAAACACGATCATGAAACACTGTAACTGGATATTAGGAGAAAAACATGGAAAGGAAATATACATCATGGGAGACGTCTCCTGGGTAGGTCCAGACATATGCTTCTCCCACAGTTGAGCTTTATAGGTCACGCTCAGGATTGGTAAGCGGCGGAAATATGCCCAACTTAATTTTTTTTTCCCATCTAGATAAAGTGTGTCAGTTTTCATCCCGAAAGCATGCTGTTCTGTTTTGATTTTTGTAGCATGAAACTGCACCACTCACTAACCAAGCAAATGCCTCAGAAGCCAAACTTAGTAAAGCTAAGAGAAAACGCGTCTACAATATTTTGGGATCAATATTTCTCAGGATTCTTGGCAGGAAAAGAAATCCCAATTTCTGGGCTCCTTTATATGCAGAGTTGATGCTACTTAGCATGAAATCTGGCCAAAGCTGTAGTGCAACATCTGGCAGCTGTTCAAGAGCCATGTTGTTAAACCAGAGATAAAAATGAGAAAATCTGAGCAAAGGACGCAAACGTGAAAAAATACGTGAAGTCACAATAAACTAGAATTAGACTTCGCGGGCTTTTTGGAACTGAATGGGTTCTTTGTACAGGCACAGAATTATACAGATCAAGGAGCTAATTTAACGTGAAAAAGATAGGTCTTCGCATTCATTGTTGGCCTTGTATGTGTTGGCCAACAGCCTGTTCCTCATCTCACCAGTCCATTTCCAATACAGGGGCAGCTCATTCTGGGCCTCAAAAATGGTAAGGACTGTGTTTTATCCTAAAGTAATGTGAAGCCATGGGTGGTGGTGCATGGATGTGACTCGATCAGTCTGGGGTCTTTAAAACATCCCCCTGACTGCATGCGTAAAGAGATTAATCTTGTAGAAAGGGCAGTGAGGAGCCCTAAGTAAGAGAATTCATGTACAAGGCCTGCCATATTTTTTGTTTGTAACCTTGACCCCAAACTCATCACACTTTTAAATATGTGAGCATTTATGTCTTTGCTTCTTTCACAAGACTGCGGTTCCATGAGAACAAGGAATGTGTCTAACTCAGCTGACACTGAAATCTATGTGCCTCGCTCAGAGAAGGAAATGAGTCAATAGCACCTCAATGAATGAATGGTTGGATAAGTGGCTCTATGTGAAGTTCTAGAAAACACTCCTGCTGAGAAGCTCAATGCATTCCCCTCGGGTTGTAGATTTCTATCCATGTGAACATTTGATTAACGTCTAGATCCTCCACTTGACCAGAGCTCCATAAAGGCAGCCATTGTTTTCACTTCTTACCATCTAGTAGTCTCTGGTGCACAGCCTTTAAACATAAGCAGTTGTAGAGTCAGTTAACGTAGTGAGTCCCACCGTTAGGGCAGAGGACGTGCATAGAATCTTGTAAATGGCTATTCATTTGTTCCTTTCATCATGTGGGTTTCCTCCTCTGGCATGTAAGCTCCCTGAGGGTGGGATACGTGTGTCTTCACCCACCACCCCCTCCAGTGCCCAGTGGAATGCCTGTATCATAGCAAGTACTCAGTACTTAGCATTGACTGGATGACATAGTTCCCCGACTAGATGTAAGTAATGTGCCCAATTAATTTCATCCTCGGGAAGTTTTGAAAAGAACTCCAGTTCCATTGTCCATTTAATTTTTGTTGTATTTTATTTGCTTTGAAGAAAAAAAAATCTGAAGAATCTGGAGGCTTCAAAAAATGTTATTTCTTTTAAATCCATGCTTTGGAAAATCTCAAGAGGCTCTCCCTTCCCCTTGGTATTAAACAAGGCCAATGATATTACCAAGCTCTGGAGCTAAACTGGCATGAATTATTCAGAGCAGCAGGAAAAGCAGCTGCTCATCCTCTCCGTCCCTAATTGTGAAGGGTGGAGAATTGGAGGGCAGTGGTGACAACACCAGGGGGGAAAGAAAGATAAATTGGTGCCCTAAACCTCATAAGCTCTAACATCTGCAGCACCGCGTTTCATTTGGTGGTGCTGGCCACAGTGCCTGCCGTAGGGAACAAGGGCAGGAAACAGGAGGAAGCCTCTGATGCCCTGCATGGACAGAGAGAGATAGGACAGGAGAAGGGAAGGGAAAGGGAAGGAGGAGGTACGCAGGGGAGAGAGATGGGAAGGGGGAGAGAAAGACAGATGATTCCAACACTAGAAGGCAGGGGGCAGATTGTGGTTGAGGAAGAATACAGGGCTGAAAAAAAACTATCTTCCCGTCCAGAAAATAACGCAAGGGAAATATAAAATGTAGAAATGTGCATTAAAAACTAATTGCTGGGGCGCCTGGGTGGCCTAGTCAGTTGAGCGTCTGACTTCGGCTCAGGTCATGATCTCACAGTTCATGGGTTCAAGCCCCACGTCAGGCTCTGTGCTGTCAGCTCAGAGCCTCAAGCCTGCTTCAGATTCTGTCTCTGTCGCTTTCTGCTACTCTCCTGCTCTCAATCTCTCTCTCTCTCTCTCTCTCAAATACAAATGAACATTAAAAAAAAATTTTAATGTAATTACAAATTAAAACATGTGATATCATCAAAATAAAAAGACCCTGCCTTTCAACTGAAGAGAGTCCCTGCCTTCTGGATAATTTTTACTTCTTTAACTCAGAGGCTATTTTGGAATATTTTTAATTTCTTGGGGTGCAAGATGAGGCACACAGAAAGCTAGTATGAGAGAGAGGAAAGGGTAGGGAGATTGTGGTTATAAATATGGATACTGGAATCATAAAATCTTAGAATTTTAGAACTGGGGAGCACTTTAGAGTTCCTACCATATGGTCTTGGGTTGTAGAATTTGAGACCTGTCTAATTTTCTTCTCATTTGAAATGACTTTAAGATGATGGGGGGCTCCAAGCTGGCTTAGTCAGTGAAGCATCCAACTCTTGGTTTCTGCTTAGGTCATGATCCCAGGGTTATGAGATTGAGCCCCAAGTCAGGCTCTGTGCTGACAGCTTGGAGCCTGCTTGGGATTCTCCCTCTTCCTCTCTCTCTGCCCCTCCTCTGCTCATTCTCTCTCTCTCTCTCTCTCTCTCTCTCTGTCTCTCTCTCTCTCTCTCTCTCTCTGTCTCTGAAAAATAAATGAATAAACTCTCTCAAAAATAAATGAATAAAAAGATGATGGATGTATTGATGGGTGGAAAGCTATCTTGAATCTATAAAGTTTTATTTAAAATCACCCTGAAGACTTTCTGACCAAATCAGCTGCTCACTAATTTGACAATCAAGAGCTTGAGTCAGATGGGAAGTGAGCCCAACTTGCAATCTGATGCCTTTTTGTGAAAGTCAGGCAGACAGTCAGTGTCCAGACTGTCTGAGGTTAAGAAACTAAGTGAGGCCATCTAGCCTTTCATAAAAGAAAAAGCAGAATAAAAATAGAGACTGCAGAGCATGGGTCTTATGACATTTTTTGAAGGAGATTTAAAAATCACAACTAAGAACACGGCCTTCTCAACAATCACACATACATGCCCACACACATACATGCACACACACATACATGCACACACACACATGCATATGTACCCACAGAGAATTGTTGGATTCTCCCCTTACTTAGAGCAGTGGTTCTCAGTAAGGAATGATTCTCCCACCCCACAAACCAGAGACATTTGACCAAGTCTGAAGACGCTCTGTTGTCACAACTGAGTGAGGGGAGGTGCTATTGACATCTAATGGGTAGAGGTCAGGGATGCTGTTGAACATCCTACAATGCACAGACAGGCCCCTTATACAAAATTATCTAGCCCACAATGTCAACAGCGGAGAAGTTGAGAGACAAACCAGGTGGAGGAATAATAGAGAAATTCTCTTCCTAAAAATAGCAAAAGCTGTCATTGTGCCAGGCCTTGTAACTAATTATTTATAACCTTTATTATTAATCCTCAAAATATCCCCAAAAGGTCATTGTTAGTGTTTGCTTAAGAGAAAAGGGAAGCTTGGAGAAATTCAGTACATTATCCAGCGTTACTTGACTTTTAAGGAGGAAAGAGGGGGCAGCAGGTCAGCTTGGTTGAACTTGTACAGCTGGTCCCCAGATTACCCTTAAGAAAAGTACTGTCTTCATAAGGAAAATTACTTTGATAGAACAGATGAATATTAAAAGACCACAGGGAAACTTATGGGAGAGGGGAGTCAATAGAAAACATAATGAACTTGGGGCACCTGGGTGGCTCAATTGGTTAAGCTGCCAACTCGATTTCAGCTCCGATCATGATTTCACGGTCCGTGGGTTCGAGCCCTGCATCAGGCTCTGCACTTACAGTGCAGAGCCTGCTTGGGATTTTCTTTCTCCTTCTCTCTCTGCCCCTCCCCTTCTCACACACTCATGTACTCTCTCTCTCAAGAATAAATAAATAAATATTAAAAAAACATAAAGAATTTGATTTGCACACAGGAAAATAAGTAATACTTTTCTAGTAAAAATGTATTATAATTGGATTCTTCCTACCTCTAGTTTGGCTGAAGCAATGATACAACATTGAAACTACTCTTGTATTTTCAAGCAATGTGCTGAAGCCAAACTTACAAAGGCAATAGACAGGACCCACTTTTGTGACCTTCAACTGGTCACCCCCCCCCCGCCCCCAGCCATAAGGAAAGGTCTAGTGGCTGAGAGAGATGAATGGGGAGGAAAAACAGAGTTTGGAGAGAGCCCGAGGAGTGCTGTGAACCTTCGCACTCTAAATGGGGAGGCAATGAAATACTTTTGCTCACCCCAGTCTTAGTTGGGGTGGGAGATGCTTCAGGGTTTTTTTGAGCTTATGGGACAAACAGTACAGATGTCGTGACTGTATCTGAGAAATCTACAGGTTGATGTCTGTGTACAGCTAGCCACTTGGCCTGATGGATAGGCCAAGGATGATGACCTTCAGTCCCCAAGGTCATTGCAATAAGAGATGCATGAATGTGTTATGGTCAACATGAGCACCATTCCAGAGAAAGAGAAGGACCTTGAGTTGTTTTCTGTCCCAACCAAAAGAGTGACCTGGATGGAAGAAGCATTCTCAGCAGAAATTTTGGATGCCCGAAGGTTGAGGGATACTTCCTGATATGGCCACATATATAGGTATGATGTACTTATATCCCCATTAGAGGAAGAGGCAGCCCCCGCACCACCCAGAAGCACAGAGAAGAGAGGACAACGCTAGGTCTCCTTGATGAGATCTCAGAGAAGACCTCTCCTGCTTCTTCCTGTGCCCCGTGACCCCCGCTGCAGGATAAGGTCAGAGGAAAAGAAGTACAAGGCAGAGACACAAAGAAGCAGTGCAAGGACAGTTCTACCAAAATACTTAACAATGAGTTAAACCCCTCAGCCTGTGCTGTTAAAACCCTGTGCCTGCTCAGATAAGGACTAGCTATAAAGCACTGGTGTGGCTGCCCTGGGGGACTGTGGCTGAGCCCCCCCCCCCCTTCTCTGCAAACAGTCCCAAACTAACTTCAGTGGTGGGAGTAGATGCCTTAACTCTAAAAGAGTTTGCAGGATTTCTATTATTATTGTCATTATTATTACTTTGTATGGAATGCGTTAATTGCTGAACCCAGACTGTTGACTCATATGGAAGTGTACTGATTAGTCGTTTAAAACAAACCATAAGAGACTCTTAAATACAGAGAACAAACTGAGGGTTGCTGGCCAGGTGTTGGGTGGGGAGAAGGGCTAAATGGGTGGGGAGCATTAAGGAAGGTACTTGTTGGGATGAGCACTGGGTGTTGTATGTAAGTGATGAATCACTAAATTCTATTCCTGAAATCATTATTACGCTATATGTTAACTAACTTGGGTTTCAATTAAAAAACCATGTCATTATGAATAATTATTAGGTAATTAAACTTGCTAATTATTAGACCAGTGATTCTCAAACTTTATGTGCATGAGAGTAACCTGGTTAAAACAGATTTTTGGGTCTCATCCCCAGAGTTTCTGATTCATTAGGTCTGAGGCAGGGCATAATTTGCATTTCCAGCAATTCCCAGGTGATGTTATGATGCCAATCTAGGGCTCACTTATTCAAAACCACTTACTAGGTGATGATTTTACCTATGTTCTCCTGAAGTCCTATGGTTTCAAGAGATGAATAGCTTCTGCACCATTTCATACCTGTTCTTTCTCTTCTTGCCTTAAAAAAAAAATAGAAACCAACCACAATTATTTTTTTAAAAATACTATTCTTATTTTTGGAAGGAAATGCTTTGTCTGGAACAAGAAGGTAAGGGCTTGTGATTAGTTGCTAGATTGAACACCACGTTTTTTTTTTCTTCACAGGAAAGGGTGTATTCACTAGAATTTCTGCCAAAAAAAAAGTTATACCTCAATCTCCGTTTGTGAACTCACACAAAAAAACCGTTAAAATTCTCAGCGCTCTACCTGTTAAGACTGAGGAAGGAAAAAGTTCAGTTTCCCTTGGATGGGGGTTTTTCAGCTAATCTTTCTTAGCTCACTGTATAAACTTGTCTTAGAATAGAGTTGTAAAATGTTTTTCTTTAAGGGCCAGGTAGTAAACATTTTAGACCTGCAGTCCACACTGTTGTAGCAAAAAAGCAGACTTAGGCAATATGTAAATGAATGAGCATTGCTGTGTTCCAATAAAACTTTATTCACCAGCAAGGAATACGGCTGGGTTTAGTCTGTTGACTGTAGTTGTGCATCAGTATCTTGGAGTGAGAGACTCCCATCTGATGAACCTGATACCCAATCCAGGTATCCAAGCCTAAGTAGTCATGTGAGGAACTTTGAAAAATGCCCATGCCCAGGACTCATGCCCAGAGATTCTTGTTTAATTTGTCTGAGGGAAGGGTCACCTGGGTGGCTCAGTGGGTTATGCTTCCGACTTCAGCTCAGGTCATGACTTCGCCATCTGTGAGTTTGAGCCCCGTGTCGGGCTCTATGCTGACAGCTCAGAGCCTGGAACATGCTTTGGATTCTGTGTCTCCCTCTCTCTCTGCCCCTCCCCTGCTCGTGCTCTGTCTCTGTCTCTCTCAAAAAATAAATTAACATTAAATAAATTTTTTTAACTTAAAAAAATAACAGTTTGTCTGAGGGGTGACCTGAGTATTTGCCCATAGGCTTCCAAGAACTGGGAACCTAGGTTCTGGTTGTTCTCTCAGGATCAGGGGAGAGGTTCAAAAACTCACTCATTGACCAACCAAAGCCTTATCCATGCAGAGGTGCTCTATTTTAATACAAATTGACTTCCTCTTGATTGCTCTAGAGATTCATTCACTTTTGGTCCTGTCTCTCCCTCTGCAACACACTGCACAGAGATGCCCCTAGAAGAAGCAACTCAACGGAAATGACCAACTTTAACCAGAGTCCCTGCCGTCCTGACTGCCAGCTTGGGGCTGATTTTTCAAACCTCTGTTCGGGTGCCCTGGGTATCTTAATGGATACAGCAAATCTCCCCTGATGAGAATCGCATAGGCTGTTAGCGCAGGACTTCTCAAAATTTAATGTGAACACAAATCACCAACAGATCATGCTAACATACAGGTCCTGATTCAGCAATTATGACCCCAGCCCACAATTTTGCATTTCAAACAAGCTTCAAAATGCTGCCGATGCAGCTGGTTTGCAGGCAATGCTTTGAATACTGAGGTCTTAGTGGACAACTCTCTGATTTGTTCTGGAGGATGACTGCTATAACCTTGGCATGCCCTCCCACCACCATGTACCACCAAATATATTTGGAAATGCCATAACCCTGTATTTAAGTCAGAGTATTATGAATATGGTGAGAGTCCACACGGAGTTGATTTTTTGTATTTTTCTTTCTTTCTGGAGTGGGGTAATGAACAAAGAAAGGCAAGATAATTTATTTATGTATACAAAGTGTTTCACAATGATTTGTAAACAGTCAACCATGATTAATGAGGTTATATTGGATAAAATGACTTTTTCCATATCTCATTGTGGTATGCTAGCCTGTATGTGTCTCTGCTTTTACTGAACGACCATAATCAGTAGACATTTTTGCCAATAGTACAAGATGAGGGGGTCTGCCTTTGCTTTCTATGGAGAAGGCTTGAGTCCTTAACAAGGCGATACATGCTTCTGTTCGTAAGTCTACAGCGGTGTTGTAGAAAGAAAATTGACTTTGTAGCTGTATAAGTTTTTTTTTAATGCTGTGAAATAAATTACCACAAAATTAGTGGCTTAAAGTAACAATTATTTATCATCTCCCAGTTGTGGTGCCTAAGTAGTTCAGGTGCAGCTTGGCTGGGCTCTCTGATTCAGGATGTCCCCTCACTGCAATCCAGGTATCAGCCAGGGCTGCACCTCATCAGAGGCTTGACCAAGGAATGACCCAGTTCAGAGCTTCCTCAGGTGGTTGGCAAAAGGTCTCCTTTTTTTTTTCCTGGCAGTCTGCCAAGGACCACCCTGAAACCTGTAGTTCCTAGAGTCCATTCACAATTTCTTGCCAGGTTGGCTTCTTCACTTTGACTGCTCACTTAATCAAGCCAGCAAGGAGAATCTTTTGCTCCGTTCTTGTGAGGTGGAGTCTTATATGATATATTCTAATCAAAGAAATAACATCCTGTTATTTTTGCCATGTAATTCAGTCTAATCCAAGGAATGATAGTTCATGACCTTGCCATAATGTGTTGGTTAGAAACAAGTCACAGTTTCATCTATATTCAACGGGAGAGAATTACACAAAAGTGTGGATTCTGGGCAAAAAGGATTTTTGGAGGACATCCTAGCATCTGTCAGTCAACTCATTGGAAGACTTGGCTTTTGTATGTCTTGAACAAGCCAGAGATTCAACCACTTTGGGGGCATTTTGTACTTATTATAAATGGGCATAAACACAAAACCTAACTGATAGAGCTCTAAGAAACAAGATGAGGTAATATCTAGCATCATTGTAAAGTTTTACATAAAATGCTGGGGGGGGTTTTCTGTTATATCCCCTACAAGCTTCAGAGCTAAAGAAGCACTAAAATGTATAGGCTTATGGAAATAATAAAATGAAGCCATTACACCTTCTTATCGGAGCTGATAGATCAATGGCGGTATTTTAAGAATCATTTTCAGCGATAACATTTGGATTAATCCTTATGGGTATCAACCACATATGATAGAGGAACAATGATTAAGTGGTGTGGGCTGTAGGACCTTCTAATATACCCAAGAATCTCCTTCAAGCCCACTCTTTCTCAGACAACAGCTATACATTCTGAGAAAATAGAGAAACAACCGATCAAGGACCCTGGAGAGTTAGCAAAAGCAGGCTGGAACGGGAGTGAAGTCAACATATGGGGAAAAAGAGTAGGGCTGAGTGAATTCCTCATTTTTAAATGGCTTTTATCCCAGGGGCATGCTCAGTCTATGTTATGCAGTGTAGTTCAATCTATAACATAAAGCCTTTAGTTTTACTGGTGAGAATAGTTAGAGTAGAGTATGAGGTAATCTTGGCTGTTGAAAAGTGAAATGGTAGAAGTAACAGAAAAAACAAAGCCAGAAAGAGGATGCACCAAATTCTGTCAACTCTGCCCCAATCACTGATGGACTCTATTACCATTCACGCATGGAGCAAAGTCCAGAGGGCCACTGCAGCGTAGAAGGACTGAACTGATATAAGCCATCTAAAGCAGGAGAGGCAGAATTTTGTAATTTGAGTTTAACCAAATTAACTACCTGCTTAAAAACAAACAAACAAACAAAAGCAAACAACAACAACAAAACTATACTCTTCAGAGGAGCATAACAGAATCTAAAATTTCTATAGCATATTATTCACAATACAAAGCTGTAACTGCAATTATTTATTATTCCACAATACAGGGGAATATAACTTACTCTCAAGAGAAAAGAAAATCAATGAAGATTAATCCTGAGTTGGCCCAGATAATGGAATTAGCAGACAGATATTTTAAATAGCTCTTATAACTAGGCTGAAAACATAAAGAAAAGTATGCTTGAAATAAATGACAAGATTAGAGCTCTTAGCAGATATGGGGAATTATTTCAAAATAAAACAAATAAGAATTCTAAGATTTTAGATATAATATTGGAAATTTGAAATTTTCACTATATGGGATTAGTCACATAAATGATGTAACAAAGAAAAGAGCCAGTGGAACTTTGATCAATAAAAATTATCCAATCTGAAAAATTAAGAGGGGGAAAAAAGTGAAAAAAAATTTAAGAGTCTCAGAAATCTGTAGGGCAATATCAAGAGATCTGATGTATGTGTAATTGGAATCTCAGAAGAAGAGAGACAATGGAGGAAAGGAAAGGAAAGGAGAGGAGAGGAGAAGAGAGGGGAGGGGGGGAGGGGAGGGGAGGAGAGGGGAGGGGAAGGAGAAGGGAATGGAAGGAAAGGGAAGGTCAAATATTTTTCAAATTTGGTGAGAAACATTAATTCATAAATGTAAGAACCTCAGCAAGCACAAAGCAGGATTAATACAAAAAAAACCCAACAACAACAACAACCCACATCTGGGCACATTATGGTTAATCTGATGAAAATCAAAGAGAAAAAGAAAATCTTGAAAGTAGCCAGAGAAAAGTAATATACTTTATACAGAGTAACAATGACTTATCTATCCACTCATTTCTTATCAGAAACAATGGAGACCAGAAAATAGTACAAAACATCTTTAATATTCTGATCGTATGGGTTGCATCAGACAACATGATTTACAGTTTTATCTCCACCACTTAATATCTGTGTAGCCTTGAATAAACTGTTTGATAGTCCATATCTCAACATGTTTCCCATTTAACTAGTAATATTAAAAGTTTTCTCTCATTGGGTTATTGAGAAGATTGCATGAGTTACTAATACATGTATAGTACTTAACATTTCATACGTTATACAAGCAAGATCAACGTTTGCTATTATTATCAAGTGTTAATATTTATGCTCAATTTAAATACTTCTACTTAACTTTAAATTTTCATAAATAATGCCATATGTATAAAGAAAAGAAACACATTTTTTAATCCAAAAAAATTAGAGTAATTAATTCAAATTACCAATAGCAGCAGGAGTTTGCTAAAGAAAGAATGATTTCCAAGGGGACAATTATTCAGACATCCTCTGCGGCAGGAGTTAAACAATTTCACAGCAAGGGAGACCCAGTTCTCTTGAGCAGTTCCTGGTTGACTCTAACAAAATTTCTCACTTTCTCACCTCAGGCTTCTGCCTGTACTTATTCCCCAGTGCAGGTAATTAGCAATCAAATTCTTAATTACTCAATTAGTCCAACCCACGAGGCTATCCAAATAAATCAATTAATACACCTCTCACAGAAGAGCTCATGTTTACAACATAACACAATATTGTCCTGGCAAATCAGGACTGAGCCATACCGACTCAGAGTTTGATCATCATGGCCCCAGTCCATTGTGGAATCTACACGGAGCTTGACAGAAGCAGACCTAGGACTCAAAACCTATAGTTCCCTCCTTATTTTTTCTCATATAAAAGGCATTCAGGGAAGTGGGAATCAAATGGATGAGTGGCCTGATCACCTGATCTTGGATACTGATTTTTAAATTTATCCTTAGTTTATAAAATGTTTAAGGTTATCCCTCATTTTATTTGACACGTGTATCTTGAGCTTTATGTCATCAGCTTCTCAGGTAGACCCTTTGGGGTGTATACAGAAGCCTCTTACTGAGGGTAGGTCTTCAGGGTTCTCACAAAAAGAAAGAAGAGAGGGAAATTGGTAGCTATGTAAGGCAACAGATATGTTAATTAGCTTTATTGTAGTGATCATCTCATATGAAATCATCACTTTGTATACCTTAGACATATACAATTTTTATCGTCAATTATTACTCAATAAGGCTGAGGAAAAAATACGCCCCTTACTATGTAACTCTTTAAGCCTCAGTTTCTGCCAAGTGCATCCATGCTTGTTAAACTTCAATATGCAAAGGCACATCCCCGGGATCTTGGGAAAAGGCAGTTTCAAACTCCATAGAGGTGACATGGGCCCACACGTCCTGTAGGTCTCACTAACTTGTAGGTGATGCTGGTGCCATTAATTTAGGGGACGGACTCTGAGCACCAAGAGTGTAGAGTAAACATTATTATCGTGCTCACTTCATGGAATCATTGAAGTTGTTGGCTATGAGATCTTGGTATAGCAATGCAGGTAACAAACTTAGCAAGCACTAATCAAATTGCAGAGTTTATTGCAAGGCACATGCCTAGAAGGACCAGAGTCTTATGAGGAAAGAGGAGATCAAAGATAAACTAGGACGGAGATCTATAGGAGAGATTAATAATAGACAAGCCTCAGGAGAGTCAGGTTCTAGAACTGGATTTACTACTAATAAATTTTGAAAGCTTGATGACAGAATCACTTAACCCCTTTGGACAGCTCTTCCTTATCCATTAAAACAAATCATTGGTGCGCTGCCTTCAAAACTTTTGTCACAGGTGCTAAATTGCCTTTTATTTTTGATTGACTTTAAATCAAACCAGGTTTGAAATGTAGTCTTATACTCAGCAATGCTTTTTAGAAAGCCTAGGTGAGTACTAGTAGCTGTAGGTAAGTATTTTTCTAACAGATTAACATAAATGTATAACTAGTATAGTAAGAACAACTACTCCAGAGAGTCCCTAAGATATCATCTCATATTCCACCAACCATAGGCATTCTGTGGGAAATAATGGATTATTTTTGTAAGTTTATTTATTTTGAGAGAGAGAGAGAGAGAGTATGAGTGAGTGAGGGCAGAGAGAGAGGGAGAGAGAACCCTAAACAGGCTCTGTGCTGATACAGCACGGAGCCCGGCTCGGGGCTCGAACCCACGAACCATGAGATCGTGACCTGAGCTGAAATCAACACTTGGATACTTAACTGACTGACCCACCCAGGAACCCCAATAATGGATTATTTCACTCCCACAATTCTTTGAGGAATCAAGAATTATAGATTTATGCTCCCAGGTGATCTGGCTACCAGGTAGGAGGAGAGGGACTTTGCACAAGAGGTACCATGTAAGCTGAACCTTGAAGGATAAGTAGGCTTTAAGCTTAGATAATTGGCAACTAGAATTTGGGGGATGTGTTCGGAAGAGAGGGAGTTGCTATGTAAGGAGAGAAAGAAGAGTGTTCAGGATACAGGCAGCACCAAGGATTAGATCAAAGCATGGAACTACCGATACACTAAATAGGCTTCTGTAGAGAAAAAGGGACCTCTGGCTTTATGATTGGAGAGATAGCTTAAATGGTAATATCAAGGTTAGAGAAAAACACACTGGAGTCCATAATGGGTTGTGTCATTATCAAACCCTTTTAGGATTCTGTTGAAAATTCTGGACGCTCTCCCAGGAAAAATACCTGCACAGAAAGCATGCACAAACACACACACACACACACACACACACACACACACACCACACATACATGTATGTACATATACACTTACAATATTTTGCCCACGATATCAGGAAGTATTTATCTCTAAGGCCAATAAATGAAAAATCTAGAGATTTGGTAGACCAGATGTCTGACGGTAGCAGCTTTTGGAAAAGCACAACTTAAAAGATTTGAAATTCTACCTAGGGATGTCATGTCATGTGACTCCATCCAACTTACATAGCTGCTTTATGATGAGTGACAAAAAACACAACTCAAGCTGGCTTTAGCAAAAGAAAACATGAAACTAACATGTAAGAGTAGATTTAATTTCAGATGAAGCTCCAAATACTGTCACAAGAATTAGTTTTTCTCTAGACCCTGTTAGCCTCAAATTCAGGTTATACTCGGGAGCAAGATGCTACATAGAAGCTCCAAACCTGAATTCTCTCTGCTTCAGGCTATCTTGAGACAATAGTTCCGAATATTCTTGAAGGTCTATCCATCCTCTACTGGGTGCACATTATTTCTGTGAAGATGACTCTGCTCAGTCTCAAATGTGTCATGTTCCTCAGTCTTGGCTAATCTGAGACCAATTCCTCTGGCCACATAGATTGGCTTAGATGTGATTAGGGGACCTATAAGAGTTTTTGAGATAGCATGAGGATTTGCTGAAACTTCTCAGAGAGTCGACACTTTCTCTCTGGATGGGAATAGATGATGTAAAGGCTAGAGCTGCTACAGCCACCATGCAATCTTGAGGAAAGGTTATCTAACTGAGCTTGGAACCAACATGTAGGAGTGTTGGGGCTCCTGGGTGGCTCAGTCAGTTAAGCAACATGTAGGAGTGTAAATGAGAAGAAGGAGACAAGGAAAGAGAGAGGGAATATGCTTGTGACATAATTTTAACCTCTGATCAAGTTGTGCCTGGAGCTTAATAGCTCTGATGATTCTAGTTATGTAACCTATTTAATCTCCCTTTTGTTTCAAGCAGCTTGGATAAGACTTGTACATAAAAGATGTGTTCCTGGCACCCACTGACTGTCACAGACTGTCAAAAATATTCTCATGTTTACAAGTGTCCCAAAATAAAGTATTTCAAAAGCCCCCCCCCCCAGCACCAAATTTTGTTGTAACACACGTGGTGAGATGTCTGTTTAAAGCTTGGAGGTGTCCCAAGGATCGGTCCCCTGTTTTGTAGTTAATACTGTTGTCCTAAAGCCGACCTTACTGAATGTATCAGAAAGTAAATGAGACCTTTAAGATCTGTATCTGTGATTCACTCAGACACTGTAATTGTGGACTCCCAGGTTTAATTTGGGAGCTAAAAATAACTTAGGGCTTTACTTTTTATAGGATGCTCATTTGAGAGCAATCTCTGATGCTCTTTTTTTTTTTAATTTAAAAAACTATTTGTTGAGGGGTGCTTGGGTGACTCAGTCGGTTAAGCGTCCGACTTCAGACTCAGGTCATGATCTTGCGGTTCATGAGTTTGAGCCCCAAATCGGACTCTGTGCTGACAGCTCAGATCCTGGACCCTGCTTCGGATTCTGAGTCTTCTTTCTCTGCTCCTCCCCCATTCACACTCTGTCTCTCTCTCTCTCTCTCTCTCTCTCAAAAATAAACACTAAAAACAAAAACAAGTATGATTCTCCTTATAAACAACAACAACATTTGTTGAGGGGTGCTTGGGTGGCTCAGTCGGTTAAGCGTCTGACTTCAGCTCGGGTCATGATCTCACAGCTCGTGGGTTTGAGCCCCGCAGTGGGCTCTGCGCTGACAGCTCGGAGCTTGGATCCTGCTTTGGATTCTGTGTCTCCCTCTCTCTGCCCCTCCCCCCTCATCAAAAATAAGTCAACATTAAGAAATGTTTTAAAAAGTATATTTTTTGAGTACACACAAATAAATTCCCCATGCTTCTATATTGGAATAAGCTGAAAAGCATCCAAATTCATGGACACTGAGACCATAAAATGAAATACAAATCAAGGAATGATTTAGACAGTGCATTAGCTCAGGAAGAGTTAGACCAGGTGAGTCATCGGGGTCTAAGAATGAATTTGCGGCCTGGAGTCCACAGGAAGTTCCTTAGGTGGTTAGGTTCTCAGTGGGATTTAGCCTGATTTCTTCGCCGGGTGAGCGCTCGGCGGGTGGAGACAGCAAGATGATGGCACCAGGGTAAAAAACTAGCACCTCTCTGCCACCCCATCTTCCACTCCTTCCCTCAGTCCCTACTGCACAATTATTTCTTTTCCTCTGAGCCCTGGCACTTAGCAATTTTTCCTATCAATTCTAATCTTTTTCTTTCTGTAGAAAATTAGCTTTTTCTTTTTAGAAGAAGGAAACTTGTTTTTTTCCTTATTTATCTTTACATGCCCGACTTCTGTGTCTGAGAATGCGTGCCTTGTTTTCTTCAGCTGAGTCTGTTTCCTTGGGCCTGATGTGTTTCAAAAATGACCCATCTTCTGTTTGCTTTCATCTGGCCTGAGATGGCTGTGATGTTGTCACTGAAATGGAAGGGAGGCACATTGAGACCTGAAAAGCAGTCTATGCTGCGATCAGGATGCCTGGGAACCAGTCCCCGACTTTTCTGTGAACTGATGATGTGATTTCTTTCCCTCAGTGCTTCAGCCTTCTCTCACATACGTGAGAAACTACCCAGATCAAGTGTCCCTGCCCCACAGAAATGTTGAATGAAAACTGAACACACTTGAGTGCATACCAGGCCCGTAACACCGGAGGAAGGTATAAACTGCCATTATTCACACACCTAGAGAAAATATAGGGGCTGCCAAAGGAGAAAAAGGTTCCGTTCAGCCACTTTCCTTGGGCCATTTTAATAAAACTCAAGGTGGGAACCAAGACTGCGCATCCTTGGAATGTTGGGCCGTTCTTTACATACTTTCTAAAATGGACTTTGTACCTAATTTCGGAGACCTTTTCCTGCTTACTAAATTCCATGCTTAAGTTCCCATGTGAATTTCATACAAACCCCAGAAGGCTCCAGTCAAACCCCATACCAACCAAAGTGGAAATTATGAGGCCGTGGAAGAGTCTGGAGAGGCACGTTCTGTGTCAGCGTGGCTTCTCTGCCTCCTCTTAATCATGCTGCCTTTCAGGGAGAGATGTCAGGAGAGATCGCTTCTCCCATAACGCATGGCGCCTTTTCTTATCAATACCACTCAATATCGCTCTCTCTGGGAAGTTCCCCGATTCACTCTCCTCGCAGAAGTGAGCATCTCCGTTTAATTTGATCCTGGGGACAGAGGTTGTGGATGGAGGCAATTTACGAGGAAAAGAGAAGGTTGAGGGCCACACGTAGATTTATTGGTGTGAAGAATAAAGCAAGTCCAGATGTGACTCGTTTTTGAGACGCGCCATAAATATGCCTGATTTGTTTCATTTATAACAAAGGAAGATGCGAGCCTACACCAGAGTTCTTTTTCTGAAGTGTGTTACTCAACTTCCCTCTCCTCTTTCAGGGGAGACCTAAAGCTAGAGTTTAGGGGTGATTGATGGGAGTTTGAATATTGTGGTTCCTTCAATGCCCCGTTGGTTTTGTAAATTACTGCCTCTGCACAAGCTAATCATTTCTCACCCTGGCCTCCTACAAAGTTTTACGTGTCGGTAACTATTTCTTGCCTTTGCCATTTTTTAAGGCCAATATTTAACATAGAGGGATTGATGACTTTTGTAAATCCATGTAGTGCTATTGCTTAAAATATTGAAAGCAACACATGAAAAAAAAATCCTGCTTCTTTTAGTTACTGCTGCATTGGAGAGGACTATTAACCATGTGGGATGTCCGGGGCCTTCTAAAAAGCATCTTTATGTGTGTGTGAAGTGTGTGTGCGTGAAGTGTGTATATTGGTACACGCACACACAGATACAGCTTAGCTCCTTGACAGTCAGGGTAGGGTCTGTGGGCCAGGAATACTGGCCTCCCCTGGAAACTTGTTACAGAGTCTCAGGCCCTCAGGAGTCTCCAAAATGCAGAATCTTCATTTTAACAAGATTTCCACGTGATTTGTGTTCACATTAGAGTTGAGGAAGCACTGCCTTTGAAGTGTTATGACAATTATGTTGATAATAAAATGAGAGTCTTCAGGGTGAAGAACCCACCTTTCCCATAATAAACTGGACTGTGTATGTTCAGCTCTGGATTTGGTCTCTATTGTGATGATATCACAGCAAAATGTGCCCATTGGGACATAGTGCACATTGTCACTCTTTCATTACTCTGTCATTCTTTTTTTTCTTTTCATTTTTTTTAACATTTATTTATTTTTGAGAGAGAGAGAGAGAGCATGAGCAGGGGAGGGGCAGAGAGAGAGAGGGAGACACAGAATCCGAAGCAGGTTCCAGGCTCTGCTCTGGCAGCACAGAGCCCGTTGCAGGGCTTGAACCCCGAGCTGTGAGATCATGACCTGAGCTGAAGTCACATGCTTAACCGACTGAGCCACCCAGGGGCCCCCACTCTGTCATTTTTTTTTAAGCCGACCGTGGGAACATATCTTATGAAGCATGACGTAGCTGTCTCCAATTAGCTGATGAAGAATGACATCTGTGCCAGTGGGGTCTGGACCGTTCATGACAGCCACGTGCTCTGGCCCCACTCCTTAGGTGTCCTCACCAGCAAAGCCCCGGCTTACAAACTAGATGTGAACACTCTCCTCCAATGAGCGAATACTAGTTCCCCATCCACCAAGCATCACTCATTGTCCTTTTCTTCTGAGTCAAAGGAAACTGCTTAATTCCAACGCATTCAATTTCTGAAAACCGAGGGAAAAAAATAGATAGAAACGTGAAAACAGAACACTTTTTTACCAAGGCATCATTGTTGATTCAGGTGGGTGTGATGTTTCGGAAGTAAGCCCCTCCAAGGAAAATAAAGGCTGCATCCCTCTAAAGTGGGCAACAGTTTGAAACTCCCCATGTTCTATATTTTTTGAAAGAAACAAAAATGGAAGTTACTATATTTAAGTTGACATCCAATTTACCTGAGTCAACATCATTCCATTAAAATATCTTTGAAAAGATAGAAAAAGGGGGGCACCTGGGTGGCTGTTGGTTAAGCGTCCGACTTCCACTCAGGTCATGATCTTGCAGTTTGTGAGCTTGAGTCCTGCGTCGGGTGCTGTGTGGACAGCTGGGAGCCTGGAGCCTGCTTCCAATTCTGTGTCTCCCTCTCTCTCTGCCCCTCCCCCACTCATGCTCTGTCTCTCTCTTTCTCTCTCAAAAATAAATAAACTTAAAAAAACAAAACAAAACAAAAGATAGATAAAGAAGAAAACCTGCATTACAACCACAAACGGTCCTTCTCACCAGAAGAACCTATTGCCAGGCCCTGCGAGAAAATTCAGCCGCCATGACATGTATGGGGCAAGATCAGGGAACGAGGGGACTAGACTAGTCTGCCTTGCATTTAAGTTCTAGGGTCTGGCCTTCGTTTCATAAAACACAGAAGATGAGGCAATTTTCTGTCCCTGCTCACCTTCTCTGTCTGCTTAGAGTAGCCCCTCACAGGAGACAACAGAGCAGAAGGTGGGGGTGTGGTGGGGCAGAGGAGCCATTGCCCTAAGAGGAGAATAATCCCCCCAAAGGACTGCATTGATAACAAGAATCTCTGTAGTCACGGCTTGCTAGAGACAGTAGATGTTTTGGTTTTTTTTTTTTTTTCTTTAGTTTCAAAAACCTCATTCATTTAATTAGATTTAAACACCGTGGGTAGAGGAAGACTTTACATTCAACGGGGATCATTTTCCCCGTCGCTATTTGTGAAACCTTCCTGCTTTCCTATTTTTCCCTCCCTTCTTCCCATAGAGTAGAGGCCAATAATTTAGCTGATGCATGGGGGGCTGGGTGGTCTCTGATTTGTGATTGACTGGAGCCCCCCTTCTCCACCAGAGAGCTAGAGGTGGAAGGCAGATGAGTGGGTGGACTGTATGGGTTGTATGATTGGCTCTCCTACAGTTAGAATCTTCAGCCTAGATATTTTCAGTAATAAAAGTCACGGTTGGCTCTCCCAACTGCTGACTATTTTGTCTCATCCCATGGTTGGTTCAGAACTTGAACAGGAAGCAGTAGTGATGTGTTTGTGCCCCAAGGAGTACAGCAAGACATAGTAATAAACACTGAAAGTGAATAATTAGGTTAAAATAAATATATTAGGTTAAAATGAATATATTAGGTTAAATATATTTGGTTAATGTTATGGGCGCATTCATTCAAGGTGTATATCTGCAGAAGAGACTTGACTGAGGAACTCTCATTGAAGGATGTGAAGAAAGACATTTATATAAAATTCACAAAGAACCAAATAGTTATGCATTTTTCTCAGCGCGGTTATACATGCAGTTACTTTCCTGTGTGTGCATATTACAAAGTAGTTATTTGTTAGGTCTAAACATTTTTTATAATGTTTTTTACTTATTTTTGAGACAGAGAGTGAGTGGGGGAGGGGCGGAAAGAAAGGGAGACAAAATCTGAAGCAGGCTCCAGGTTCTGAGCTGTCAACACAGAGCCTGACCCGAGACTCAAACTTACGAACCACAAGATCATGACCTGAGCCAAAGCCGGACACTTAACCGACTGAGCCACCCAGGCGCCCCAAATCTAAACATTTTAAATACACCACAACATTTGTATATTTTATAGGGACTTTTTTTTTTCAGTTTTAAATATACTGGAAGCCTGCAAAAATAAAGTGGTCTGGTCTCTCTTGATCTGTAAAAGAGCTTGATAGGACCCTTTTGACACAGCTAGAGAGCTAGGCCAAAGACCATTCCCAATTCAGAGAGGCCTCAGCTCACTCAGATAGGAGCAAAGAGGAAAACAGAGTGTTGTCTAGAAAAAAAAATCTACAAAAACTATAGATGGGAAAAATGGCCCTGAAATATCATAAAGACTATACCTCTGGAAATTATTTGTGCAGGAACTAGCAGAAATTTGCATGAATGTGTTTATTGTCCTCAATAAAATGCAAAAAGGACATTCTCTGAAACAGAAGCAGGAAGTCAAGCGGTAAAAAAGGCACGGAGCAGTTCATTTATATCAGAAGAGATAGATGAGATTAGGGAACAGTTTAAGGAAATTTAAAACGGAGAAGTAGAATTATAATCCACATTGCAGGCACTGAGGAAGAGTCCCCTCTGCAGCAAAACACATCTTTGACACAAAGGATAAATGTGAAAAGTTTTCTAGGAACATAGAAAAAGGAGTCGCTAACATGAAATCGATGTAGAGATACGGAATGAAGATTTAAGATATCTGTGCTCATGGTTCCGAAGAAAAGACCAGAACAGAATGAACAGGAAGGGTGGGAAAATATAGCATCTACTTATAATGACAACAGCAATCTCTCAGATTGTAGCAAAATATAAAAACGAAAACTGAAAAAATGCACTGTGTTCTCAGGAACACCAGAGAGAAGAGAACTGCGACCAGGTACACTCGGCTGTAATTTTAAAATTACATGGAGGAAGTAAAACAGCACCCAAAGATCCTAGCGAAGAAACTATAAAGTTCCCTAATAAGGGATGACAAAGCAGGCTGGCTTGCGAATTATCTACAACACTCCGAGTTATACAACAGAAGGCCAGCTGCACAGTTTAGAAAGGATATGGGGTCAATCCAAAAATTAATGGCCTACCATATTTGCTCATGGATGAAGGTAATTTTCTGGTAATCCAGGGCTCAGAAAGTATTGCATTCCTGGAGAAAAAAAAATCATGAAATGTGAATATACACCTCATTTATTGAAGGATAAAGCAAAATTAAGAGCTTGAGAACAGGGAAATCTTTAGTATAAAAGTATTAGAGGCAAACACTTAAACCATGAGAAGAGTATATATATAATAGTAAAAAACAGATAATAATCTGTGCTTTGAAAAAAGCGTGCAATAGAAAAACTAAGCATGCAATTACCTCTCGGCTAAAAGAGTTGGTCTAAATTCAGGTTATCACAGCACTGTTGTTACTAATGACAGAAATAAAGGTTGAAGAACACGCACACATGTGTATACTTACACATGTATGTAAAAGTCTAACATGATGCCATTAATAGAATTTCATAAGTCTATTATACATAGTCAACATCAACAACTCAGACCACTCGAATTGCAGAAAAAGTGATAGAAAGAAGGCACAAAACTAATGACATGTTAGCCCAAACATATATGTTATAGTAATAAATGAAACGAAAGCTATAAGGAGAGAATTGATTCACTAAAAAAGTCTGCCACAAGGTATTTACAAGACGTAAAGTAAATGATTTCAAGAGGTTCCAAATAAAAGGATAGGCCAAGAAACACCAGTTCACTGTAGAACTAAAGAGAGCTGAGGTTTCAATATTAATGTAGGATGAAGTAACATTCAAGTGGATAAACCACCATGGTCAACAGGATCGTTTGTTTATTGACGAGGGGTAAGATCCTCAACACAAAAAGAGCAAACATGAAACTTTAAGAATTGATAGTAATGTTCGTTGTTTTGGAAAGACAAAAAAAATAAATGAGACATGGCTCCCAAACTTAAAAATATATAGTTGAGAGGACAGGAAAATATTGAAGCAAATAATTATAATTCCAAATGCTTAACTCATCCATCCATCCATTCATCCAACAAATATTATTTCAGGTACTTTGTACGTGAGGCAATTTCAGCATTGGGAACACAGCGGTGCATGGGCAGGAACGGTCCCTGACTTATTCGAGACGCCAGTTGACGTTGTACAAAAGGCAAGGATAATACAGAACAATGGCCGGGCATGGGGAGGAAGTGAGGAAGGTTTTGGTGAGGAAGACGTGAAGCATAATCGCTTATTTCACATCAGGTTGGTGGAAACTGCTTTCAAGGGTGTGTCCTGCCATGTTCAAAGAAGCATATTCGAAAGTGGACACCAAATTTAAAACGAAACACACAAGAAGATGGCTGTTTACATTATTATTTAAGAATGTGGCACAAGAATGGCTCCCTTCCAGATCCTGGGCCCAGAAATTTGTCCAGGCTTCCCTTGGTTCCCAGGGCAGGTTTGCAGAAAGAGTGAAGCTGTTCTGAGACTGGGCGTTCAAGGCTCTGTCGCTTGTGTCTGCATCTTTGGCCTCAGACGACGCACAGGAAAGGATGGCTTAACCATTCTCCGTGCTCATCAAATGCGAACCTCCCTTCCTTTGGTGTCTGTGGTCCCTTCCTTTGGTCCTGGCTCCCCAGCCCCACTTCCTGAAAACATTGGACAGAAGAGAACATCCTTTTCTTGCATTAACTAAAATAAGTGATTTCAGAGTAACAAAGCGTGGACTTGGGCTTTAAGCACCTGGACCGTCTGAACAGAATTAGACGTGTGGTGACGCATTTTCTGTTGTGACACCTATCTTGCCGCGTGAGGTGACGACAAACAGCGTCTACGCTGAGACAGAGATCAGCTCTGTGCTTCGTTCGCTGTCCTGCTCTTACTCCTGATTTCCTCTACATGGACTCTTGCAGAATATGAACACGGTGCGTTTGTTGATTTCTCTTTGGGCCTTCCGCAGGCATTTAACCATTTTCAGGTCATGAGGGAGCTTGATTACAGTCACTCATATCCAGGTGAGACTTCGGGAGAAATGGTTCACCGTGTTCCCGTGAAACAGGTGCTAAGGAGGAATGTGCTGTGCGTGCCGCCTGATCTGTGACATCACTGGTGGTCAAGAGATCGTAAATTGCACATCACTCTCTTCTTCCAAGCTGTGAAATGGTCTACTTTCCAAGTCTGGGTTTCATTTTATTTTATTTTAGGGAAGGGAATTTTGAAAAGAGTTCTCTTTGTTCCATTACAGTAATTTTCGGAGCTCTCTTCATCTCTTATTAAGTCGTTCCGTGCCTTCTCTCAGAGCACAGTGTGACTGAAGCATTAATTAGCCTTCAGAGATCCTCAGACATGCTCCTCTCAGCAAAGATCTGACATTTGGGGACTGTCAGTCACTGGGAGTTATACTGAATAAAAAATCCATATTAAACATTGCATTGAGGAGTTTATGCACACTGGGGGAGGGAAGTGGGGATTGGGAGGGTGGAAGGAAGTCAGATTAACTTACTTTATATATTAGACAACACGGGGTAAGTGACATTTGGAATTAATGAAGCATATAATCATAATTACATGGCTGGTTCATCATCCTTCCTCCCAATTTGTGCCTGAAATCAGCTAATGGCATAACACATGTATGAAATCAGCTAATGGCATATAACACACGTACGATCAGGTGCCTACCTCGCTTGGAGTAAGTGTTGGATAGCTTACCCATCATTGTCAATAACAAGTTAGCCGTTGGCAGAAAACAAATCAGTCCCTGATCAACGAGGTTACAGCATTGTGATGGAGAAAAATGGCACATTGCCTTCTGTTCCTGACTCCGCAGTTTGAGGAAGGTGGGGTGACATGGAGGAAAGTTGATTTCATAGAAGCACAAAGTCCTCCCCATGGTCTTCCTCTGGCTAAAAGTAACATTCATTAATGCAAATGAAGGAGAAAGGAAGCTAGTATTTATTAAACAGCTACCATGTGCCAGCAACCATGCTAACCCCGATTGTATCAGAAGAAGAAGCAGAGTATTCCACATAAAATAGATGCCCAAGGGGCACTTGAGTGGCTCAGTCCAACTCTTGATTTCAGGTCAAGCCATGATCCCAGAGTCATGGGATCAAGCCCCATGTCAGGCTCCAAGCTGAGCATGGAGACTCCTTGAGATTCTCTCTCTGCCCCTGCCCTGCTCACGTGCGCGTTTGCTCTCTCTCTCTCAAAAAAAAAAAAAAAAAAAAAAAGATGCTCAATAAATATTCAAACAAATGAGTAAATGTATGATGTATGAGTTTAACATATATGTATGTACACATATCTATGTGTGTCTGTATGAAGTATAGAGTGGCTGTAAAAAGCATTAAATTTTGCCTTCAGTGGACTTACACTCATGACCAGGCATCACATAATTAAATATACAGAAGTATAAAAAATATATAAAAATAAATGAATGAATGGAACTATGATGAACTTTGTCACGACTTTTCCATTTCACTGCGGGTAAAATTCTTCTCACCATCCCATAACTCCTACTTCACTATAGTAATCCCCAAGGAAGAAGACCTTATCATTTCCCTGAAAAAAGCCACATCAGGGCAGGAGCTCCCCAGATGCAGATCCATATGGAATCGCCATGCATTGCAATATTTGGTCTAGATCCCTTATGATGATAGTGGTGTATTTTCTCTGCCTATGGAAGGGATGTTTGGCAAGAATGCTCATGGTGTACAAACAGCCAAGATGACCTACAGGATACCATCCAGGGCCTCATTCCTCTAACAGGAAACCCAGTAATGCGTGGCTGGCCCATTCTCATGTTATCCGTGAGAATGGACAGCAGTTCTCTACTCATATGCATTTACACCCTTGATTTATTACATCATTTTGGGTTCTGAATATCTCAGCATTCCACAGACTAGCTCTGTAAACACTATGTATATGGCGTGATGTCACAGAGAGAGCATGAACTAATCCTCTCCCCAGCTCTATAGCCAATCCTAAGGATCCAGTCCTGGTATTTCCTCTTTCCCATAAAAAAAAAAAAAAAAAAGAATACTTGTGCATCACTATTCAGAGTTCTAGCAGGAACTAATGGCACACTCCATAGATTCAAAGCACCCATAGAGGGTTGTGAAGCCTGCAGGAATTAACAACAGTGAGTGAGGAGACAAAAATGGTGGCGGGGAGAGGGTTTCTAGAACCTAGCATGCATGGACATGATGGAAGAGGCACCAATGGGTAGGATTTGTACCCAGAGAAGAGCGAAATTCCCACCCAAACTGGCTAGACAGAGAGGGAGCAGAGGGGAATAAATACCCTAGCTTCTTTGTTCTTTGAGCATTTTATTTATTTATTTACCTATTGATTGATTGATTGATTGATATATAATGTTTATTTATTGTTGGGAGAGACAGAGCATGAGCAGGGGAGGAGCAGAGACAGAAGGAGACACAGAATCCGAAGCAGGCTCCAGGCTCCAAGCTGTCAGCACAGAGCCCGATGCGGGGCTCGAACTTACCAACCATGAGATTATGACCGAGCCAAAGTCGGACGCTTAACCAACTGAGCCACCCAGGCAGCCCTGAGATTTTTTTTAATGTTTGTTTATTTACTTTGAGAGAGAGAGAAAGAGAGAGAGAGAGAGAAAGGAGCAGAGAGAGAGGGAGAGGATCCCAAGCAGGCTCTGTGCTATGAGCACAGATCTCATGAACCCTGAGATCCTGACCTGAGCAGAAATCAAGACTCGGACACTTAACCACCTGAGCCACCCCCGTGCCCCAGTTCTCTGAGCCTTTGCTGGGACTCCCCAGTCGGTTGATCACTGCCGGATCCAATGGCACAGAGGCTTGGGCAGAGAGTGGGCAGAGAAGAAAGTAAGCCTGGGGGAAGAGGCCAACAAAACATGAGTGGCACAGTTTTGTCTTCTCCCACCCCGGTTTCCCTCCAGTTCCTTCCCTCCCTCCTCTCATTTTTACAAACTTCTAGAAAGCATGCGTCCAGCATCTGTTTCCACCACTGCTCGGAAGCTCCCGTCAGCACAGTCACAGCCCCGTTCTTGCTGCTCTACCCAGTTACAAGTGTGCAGTTCTCAAGTTAAAAATCTGCCTCCACCTTGTGCACTCTTCTCTTCCTCCTCCGTGGCTTTTTGCAACTCACCATAAAAACCATATTAACAACAAAACAAGCCAAACTACAAACACCACCCAAGACCAAAACAGTGGCTCACCATACCATCCTGCATTCTATTTCAGATTTGTATTTGTTCATCTTCTACTTCTTACTGGATTTCCACCTGTTTCTCACTCCTACCAACCCTCTTCCCCTTCCCTTCCCACCTCATGCAACTAAGGCCAACATTAGCAGCCTGGTGTGTGTTTCTCTGGATCTTTCTCCATGACCCATAAAGGCTTTTGCAAAAATACGTAATACACTCATCTAGGGCGATTTTAATGTGATGAGTCTTTTTATGCAAAAAATCATCACAAATATAACACGATATGGGGTTCTCTGCAACTGGTTTTTCTCCATTCCCAGTATAGAGAGTGAATTCTTCTTAGTTGATATATATGGTTAGAACTTGTGTTGTATTATATAATTGCATGATATTTTACTTTATGGCTGTCCAGATGATCCTCAGGGTTAATAATGCTGATCTGGCTGCTAGATTGGTGCCCCCCCCCACTCCTTTAGTTCAATATGAGCTCTTCGTTAGTCAAAAGCAAAGAACCTTTAAAAGATCTACCAAATACCTTCTCTCCTGTGGTTTCTGACGTCTCTCTCCTCCAGTTTTCTTCCTTCCCCCACTTAATGCTAAATCTTCTTTCTCAGTTCCTCTCCTTTCTTTGCATTTATGTATCAATCAACTTTTTCTGTGATAACACCTCATCATGAACAACCCTAGAATTTTAGGGGCTTATGGTCACAGCATTTATCAGAAAAGACTGGTTTTACTTCTCTAATGCCTCTCTGGTAGGTAGCTTTGCCTGGAGTCAAATTTTATCTATATTTTTGTGTGTTACTTTGTGTCATGCAAATTCTTCTTTATGTTTTAATTTGCCTGGAGCTTTTCTTAAAGTCCTTCTATGCAAACAACAACAAAAACTATCTGTACATATAAAGATATGTTGTTGTTGTTCCTGGAAACCAGCGTAAGGTTCTGTGATGAGGAACAAACAGGAAGCAAACTTTATCTTTCTTCAAACCATCATAAGGAGTTCAGAGATGGATGAGCCCCCTCTATCGTGGTCCTAGACTTTTCCATCTCCACAGTCAATTTTAATTCTTCAATAAATAAAAGCACCATGTTTTGCTAACACTGAATTTTATCATATGAAAACTGACCTATATTATATCTCACTTGAGCCTGCAAAAGAACTAAAACAAATGAATTAGAGTGTATTGAGATAATACATAGACACAGGATTCAATTTATGTACTTTTGGTGAGATATATTTAAATCTGCACCATGATGATGAATATGGTGGGCGATGCTCATTCATGGAAAAGTCAGGTTGCCCAAGTTTTAGGGGCAAAAAGAGGAGTTAGTAGGATTCCAGCTGTGGAGTGGTGGATTCCTATGGTAGAAAATATCAGGAGTTAGAGTGGTAGAAAAAATACAAGAAAATGGAAGGAAAACCAAGTCCTGGTACCAAGGAGAGTATATAAAATCCCAAGTCAATTGGCAGCCAGAATAGGGGGTTAAGGCAGAAGTTACAAAGGCAAGAATTGAGAACTCTGGGTAGAGGAAAGGCAGGTTGATTAGCAAAGGTCTAATCTTCCAGAAACGCCCTCATATGCCAGGGTGTCTCAGAGAACGATAAAGGTCCTGGCCATTTTCATCTTTTGAATATTGCAGTATTTTAAGCATTGTAATAAATTCCCAATCAGAAGTCTAAAAATTATGATGTAGTTTGATATTCACTTTTAAGTGACAAGTTTCCAAGTGATGGATTCCATGTTGGAGGATTATTTTTCCTTCCGTCTACTGCAATCAAATTTCTTCCCTCCAACGCCCAGTTCCTTAAGTTGTCCTTACAAAATAATAAACGCACCTGTTGAAATAGAAAGTCAGAGCTAAGTCACAGTCATGGCCCTTTCCCAGTCATTACACGTAGAGGTGGCCCAGGACAGTGTCACGAGGAAAAGCCCCCTGAAGGTGTAATCAACCCTATCTTAACAAAAGCTTTCCAATGCAATGTAAGTGTGCCATTCACAAGACAGAACATTTCTGATTAAGGAAAAAACCGAAACAAAACAGTAATTTCTGGAGCACTGGGTTTGCCCAGTTTGGGGAATCAAGTTTAAAGTTTAATGCTGTATCTTCTTGCAGTTTTGTCCGTGTTACTCTAACTGAGTACATAATCTCATTTTTATGCCCATGTTTGGGCCTCTAAGGTATGTGAAGCCTGGCCCAAGGCTGTATCTCGTCACCTCTGTCCATCCCAGGAAAGATCTTATAAATCCAAGCTGGTAACCCGTCTTTATTAGCATGATGAGTTTGGCTGACCTCAAGGGTTAGGATCACCACTATGAATCTATAGAGCCCTGAAAAAAAACCCAACAGATTTAATATTTCCGGTGCATTTCTGGTTCTATTGCCTTAGAGACATGTTTTATTTATGCTTTTGTTTGTTGGCCTCTTTCACTCTTTTGCATGCAAATTCTTCTTTATGTTTTAATTTGCCTGAACTTGTTTTCACGACCACAGCAAGTCTTAAAAGGGAGACTTTGACAAGTGCCTCTTCAAGTTGATGGTTAGAGACAGATAATCTGAATAACTTGTGTTAAGTGTATTAATTATCCGATGAGGCAGCCTAATCCATTTCTCCAGGAGGTGGCCAATGTTATCCCTTGTTTTCTGTTTGAAAGTCACAGCCAGAATCATTTTCAGGAGCTGCAAAACACAGAACATTAGGGACACACCAATGTTAGCAGAGTGAATGGTAACGTATGATTTGCAGAATTTCTCTCTTGAAATTTTATTTAATATTTTGTATGTATTGTTTTGTAAGGACAGCTTAAGTAACTGGGCATTGGAGGGAAGAGATTGGACTGCAGTAGACAGGAGGAAAAATAATCCTCCAACAGGGAATCCGTCTCTTGGAAACCCCACAATATATAACTTTTAGCATTTTTAAATTACTTTGAACGTATATGTACTTAAAGTGCTGTGTTTAAATTAGTTCCGATAATAACATACATTTCAACAGAGCTTTTGAAGGACACTTTTAAGTTCCTACAATAGCTACATGTAATTCAAATCCAGTGGTTCAAGAACGTGTTCCTAATCAACACAAATGATAGGAATCCTCACCACGCACACAACCTACCTGGGCCGTTCGGGGTACTTACCCCTTTTATCATGTACTATTCTTATTTATTTGCATCTTGTCTACCAGAATTTAATCTCCATAAGGATGTGTATTAAAAAGGACGTTTAAAGCTGTAAGTGACAGAAACCATTTTCTGCTGACTTAATTAAACAAGGACTATATTGACTCATGTAACTGGAAACCCAGGGATATACTATCTGGAAGAACTTGGGGGAAATTACTGCATGGGCTTCCCTATTCTCTGATGTAAAATGGGGATAATAACATAGGAATGTTTAAGAGAAAGAGATAAGAAAATGAATGTAAATTACATAGTCCAGATCTTTATATAAAAAAGAAAAAAGATTAGGCATACACTGCCCACTAAAATATTATCCCATCAGCATTAAAATTGTCATGTAAATCTAATTTTTTGAAGTTAATGCGTTGCTATGAAAACCTAATTGATCATTCACAGGATAAAATAATATAATTTAATATTCATTGATTTGGGTTCAAGTCTGTAATATAATTTTTAATTCCACATCTGTGTTTTTCACAAAATGAAATTGAAAAGCGTTATTCACGATAATTCCATACTTGATCTATTTTTTTATAAAAATATGCAATCCTTTAATGTTAGGAATGGGTTGATAACTCTGTCACTTGGTGTTAAGTTTTTAAAAGAGGGAGAAAAAGAACAATTTCCTTTCTATTTACCCCTGACTCCAGAGAATTTAAAGGTAATATTGTGGTAGCACTATCATTTGTAAGTATAATATCAAAAACGAATAAATATTAAATCACTTCCTTCCCTTTTCTTCTCCTTTATGTCTCTATTTCCCCAGAAGTGTCAATTCTGATATGTTTGCTATTACACCACCCCCAGGAAGGTAAAAGGGATTGGCATGCTGACCTAAGGAAACTACCTATTGACAATATTTTGTTGTTATTTCAAGAGATAGAACAAGCCTATAAACAAGTCTAATTCTTCATAGTTGACTTCACAATAAATTTCTTCATGCACAGCATTTGTTTTTATACCTTCATAAAAATGAGATTGCAGAATGCCATTCCGCTTATGAGCTGGTGAAAAAAATTACTCCTAGCCCAGTACTTTGGCATGTTCCTCCATCAAAACTAATTCTGGCAGTTATTAAATAAAGAAAGACTGTTGCAGAAATAGTCTGGACAACCCCAAACTTATCTCTTTGTAGGCTTTGGAAGAACCAAGGATGGAAGGGGGGAAAAAGCCCCAGGGTATTCTGGAAAAAGCTAAAATGTATGCTTCCTGGAAGAAGTAACACCTGCCAAGTGAGATATTCAAACAGGAGGCAATGAGCCAGGGCACTATCATGGCCCTTTTCCTGTCATTAACATAGAGGTGGCCCAGGTCTGTGTCACCAGAAAAAGTTCCCTGAAGGTGTGATCAATGCTATCTTAAGTAATCTTCCCAAACTTTGTCTAGTTTTGTCTATTTCCATACTTTTAAACATTCCTAAACATGCCTCTAACGATGGAGGCATGTGGAAATTAGCCCAAAGTCACGACGCACCCTTTAAGCTTTACGTTTTATATTAACAAGTCACTTATATGTACATGTTAAATATATACATTTTTATTTGCCAGCTGTGCTTCATTAAAGCTGGAAGAATGTAATTTACATATTGGCTTTTGCACAAAAGAAAAAATGTGCTTTTCTTAATGTAAAAGACAATGTGAAAATATTTACTTGAGTCTATTCCCATTTAACCACTTTTCCACCAAACTTTTAAGTAAAAATTCATGCTGTGGCTAGATTTGTGTGAGTCTCATTTTGATATGTAGTTCACAGCACTACTCCATGAGTACCGAGAGAACAGGACCTATGATTCATTTCTTCCTTGCTGGATCCCCTGGGCTGAGGCAGTACCTGACACAGAGTAAATACTTCATCGGTGTTTGTTGAGTGAATGAAAGAATTAAGTCATTGATATGCCATGTTTATCCCTTGGCTTCGCATTTTCTCAGCTCATAACCCCCGAAGGATGTGCACTAGCACTTGAAAAGCCCTGCTCAATAGGACGCAAACTGAAGCCAAGATTCAGAATTCACAGACACAAATTAATAGAACAATTTTCTTTTCACTTCTGTGATTTTATTAGCTGAATTATGGGTGCGGCTCATTTCATGGATCAGATGACCGAGTCTTCTAGGTCTGTGGACTCAGTACTCAGCAATTATCCAGTTAATATGATTAATGGAGACAGTGAAAATGAGCATCCGCCTGGTCACGGGGGTCTCGTGTTTCTGAGACTAGGAAGCCGCATCAAAAATCTGTGGAAGAAATGTTCTTCTGAAGGAATTAAACTCGGGAGGATACCTTGTTCCTCTCCATTGCCTCCATATGTCTTCTGCCCTCATGTTCCGCCTCCTGCTCTGGGGGTCGATCAATATTTTTGCAGATCTTCATTTTTGGTCATATGGCAGATAATGCTGTCAGTCTGAATTACCTCTAATTTCTTGGCATTTGAAAGACGAGGCTAATGCTACTGGTAAAACCTGATGACCAAGTACTGACTAAACCGGCAGCATGATGACCCGTGATCAGAGCAGAAAGAAAAGAATCGCTGATTTAAAATATCCTTTTGCTTCAGAAATGCTCACTTTTACATGAAAGTTGCCTTAAAGAAATTCCACACCAAAATCAAATCAAATACATACAATACAGTGCAATACGCTGTATAATACAAAATACAAAATAAAATAAACTAACAGCTAAGGGAGCTTTTGCTTCCTTTCTCTGAGCACATCTTAGGTGCTAAGCGATTGATAACGTTAACCTTTTTACCCCTCACACCAACCTGGGGAGGGGAGTCATTTGATCTCTGTACTGAAGAGGGGACGGAAGGGTTGGAACAGTTAAGCCTCTTGCTCAACATAACAGGTAAACCTGTGCCAGGTAAAGCCTTCACAGAACCAAGGTCTCAGTGTACACCTGGCTGGCTCTAAAGCTTGAGTATATTAATCGTATACTCATTGTGGCTCTGTGTAGCAAGTCAAATAAGACGAGATGGTCGAGACCTAGAGCCATCACCTGCATGGGAGACTCTGGCATAAAGAGAAGATGAACATTCTTGTAAATGTGGTCAGGTGGAAATGGCCAATTTGAATCATGCGGGAACCAGATCCAATCATCTGAATAGTGATGATTCACAACGTGAAGAACTACCTAGACATCTTGGCCGAGTCTTAATATCTCCAAATGCCACAGCTAGTCCCTCACTGTACTAGAAAAACTTGTTATTGAAATAATATGGCATGAAAGTTTCAGCTGCAAGCCCCCATTCTAAATACCCGCCAACATGACTGGTTTGTCAACTTGGGTGAAATTTCACTAGTAGGTTAAGACTCCTTTTCATTTTTTCAATGTTTATGTATTTATTTTTAGAAAGAGAAGGAGTGAGTGGGGGAGGAGCAGAGAGAGAGGGAGACAGAGAATCCCAAGCAGGCTCTGTGCTGTCAGCACAGAGCTCCATGCGGGGCTCGAACTCATGAGCTCTGAGCTCATGACCTGAGCCGAAATCAAGAGTCAAGACATTTAACCGACTGAGCCACCCAGGCACCCCTAGACTCCTTTTCAATTTAAATCTCTCTTCATAATGCAAAAATTTCCCATGAACGGTAAGGCATAATTCTTAAAATACTGTGTTCCCATTTTAAACCAAGCCTTTTGGGGGTGATGTCTATGTGCCAAGAATCCTCATTATTTATACAACCTCAAGTAAATTTTTATCATTTCTATTTGCATAAAGGTAAAGAGATTTCCTCCAGGACACACAGATAAGATGTGATAGAACTTGGATGTGAACCCAGGTCCTCAGCTTTTTCCATTATAAATTGTCATGCCATATAAGGGAATTTAGAAGCAAATACTCCCAATACAGCCTTAGAAAATGGGACACTGAATAGTAAACTGTGATAAGATTTATCAGTAAAAGATGGACACCCGACAAGGGTATGTGTTACGGCAAAGTCACAGGGGCAACATGAAGATCTTAAGGGCTAACATCAAATGAGAAGCCAACTCTAATTGTATCTCAGATTTGCACCCCCCAAATCCAACTATAAGGTTTGGTGACCGTGAGGTGATAATTGCACTACAGTTGACCCTTGAACAACACAGGTTTGAATTGTGCAGTCCACTTATATGTGGATTTTTTTTTTATAAATACAATACTCTAAATGTATTTTCTCTTCCTTATGATTTGTTTAATATCATTTTCCTTTCTGTAGCTTGCTTTATTGTAGGAGTACAGTTTAGAATACATATAACATGTTAATCCACTGTTTATGCTATCGGTAAGGCTTTCGGTCAACGATAGGCTATTGATAGTTAAGTTTTGGGGGAATCAAAGGTTTTATATGGACTTCTGATTGGTGGGTGGGGCTCCGTGTCCCTGACCCCTGTGTTGTTCAAAGGCCAACTGTATATTGAACAAAATGTGTTATCGGCAAAGATATCTTCCATTTTGAGCAATTCAATTTCAAAAAGTTAGTGTTCCATTCAAGAGGGGAATGCATGGAAGACATTGTCTAAGAAGAGTGAGAGAAGAGAGGATTACATAAAATAATTATGTAAAAAATAATATGTGCCAGTGTGATTCAAAGAGCTGTGTGCTTGTGAGGTGGGTGAGGGGAAAGTGTAGTATGATCCACAGTGCAGTGACAGCTACGTACACGCGGGGGTTGAGAGCTGTGCAGGGGCTGGAAGGACCGTGGCCACCTGAGATACAGACATTGGGAAGAATGAGAAGGACTCACAGGAGATAGAGTGAGAATGGCCAGGTACCTCAGGACAAGTTCCAAGATTTCATTCAGTCATCAAAGCACTGGTATGAAGGTGTCGACAGAAGTCATGAATACATTGAGACTGGCCAGCTGGTCACACCTTCAGAATGAGAACTAATCACAGTTCGGGACAATTTTAACAAAAACAGTAGAAGAGGAAGTACCTTTCAAGTTATACACTGGAACTCCATTTCAGCGACTCTTTCCTTTGAATGTGGAGATGCTCTGACTTCAAGTAAACAATCTGTATTCTTGTTCGTGCAACCTTCCGAAGCCATCTACAGAGTGTTGAACGATGATGTTTTCCCCAAACATGATTAAGAGGCAATTTCCCTATGCGGTGGATGCCCGCTGAACTTTGTCACCTCCCCTCCTGTTCCCCGCTCCCTTCTCCTGACTTTTTACAAGCACAGACTTGAACATCTTCCCTTCTCTTCACCTCTCCAAAGGCCCTATTTTGTTTCTCAGCAGCTACTGTTTCTGAGGATATGAAGTTCCCTTTCAAAACTGAACTTCAGGCTGAACTTTGACCACTGTTACTGCCACTCTGAGCTCCTAGTCAGCATTTAAGGCAGCCTAACCAGAGGCCTACTTCCTCAGCCTATACTTTGGGAGGAAAAAGTAGAGTGTAGCAGGAAGGATTTGCCTTGGATCATATGTCACTGCTCACATGAAGCCAGAAGGTACTTTTTCTTTTCATGGAAACCACATCAACACTTGTCTTCTACTCTTTCCTTCCTTTGCTCTTATAAGGTCAAACCGCAGAGAGAAGCCAAAACATAAATAGTGACAAAAAGAAAGGTTATGATGGTTGGTCTTTATTTTATTCTTTTCCTCCTCTTGGTGATTTTCCCCCCTTTCTTTTTGAAAATTCCTCCTCTAAAATTTGCCCCAAAATTGAACTTGATGGATGGTAGCATTACTGATTTATTATTCCCTGGCAAAAGAACATTTTTCCTTTCAGATGTGTGTCTTTAGAAGTCCTATTTTAATGTCCATAGGCACCCCACAGATAGATTGAGAAAGAGAATATCTCCAAATGCCCAGTTAGACAATTTCGTGTGATCAAAAGAGTTCAAAGGCAAATCAGGGTCCCCAGGAAAGGAAGAGGGGAAGTGATAAAGACCAAAGCTTGTTCTACTCAACCAAGTGGAGGGCAGAGGCTTTGAGGATAAGGGACAGGGAGGAAGAAACCAAGAAATGAAAAGATCAGCTCATGACTGTGCTAGAAAAACTAACATCTGGAAAGGAGGCGGCAATTTAGAGATTTCTGAATAAGACTGATGAAAACAATTATCCAGATCTCTCCCATCCCTCCACTGAAATGCATAAAGGCACATTAAAATGTGGGGAAGCCACTTTTAGAGCTGGAGACTTTAGAAGGAGACCCCCAGCAGGTAAGGAATTTTGAGTTTTCCCAGTAAAATTATAGAAAGAACTAGAAAGGAGAAGGAAGACACAGCGGGCAAACTCCACCTACATTACTCCACCAACTCTAAGAAATATCTTTAGGATGAAAGCATAGAGGACTGTGGCACAAGCCTGTTAATATTGCCTAACTTGGAGAAAGAAGGGCTGGAGCCCAAATGAGGGCATGTTCTGTGAATTCCCCTTGAAATTACAACGGCAGAAAGTAGACAGGGTGTCTACATCCGGGTTACACCCAGTGCCACAGCTGTAGCAGGGGAAAAGAATGCAATTGATGCATTTTGGGGCTCCAGTTCCTCACCTCTCTCTGTTTTCACCCCCTTTGCCATGTAACATTGCCGCTTCCCTCCCACGCCCATCCCTTCACGGACAGAATAAATCACTCTGCTTCCCGACTTGTGGAGCAGAGCCAACTCTCCTCAACTAGACTGCAGCGTCAGTCAGCCAATGCATAGGTTCAAAAGCTAAATAAATACTTTTTGTTGTATGCTATTGATATTTTGTAGTAGTTTGTCACACAGCAATAGGAGACCAATGCAATACACAGGGGTTTCTCTGTAAGCCAGCGAGAATCAGAACCAGAGACCTCAGTGGCCTAAACTTGTGACAGTGCAAAATATGTGACTGAAGAATTTGAGAACAAGTACTCTCAGCAAGTAAATGCATCAAAACCAGAGAATTCCATCCCAGAGAAGATGAAGGGGGTTCAGAATGGATTTCCTTCCCTTTGCTCTGGATGGATGGAAGGCTGATTCACTAATTAATGCATATTTATGTCAACAGTATTTATGTGTTTATTTTCTCTGGACTAATTTCACTGACATTACTCCCACAAATATGTTTTAATACACCTACCAGGTATCAACAGTGGTGAGTGCTTTGGAGAAAACACTGAGTAGCAAACAGAAATGGTCCTGGCCTTCAAAAAGTTTCATGCCCATCAACTCAAAAAGCATGCATTGTGTGTTGGGAGTGTTTTGCCAGTCACCATCAGTAGAGGACAATGGAGTAAATTTCATACAATTAGGATAGCAAGTAACATCGCACAAGAATTGTCTAGAGAAACAATATATTTTGCATTTGTGAAGGCAATATGGAATTTTCAGTACAGCAAAAATCAGAAGGTCATACCACTCGTGTTTTCTTCCTTACCAAAAAAATCCCAAATTACTTGAATATCTACTGTAGCCAAACAAGAATAAGGAATGCATGGAAAAATTTAAGATTAGCATTAAGGCCATTCAAGCCTAGAAGATTATCTAAATAATTGGATTGCTAAATATATAAAAATAAACACTGAAATTTTAATTTATTTCCAAAAATATAAAAATAAGAAATAGGAAAACAAGTATAGGATGTGACCCGTTATACGAAATTTTGCTGACCTTTACTGTACATTAATGAATTGGAAGCTCTTAGATGAATGGATGATATTCTCAGAAAATACAAATTTCTGAAATTTATCCAAGGGAAAAACAAAAGGAAAGCAATGGGTGGTAAAGCAGTTGCATAAATGAATCCATCTCTGGAGGGCTTTGTGACTAATTTACTCAAATTCCCAATGCTGTACAATCTGCTCTAGAGCACAGCAAAAGAACAAAGATATTTCTAATTAATTTTATGAAGCATAAGTTTGAAGTTGAAACTTAACAAAGCTATGTATGAGAAGACGCAAGATATCAATCTCACATGTTGATATTGACAAAAATATTAGTCAATTCAGCTCCATCACTGTATAAGAAACATACCATCAAGGAAGGTTGATTTCGAGAATTTACAAAGCCTCTATTTTATATTACTTAAACTAATTGATTGAGTGAGTGAGTGAGTGATTGGTTGAAATGCCTAAAAAGATACATTAAGATGTGGGGAAACCATTTTTATAGCTGGAGACTTCAAAGATGCCATCAATGGGTGAGAAATTATGAAGAATTTCTGTCAGTAAAATTATGGAGAGAACCAGAATTCAAGAAGTAATGCTCACTAACTAGGAAAGACTAGAGGGACTGCTTTTACCACTTCAGCACGTTGTTAGGAAGAAAGTGGGATGGGGGGAGGGATGAAGGGAAAAATCATATAATTAAATCTACTGCTAAAGAAAAGGCATTTGGTAAAATTTAACATCATTATCGTTTTTAAATAGGCACGCTTTCTTAACAAGACAAACAATATCAGACTCAATGTGGGCATTATCACTAAGATCAGAAACAAACCAAGGAACCACTATTACACAAAACGGTTCTGGAAGTTCCAGCCAAGGCAGTAAGACAGGATACAAAGTGAGACTTCCTGATACATTGTACAGGTATTGCTATTAGTAATGGACTGTTTTCATCTCTGATCCAGGAGTCTCATATCTTCTGGTAGCTAACTGTCTTCCAAAGCGGACTGCATCATCTTGCATTCCCACCAGCAGTGAATGAGAGGTCCTATTTTTCCACATCCTCATCAGCATTCAGTATTATCCATGTGCTGGATTTGGCCATTCAAATAGTTGTGTTATGGTGTCTCATTGTTTTCATTTGCATATCTCTGGTTGACATATGTTAAAGAGCGTCCTGTCATATGCTTATTGACTGTCTATATATCTTCTTTGGTGATGTGTCTGTCAAAGTCTTTGGCCCATTTTTTAACCAAGTTGCTTTTCTTATTGTTGAGATTTTGTTCTTTTATCGTATATGTCTTTTGCAAACATTTTCTGCCAGTCTCTGCCTTGACTTTTTATTTTCTTCACAGTGTCTTTCTCAGGGCAGAAGTTTTTCATTGCAATGAAATCCAGCTTATAAATTCTTTCTTGGATCATGACTTTTGTGTTGTATCTAAAAAGTCATTACCAAACCCCAAATCGTCTATATTTTCTTCTACATTATCTTCTAAGAATTTTGTAATTTTGTGTTTTACATTTAGGTCTGTTAGTCACTTTGAGTTAATTTTTGTGATGGGTGTAATGTCTGTGTCTAGATTATTATTTTTTTTTTGCATGTGGATGTCTGATTGTTTCCAATCTTACTATTTTTAAATAAAATTTAACAGAAAAATAATACATGGAAAATAAGTAACACATCCATGTAAATATCATCTAGATTTTATATATGTAAACATGTTACTCTAAGGGCATTCTCTCTCTCTCTCTCTCTCTCTCAATAAGCATTATATATACACTAATAGATCCATTTCTTCCTAATTTCCTCTTCACCTTCTCTTGCTGAAAGCAAGATTGTCTTCCCTTTTGTGCTTACCATTCCCATGCATTTTTTTTTACTTTTACTATATATGTATATATCCACAAACAATATTCAATTTTGCATTGTGTGTTTGTAAAATTTGCATAATAGTAACCCTGTAAAGTATCTTTTTTGCAATTTGCCTTCTGTTGCGCAACATTATGCTTTTGAGAGTTACCTAGGTTGATACATGTAGATCTAGTTCATTCATTTTATCTACAGAAAAGTATTCTATGAACAGACTACAACCTATTTCTCTACTTTCCAATCAAGGGACAGTTAGGTTGTTTCCACAAATACTAGTGTCATTTTCCAAATGGAGAAAATTAGACTCAGATACAGCATAGACATTAAAAGGTAGTAAGAAAATTTCTGCTTTGCACTTTGCAGGCAAAGAACGATATGGTCATTTGGATTGACGACAGTGGTTAACCACGTCTTTGAGATTTTTTCACAACAAACTAAATTTACCTCTTGGTTATTATCTCCCTTGGAAGTTAATAGAAGGTCAATTACACTATAACAGTGTAATTGATGAAGGTTGGCAGTATTTAACATTTTTCCCTTTGTTTTTTCGTATGCGAGATTGAGTTGTTTCCTTTGTGAGATTCAAAAATCCCACTGAAGCTAGTTTCTTTCCATTCTCCCCTGTGTCCTTGCACATGTAGGAAAAGGAAGACCATTTTTTCCAAACCCAACCTTGAGGTATTTATTAAGTAATGATAGGCAATTGTTGGAGTGTTCTGAGTATTTCACTTACCGTGAATATTATCAGTTAATATACAGCAATGGTTCTCAACCGGGGGGGGGGGACAATTTCCCCCCATCCCGACCCCCAAGAACATTTGGCAATGTCTGGATGCATTTTTGTCTGTCATTACTGGGGTGGGGAGGAGGCTACTGGAATCCAGTGAGTAAAAGCCAAGGATCTACTATGTATCGTGCAGTGTGTAAGACAGTTTCCCTAACAGAGAATCATCCTCCCTCAAATGTCAATAATGCTGAGATTGAGAAATTCTGATTTAAAGATTCAGAAACTAAAATTATATGCTTCAGCTGCTGTCTTTATTCCAGAACTGCCGGATTAAGTCCTGACTTGGCACCGAATTTCATGGAGGAAATATATTGTCGTAAGGCAAATGGAATGTTCTTTCCGTTACCTTCCTACCCCTGCCTAGTTATTCTTCGCAGACCACTTTAAATCCCCTCTTACCTCCTTGTTACGTAACTTCAGCTTCCTTTGAAAGCTCCTTCAGCTCGAAGTCTATGTATCCTTTGGAGATGAAGCCTCCTCAGCTTTTTTCAGATGCACAAGTCAGCACACTTCACCGTTTTGAATTTATTTTTTCCCCCGAGGCTGTTCTCTCCAGCCACTGAACTAACCTCCAGGCAGCAGCTACACCTGGCTGATTTCATAGGAAGTGAACAGGAAAGACTTTGTGCTTTGCAGTGAGGATTCAGGGTGTCCTTTCCAGACCAGTTGACCAGTCTGGTCAAGTCTGACTTACTTGGTTAACTCCGACCTTCCGGGAAGGTGGCACTAGAACTGATAGCATTAACTGTAAACCCAAAAACATGTCCAGAAACACCTGGTGATAAGAATTAGAAGCAGAGCATCATGAAAAGGCAAGAAGATTCTTGACCTGTGCTGGATTCTCCTACTAACTAGCTGTGTGACCTTGGGCAAGTCACTGCCAATGTAAGACGAATCACAAAGGAGACAATAGGAAGTACCCAAAGGCACTCAAAAAGGGGGGGGACGAAGAAGCTCACCTTTGATGTACTTCACAACCTGGTGTCCTAAAAAAAAAAGCTGTTTTCGGGGCGCCTGGGTGGCTCAGTCGGTTAAGCGTCCGACTTTGGCTCAGGTCATGATCTCACGGTCCTTGAGCCCCGCCTCGGGCTCTGGAGCCTGGAGCCTGCTTCGGATTCTGTGTCTCCCTCTCTCTCTGACCCTCCCCCATTCATGCTCTGTCTCTCTCTGTCTCAAAAATAAATAAACATTAAAAAAAAAGCTGTTTTGATTTCAGTCTTCATATCAGTTTTACTTTAATTTTTAAATGGCACGATATTTTCAGTGTTTAGGATTTCTAAAGGTCTTAATCTAGCCTTGGCTGTGAAAGATTCCAGATTTCTAGACTCCAGAGTTCTGTCTTCAACCATCTCAGCATGCATATAATTCTCGAGACTGGAGAATTTTGACCTATCCCTTCCTTAAAGAAACAATAGTACTAATTTTCAGTATCTGTTAGGTACCAAGCACTGAGCTAGATCCTGGAATTTACAGAAATTACTAATACAACAAAGCACACGCCTATCATCCAAAAATATTATCATACATCTCTTGAACCCCATTCTGGGTCACACAATACATGTATCAGTCAACCGAGAAGAATTTTTGCCTTCGAAGATGTCACAGTCTAGCAGTAGGGACAGATGGGTGAATATCCAGGAATAACACAATCTTAGAAAGAGGCATAGGGTATTGTAGAACTACAGAGCAGGAACAAATATAACCCCTTCAGTAAAAGAGCCTTCTGGAGGAGACGGCATCTGATTTCTGGAAAAAATAAACTACATCAAAGTTTAATGGAATTCCATACTTGCTTGTTTGCTTTGATCCTTTCACTGAATATTTATGGAGTGCCTGCTGTGTCATAGGCACTATGAAAAGTTTCAGGGATTCAGAGGACAGATAGACATAGTCTCTACCTTCACAAAACATACCACATGCAAGGTCTTATTGGTTTTTACAATTCAAGGCTCTCTCTTAGATTTTTATGCATTTTCTATTCTGCATGTAGAAATAGTCCACATAAGTCTTTTCAGTGGCAATTGCCAGAATGGGAAGCCACACCTCCTGGTTTACCATTGAGCAATTTTCTACCACATCATGTTGAATTCCAGACTGGCTTGGATGCTCCAAAGGAGTTCTGTTTTGAGGACTCCAACCATTCCTTGAGGATGGCTGGCATTCTGGCTTTCACCAAGTCTATCCTGCTGCCCTTTTATGTGACCATAAACTCCCAGAAAAGTGATTCTTTCCGGTTCTACAAGGGTGTATTCTCCTGTGAGCTACTCGTACAATGCGTGTGCTTTCTCAGTCACTGAGGGGATTTGTCAGGTGACATGGTTCTAATGACCTTTGGTCTTTAGTCTTCAGTAATTTAGAAATTATCAGACCATTCATTGCAGCAATTGTTTTCAACATTATATTTTCCTTAGTGATATTCTCTGATATTCTCCTTTGGTTTCATATCACTTTTTTTGTTTTCAGTTGGGTACTTTAGATCATTTTTCGTAGGCCCCTCAACACCCTCAACAACTGACAGTTGCTATTATTAAAATCGCTTCTCCTTTAATGCATGTGTCTATGCAAATGTTAGGAAGAAGTAACTAATTCCAAATAGAGCATCGGGGCAAAAATCAAAGACTTCTCAGCCATAAGTACTTATTCATGACTTCCCATGTGAAGTGCCAGGCACAGCATTGGGTGCTGAGATTACAGACGTGCTGGGGACACAGAGTGAAGAAGCCAAGGTTCTCATGCTCATAAGCTCACATTCTTTCTGGGAGCAAAGACTCTAACCAAGCAAACCACTGGATACATTAGATTATTTCAATGAAAAAATTGCCAAGTACAACTAATTAGTAGTATAATATGACAGATAGTGACTGAGGGACACATGGCACTGCCTTAGAGAAGGAGGGTAGGTCTCTGAAGAGATCATCTTAAGACAGAACCTGAATGGTGGTAATGCCCTCCTCTTGGAGAAGATGATTCCAGACAGAAGGAATGGCCACAGCCAGAGCCCTGAGGTGGCAGCAAGTCCCCAAACATTAGGGAAACAGAAAGAATAAGTCTGAAAGCAAGGATAGATCGAATGCAGAGATGGTTAGGAGTTGAGTTTTGAGGGGCAAGCAGGGGCATGGTTCTGACCCTATTAGATCAGGGCACAGGTTTTAGGGGCTGTTTCTTTTCTTTCCTTCCTTCTTTTGACTTTGTCTTCTTTTTCAGGCTAGATAATCCTTTTTTTTTTTTAACAACTCTTTTCCAAATGACCTATTTTCTATCCCTTTAACCATTTTTATTATTGTCCTTTATTTGTCATTTGGAGGACAAAATAGAGTACTTTAGAGCCTGGCAATTGTGAAATATATTGAAAGAATCTGTCCCCAGCCCTTACACGTCAGAATTCCATTACAATAGCCTAAAATTAATTAGCTTTTTTTTCCAGCCTTATTGAGGTATAACAGACATACAGCACTATATAGTTTTAGGGTATACAGTCCAATCATTCAACTTACCTATATGGATCTTCTTCAATTTAATGATAGGGTTACATCCCAATAAACCCATCATAAGCTGAAAATATCATAAGTTAAAAATGCATTTAATACATCTAACTTACCAAACGTCATAGCTTAGTTTAGTCTACCTTAAATGTGCTCAGAACAATCCATTAGCCTACGGTTGGACAAAATCATCCAACACAAACCGATTTTAAAACCAAGTTTTGACTATCTGATGTAATTTATTGAATACTACATGGAAAGATGGAATGGCTGTATGGGGACAGGAAGGTGGTGAGTGTACCGGCTATTTACCATGGTGATCCTGTGGCTGACTGGGAGCTGCCACTGGCCAGCGTCATGGGAGAGGATTGGACTCCACATCACTAGCCAGGAGATCCAAATTCAAAACTTGAAGTCTAATTTCTACTGAATGCATATGGCTTTCACATCATTATAAAGTCAAAAAATTAAGTTGAACCATCGCCTCTAACTTGAGACCATCTGTGTTGTGAAATGATCACTACAGTAATTTAGCTAACATCCATCATCCCATATAAAACAAGAAGGAGGAGGAAGAAGAAGAAAATGGAAATAATCTTTTTCTTTGAGAACTCTTTGGTTCTACTCTAACAACTTTCCAGCTTGCAACAGCAGCGTTAACTACAGTCTCATCATCTTTGTGCAGTACATCCCTGGTACTTTTTTACCTTGCAACTAAGTCTGTACTTTTTGGCCACCATCATCTACTTCCTCCTCCCCACTCCCCTGCCTCTGGTGCCATAAATCTGATCTTTTTTTTTCCTATGACTTTTGTTTTTCCTTTTAAGCAGGGGAATGATGTGTTCTGACTTCGATTTATTTTTGTGTTTTGTTTGTTTATGATCCTGATGCTGGGTGCTGAAGAAACAACGGACCGTTGAAAGGCAGGGCTGGAAACATATAGGCCACTAGTCATCACTGGGGATGAGAGGGTTGCCTCAACAAAGGAGTTGGAAGTAAAAATGCAGAGAAGCGGGCAGATCCAGGCCATATTTTGGAAGAAGAGATGATAGTGCTGAAGAGAAGAGACCTAAGGAAAGGAGGAGAATCAGGGATGAATCTAAGGTTTCTTACTTGACTACGTCATCATTAACTGACAAGTGGATGCTAAAAAGAAAACAGGTTTGGTCTGATCTTGAACATGCTAAGCTTGGTGCCTCATAAGTATCTTCATGCGTGTGCCATCAAAGGCAGTTAAATATAAAAGTCTGGGCTCTGGAGAGGACTCAGGACTTGAGACAGAATTTTTTTTTAATTTTTTAACATTTATTTATTTTTGAGAAACAGTGAAAGACTAAGCATGAGCAGGGGAGGGGCAGAGAGAGAGGGAGACACAGAAACTGAAGTAGGCTCCAGGCTCTGAGCTGTGAACACAGAGCCCGATGCAAGGCTCGAACCCACGAACCACAAGATCATGACCTGAGCCGAAGTTGGACACTGAACCGACTGAACCACCCAGGCGCCCTTGAATAGAATTTCTAAACGAAGAAAAAATTAGGAAATGCATTAAAAAATGTAAATTTGGGATGCCTGGGTGGCTCAGGTCATGATCTCACGGCTCATGAGTTCAAGCCCTACGTCTAGCTCTGTGCTGACAGCTCAGAGCCCGGAGCCTGCTTCGGATTCTGTGTCTCCCTCTCTCTCTGTCCCTCCCCTACTTGCACTCTTGTCTCTCTCTCTCTCAAAAATAAACATTAAAACACTAAAAAACATAAAAATGTAAACTCATGAGGCCCTTCCCAATAGCAACAACTGCCAGGCAGTGGGGCTGTTGTCAAGAAAGAAAAAAAGAATCCTTTCCACCTGAGTCCGTTCCGTGCCACAAAAGCCAAAACTGGGGTCTGTTCTGTGCCGAGAGATTCTGACAATACAGAATTCCAACAATGCCTGCGCTTTCAGCAAGACTGCGTGTGTTTAACATTTGTTGTGAATGGAGCCCTAAAATTTTACCACCTTCCATAAACATTTATTGTTTTCCTGGGTTTCTGACTCCAAGCTGAAAGTACGAGTGCTCTATCATCTGTTCCTTGAAGTATGTCAATGCCAAAGACATAGACCATATTAAGCATGTGAGCCAAGGTATGTAGGTCACGAGAGAGAAGAGGAAGGAAAGAAAAAAAAGAGAAAGAAAAAAAAAGAGAAAGAGGAAGGAGCCATTGTTCCCTACAACTATTTTTATCCGTCAGCTAGTGGAGTTTTCACCAGCCTTATCACATTTTTCTATTCAGCTTCAACAAGCTTTGCAGACCACGTAGTTAATACAAATTCTAGCAACATATTTTGCTTCCCCTTTTATCATACTGCTCAAACCTTATTTCTTGTTCATTGTACTGCCGTCGGGATTTAGATTTTTATAACCATTTTCTCAAATGTTGGGCACTTTATAAATTTATGACTTTTATTGCGAATCAATAAATTTTATTCACCTATTATTCAGCAGGGGACATACCTTGCTGAATAAACTAGGCTATTACCGTTAACTTTTCAATCCAGGGAAAATTTTAAATTAAAAAAATTCCTAGTATATGTCAGGAATGAAGGGAAAGAGGATGGGGAGGTGGGATTCAGGAATAAAGCAGAAAGAGTCATGCATACAACAAGATTTCGCTTCTTCGGCAATGTATCAAATTGTATGAATCAGCCGGGCTCTCTATTTCTTTCAAAAGTTATTGGAATGGTTTGGTTATTGGAATGGTGTTTTTCAACCGGGATGATTTTTCCTTCCTTGCCAGGAGATTCTTGGCAATGTCTGGAGACACTTTTGATTGTCACAACTGAGGAGGAGGAAGTTTTACTGGCATCTAGAAGGACGAGGCCAGGGGTGCGGCCAAACCTCCTGCAAGGCACAGGACAGCCCCCACCGCAGAGAATGATCCAGCCCAAATGTCAGTAGCACCAACGTGGAGAAACCTGGGTTCAACACGTGGGACTTAATGATTTTGCCCCTGTTCCCCTTAGGTTGTATCCCTAAAAAGAGTCTAAACTTTTTTGTATATTTATGCTTTTTTTTCTCAAATTTTAAATAAATTATTAAAGATGTTTTGATATAGTTGCAAAATGGTTAATAATATTATCTAACTCTTGGGGAACACGAATAACCTAGTAAGACTGATTCATCAAAATGCCAACGAATGGTCAAAGTTGACTTCACTAGACATAGCTTATAAACTGATTAGGGGACTCAACTTTAACCCTTCAAAATAGTCTTACGTGAGGCACATGAGGATGAATTTGTTGATGCAGTATGTATGTAACCTTGGTTTCTTCATAAACAAATGACTGGCTGATTGACCAGCAAAGAGTTTTGTTAGGTTAGCAAATGGAATTGCAAATCGTTAATTTATTTATTGCTTTCCCCTCGCAGATCTCTCCCATTTTTATTTAATTTGGCCAACCCCTTGCACATCACTTTAGGGCAATCGCCTACTACTTGTGCTTTAAATTATACATCACATTTTGTGTTTTATTTATTTTATCAATGCCTAGCTCTGATGCTAAGTTTAGAAAGTGAATGAATAGTTTGCCTGGAACAGATATTCGAGGATGAGGCTCTTCAAACTCTCTTAAATAACAGGAAGAATGTAAGTGACTGGAGGTATCGATGGACTAGATCAGTGTCACCGACATACGGGCTAAACAGTCCTGAGGTCTGCAGAGTATTTGCAAGAGGTCTTTGATACACGCACATCATACACAACCATTTAAGAGTCATGGCAAATGGATTATCACTAACACCTATTGAGCAACAGTTATGTCCTAAGATTTTTAAAGGCATCAAACGATTTAACCTGCAAAGCCTCCCTAGTAGGCTGACACTCTTCTCCTCCCATCGTGAAGACGAGGAGCATGGGCATCGCTCAGCGAGGTGAATACCTTACGCTTGGTCACATAGCTGGTATGAAGCAGACCTATATCTTACTCAGCCTGAGTCCTTCACCAATCTGCTACACAGAGATGCTTTTGCGATTATTAAATGTACCAATTTGAAAAGCATCGCTAACCATAGACTACTCTTTCTGTCACTGTGACCTCTCTCAACGTATTGAAAAATAAGACTCTATGCAAAGTTTTAACTCTATAAAGACTGAGCCCCAGGATAATAAATCTTCTCTGCTCACATTTATTTGTGCTTATCAATTATTAATGCGGCATGTGGTGTTATAAATGGTTGATGAGATCCTCAACTCATACAAGCACATTCAGTAGCTTAATCATTGATCATCAAACAGCACACAGACTATTCTACCTTTTGTCTGTAGCTTCAAGTTTCTACTTCAATTAATACTGTTTCCAGACACATTACTGTACCTATTGAAAAATAAGTAATTGTTTTTTGCAGGGCTGTGTGATTTAATTGAACTAGGTTATGTGTCTTCCTTGCAGACTAATTAGGTTCTCAACTCCTCTTCTGTGTGAGGAGAATATTAGGGCTCCAAATAGAAAAAAAATCACCCACATGGTTAGTTGAGAAGTCTGGGGAAGGAACAAGGTGCACTGGTAGTTCTGGGAGGTGGAGCGTGGTGATAGAAAGGAATGTAATGGACATATTTTCCACTGTTGGAATTTCCCATAATACTTGTGCCATGTGGTCACTCAGCATATGTTTAAAAAGAACCAGTGTAATTCACTTCATTTCCTACCTAGCCTTCTATCTATCCTGAGACTGCTTTTAGCTTTTAATTATTCTCACATTGAGCAGAAACCTGACTCTTGAGGCTGTTTACTCTTTGACTAAAAGCTGGGTGGAAGCCACTTGATTAGACTGGAACTAAATAATTTATTAACTTCTTCCCTAGCCTTTGAGCTGACCCTGCTGGCCCCAAAGAACACAAAGACAAGTGTCCGCTTCTAAGGCCTGCCCAATGGCAGAGGCTTGAGCAAAGACAGTTGTCTCTGGTTCAAGCCACTAAGTTTTGGGGTGGTTTGTTGTACAGCAATAGTTAACTAAAACAATTAAACTAACTTTTTAAAAGTCAACCATTTAGGGGCATCCCAGCTGGCTCAGTCGGTGGAGCGTGTGACTCTTGATCTCAGGGTCGTGAGTTCAAGCCCCACGTTGAGTGTAGAGATCACTTAAAATCACCCATTTATTCATCCATTTAGCAATTATTTATCGTGTACCTAGTAAGTGTCAGCGCTGTTTTAGTTGCTGGGTATTTAGCTGTGAGGAAGACAAATCTTCCCCATGGAGATGATATTATAGTGGGCATAGATAAAAAATATACAGAGAGACAGAGACAGCATAAAACATAAATATCAACCATTAATGCTGGAAAGAAAAACAAAAAGCAGAGGGGTAGACAGTTATTGCCAGAGGTGAGGGAGGGGTACTATTTTTGCATAGGCTTGTTTGGGGCAGAGGCTTTGGTGAAATCAAGGAGCAATTCAAGTTGATATCTGGGACTAGAGTGTTTCAGGCAGAAGGGAAGCAAGTGTGCACATCCTGAGGCAGGCACAGGTCTGGGATATCCCAGGGAAGACAAGGAGGCTGGGGTGACTAAAGTGCAGTGGGCACAAGGGAGAAATAGTAAGGGACTGGGTCAGAATGAATATTGGAGGCCAAGTTACAGAAGTCTTGAAGAGTGCATTGTCTTGCACATGGGATGGGAAGCCATGGAGGTTTTGAACAGAGTAGTGACTTGGTAGGACTTACATTTAGAAAGATTACTAATGAGGACCAAGGGTAGAGTCAGGACTTATGTTTAGAAGGATGCCTAATGGTCCTACATTTAGAAAGACCAAAGGTAGAGTCAAGAAGACCTTTTAGGAAGTCACTGCCAAGAGTAGAGGGGAGAGTGTCTATAGACAGTTCCCAATCTAGGGAAATAAGGGAACTGGTTTGACTTAGGATTGTTGTCCTTTACCATGGTGTAAAAGCCCTAGGCATTAAGTAGAAACCATATCTTGAATTTTGAGTATGTGGTCTGATCCTCTCGCGTGATACTGGGGAGTGGCAGCTCCCAGTCAGACACGTGATCATGAGAGTCAACAACTGGTACAGGGATCACCATCTTGCACCCATACAGCCATTCTGTCTCTCACTTCCAGTGCAGTACTTGATAAATTACATGAGACAGTCAACACCTGATTATAAAATCGGCTTATAGTCAAAGATTTTGTCCAACTGTAGGCTAACGTAAGTGTTCCAAACGTGTCTGAGGGAGGCAAGGCCATGGTTAGGTGGATTAAATGTATTTTCAATTTACTGTAGTTTCAACGTACGAGTTTATGGGAATATAACCCTATCAAGTCGAGGAAGATCTGTATATATATACATATATCTTTTTGTCTCTCCCCACTCAATAAATAAGGTTAAGTTTCAACCATAGACTTCCCAACTTTATGTCTATTATATTTTAGTAGATAAATAGATAATATTGCTTTCCCGATTTACAATTCATGCTTATTGCATTATCAGTATTCAAAAAAATGCACAACAATTATAATGAAATAACTCACAATCCTGTTACTCTGAGATATCATAGTTGGCATTTTGATGTGTCCTTATGCTATAGTTTTACTTCCTTTACATATTCTGGAATATACTATATATACTGTTTAATAAGCAAGAATTCTTTTTTTGTTTTAAACAGAGAAAGAGAGAGCATGTGTGCATGTGTGTGAGTGGGAAAGGAGCGGGGGGGCGGGAGAGGGGGCAGAGCGGGAGAGAGAGAGAGAGAGAGAGAGAGAGAATGAATCCCAAGCAGCCTCCATGCCCAGTGTAGAGCCTGACTCGGGGCTCAATCTCATGACTCTGAGATTATGACCTGAGCCAAAATCAAGAGTTGGATGCTCAACCAACTGAACCACCCAGGCACCCCAAAAAGCAACATTTTAACTTAACACTGTTCCATGATAAATTTTCCATGAGTTTAGAATTGTTCTGATTAATCTGATTATGAGTGGCTGCCTGGGCTCAAGATACTACTATTCATTTAATCCTGTATTTTTAGACATTTGACATTTTTTTTTAACGTTTATTTTTGAGACAGAGACAAAGCATGAATGCGGGAGGGGCAGAGAGAGAGGGAGACACAGAATCTGAAGCAGCCTCCAGGCTCCGAGCCGTCAGCCCAGAGCCCCACGCGGGGCTTGAACTCACGGACTGCGAGATCGTGACCTGAGCTGAAGTCGGACGCTTAACTGACTGAGCCACCCAGGCGCCCCGACATTTGACATTTTTAAAAATATTTACTACCATAAGTAATCTAAGATGAACACTTACATGTAAAAAGTTTGCTAATATAGGCAATTTTATCTTTGAAGATAAATTCCTAGAAATGAAGATTCTGGATCAAATTACAATGAGTTTTATTTTAGAAACACATTAATAGATCATTCTCTGTAATCCTGACTATAGTATTTAATTCCTACCGTCAAGAGTCTGAAGGTGTCTCATTCCCTGTAATCATATCAACACTGAGTATTGTATTCCTCTCTGTATTTCCTCTCTGTATTTCCTCTCTGTATGCTCTGGAAAAAGGGAACATAACATTACCTAAAATAGCAAAACTCAAACAAGCAGAACACTAAATGTTTGACTTTAGGAAGTTGATGATATTAATTGTGAAAGACTCAAGCCGACATAATGTTATCCTGACACAACTGAAATAGATATTCCCTTAAGTATGATCCCATTTTACAGCCACGTCTATTAAGACTTCAACAAGTATTTCTCAGAATGCAAGGTAAATACAGCGCTGGTGACCCTGACATGGTGTGAGGTGGTACACAGACACAGTATTATTTAAAATTAAATCAAATAATGAGAAACTTGGTCTCTTTTAATTTTCCTTTCAATTTCTGTAATGCTAATTTTAGCTCTTTTTCTAATGCCAAATAATCTCCCTTTTGATTAAAAAGAGAAGGCTTATTATTAGTAATTATTTAATTGTGAATAGTAACAACATAGTTAAAACTTACATGGTGCGTTATTATGTGCCAGCCATTGTTCCCAGAGCTTGACGCTTCTTAAGAGATTGAATCTTCACAAATCTGTCAGATAACCTGTACAAATGCCATGCTGTTATTTCATTCCACTGTAAATTTTTGTGCGGTCCCATTATACATATAGCAAATAATACTTCCGTTTCGTTTTTAATCAATGTATTTAGGTGTAAAATATCAGTTGATTAAAAGAACATCAGTTTAATAACAGCACCTGATTGTACAAGGTCATGAAAGCGATAGGCATACGATGGAAGTTTGGTGGCCCTTGGTACTAGAGTGACAATTCCCCAAATTCACTATGCGTTCACCTCAAAAACTTGTTAAAATGCAGATTCTGATGCAGCCGGTCTGTCATGAGCTGACACTCTGCATTTTTAACTAGCACTCGGGCGATGCCCTGCTGCTAGTCTGTGGACTCAACTTTGGAAGTCGGATTCTGTGGACTCAGGATCTACGAGCCCGTCGGCTGCTTACCCAGATGCATTCAACAGGTGAAGACAGGGGAGACTAGCGTTGAACCCTAGCTACTTGCACACTGATGTAACATCACTGCATATGATGCTAACTCATTTGCTAAGGCAAAATAGTCATCAGTGATGTATCAGAAGAAACTTCTGGGACTCGCCATATTTTGCCATTGGTGTTGAATCAGGAAAATTTCTAAATCACTTTCAAAAACACAAATCCGCCAAACAATGAGATTTACATCAGCTCCAAACGATTATTTCCCTTTTATTGAAGGAGAGAGATTTCCTCCACTCAGACTCTGTAACATAAAATTTGAGCTAATGCAGTGAAATCTGATTCGCTTCCCTTTTAAAAGATTAGGTAAGTACAGCCCTTTCTTAATTGCTTTTTAATCAAATCTTTTAATTCCTAACTCACTTTACGGGAACCTTACTGGATCGAATGCCTTCAGATTGTAATAATAACTCTTATTTCTCCGTTAGACAATCAGACCAGTCACTTCATCAGCACTGAACTTGTCAGCTAAAACAAGGTGGCAGAGCCTGACATTACACTGTTCGCTACAGTAAAAGTCAAGCAGCTATTCATGTTCTGTAGCTGCCACGTCTCCTTTATAAAATATTCATTCACGCTATGTCATTCTTTATTCGGCTGCCAAAAATGAAACAGTTGAGGAACCTTCGGGTCATCAAAATGCAATCGTTGCCCATCCGGGCATATGTCAACGCATCTACAATTAATGTGGAGTGCAGACAGAACAAGGGCCCTTGTGCTTCTGTCAACAGTTTTAAAAAATGATTCGGAAAAAGTGGCCCGGCGGTAACTTCCTACCGGGCTTTAATTCACCCCCTGTTGTGAGAATGGCATCATATACCTTGGAAAGAAACCTTTTTTTTTTTTTAATTGCGGTAAAATAATAAGTAACCGAAAATGTACCATCTTAAAACTGTTTTAAGCGCACAATTCGGTGGCGTAAATTACATTCCCATGGTTGTACAACCATCCCCATCCATCTCCAGAACTCTTTTCATCTTGAAAAACTGAACCTCTGCCCCTTTTAAACAAAAACTCATGTCCCCTCCTTCCCCCTGTCCCCAGAAACTGTCATTTGACTTTTTGTTTTTATGAGTTTCTCGGGGTACCTCACGGAGGTTGGAATCCACGGTGTCTGTCATTTTGTGACTGCCTTGTTTCACTGCGCATAACGCCCTCAAGGTTAATCCGTGTTGTAGCAGGTGCCAGAATGTGCTTCCTTTTTAAGGCCGAATAATATTCCATTGTGTGGATGTACCACAGTTTGTTTATCCGTTCAACAAGCAATGGACATTAGGGTTGTTTCCACATTTTATCTACTGTGGATAATGCTGATATGAGCACGGGCATACAAATATCTCTCCAAGACCTTACTTTCAAATCCATACTGTTTTCCACAGCAATCGCATGGTGCTTCATTCCAACCAGTGATGCACACGTGTTCCAGTTTTCCCCACATCCTCACCGACATTTGTTATTTTCTAGAGTTTTGTGTTGTGTTGTTACAGCCGCCATACTGATGATGTGAGGTGGTGTCTCAATGTAGGGAAAGGAATATCTTCAAAAAGAAACAGAACCTGGGGTACCTGGGTGGCTCAGCCCGGTTAAGCGTCTGGCTTCGGCTCAGGTCATGATCTCACGGTTTGTGAGTTCGAGCCCCGCGTCCGGCTCTGTGCTGACGTTGTGGAGCCTGCTTAGGATTTTCTCTCCCACCCTCTCTCTCTGCCCCTCCCCTACTCGCGTGCTTGCTTACTCTCTCTCTCTCTCTCTCTCAAAAATAAATAAACTTAAAAAACAAATAAACAAACAGAACCTAATGGAGACGTCAAGGAGGGGATGGGTTCTGGCCAAAGCCAATGCTGGCTGCACATTATGAAAAGATGAATCCATTATGAGGGATTTTACAAACAACAACAACAACAACAACAACCAACTGAAGCTCTATCTGGCCAGGAGCTTTTTGGTTAATCACAGCCCCTCACTTTGTCCCAGGCTTCACTCCCACAGATAGTGAACAATTCCCAGAGAGGGATCTGAGATTCATCCCAACCCATTTCTAAAGCAATGAAAATACCTCAAATCACTCTAGTGTGAGGGAAGACAATCATGGTTTTCCTACAGTATGTCATTGTTACTGCTTTTCAGAGTTTGGGATGTTATTTTATTGCCTTGACAAAAGAAAATTATCCCTAATTCCTCCCCTAAGCTCCACTGAGTGTAAATATATCTCTCCCTTGACCCCAAGTGGAAACGTGAATGAAAGGAATGATGACTTAAAGCTGTATCAGTTATCACCAGAATAATGCTACACACACACACACACACACACACACACACACTCACAATGAAACTCATCATCTTAGAACAAAAATCATCCCTTCTCATGTGTAAGACTTAAGTCACCTGGGGCATGGTTAGTCTAGGCTGGACTCGGCTAGGCAGCTCAGCTGTGAACCGCTACCACTGGAGGGGACCAGGGTATACTCGGGTCTGGGTGACTCTTCTCCACATGTCTTTCATTCTTCTTGGACCAGTGGTCCAGCCAGACATGCACCTCTTGTGGCTTGAGCAGAGGTATAAGAGGAAAAGCAGAAATGCCTTGCTGACATTCCCCAAGAGACACTGGCCCAAGAAAGTAGAACTCAAAGTCAAAATATGAGGATTGGACAGTGGCAAAGGGGTAGGTGCATGGAGGAGAGAAGAATGGGGGCCATTCCTCTGGTCAACCTTCTCAGCTACCATTTCCTGCGCATTCTCTCTGTGCATCCACTTTCTAAGGAAACTAGAAAGAAAGCTCCATCCTCCATGATTCTAGGCCAAGGAGCATTAAGTTGTGACATCTCCTCGTCCTTTTGTGGGTACTCTCCCCTCTGCCATTTAGCGCCTCCTTTTTCTGGCCCTATTGTCACGAAACCTGAAGTTGCTCTCAGAGTGGAAATAATTATTGACTCCCACAGAATATAGAAAATAGTCAACTGTGTGTAGAGTGGTAAAGGCACTCCTTCTTCTTTCCCTAAGACCTTTTCCTGGGAAGCAGATATTGTGAGCTCACTTAGGTCCAAGCCTCTCTCTCGGTAGCTCTGAGCATCACCAGTAACAGCATCCAATCGCCAGCGACCGCAGAGGGATCTTCTAAATGGCAAACTCGTCCGCTAAGATGTATGGAAAAGTCCACGTACGACTCATTTTCCGCACCAAATGTGCGTCCTTAGAACAATACAAATAAATTCTCTCAATTGCCCCCGGGCTTGGGACATATGTAGAGAATGTGCTGGTTTTGCAGAAGAATTTAAATTAATAGGTGCGACCTTCCAGCGACTCCTCCCGCATTCCCATAAATTTGCTCTGTTTGCTAACAATGCTCCAGCGAGAAACACTCTGAAAGTTTCTAGCATGAAACCCCACACATTTGGCATGATTTTATAATTCGAGGAGTCTATTAAAAATAAAATAAAGCAGGGACTGTAACTTCCTAGGGTGCCTTCATGTTTTGGTGGTATTTGGAAATTATTCATAAAATCCATTTGGGAGTTAAAATCCCCCTTTCTTCCAAAAGCAAATTCTTTGGTGGTGTTATTAAACACCAAGTAATGCCCTGACAAATTGCTGATGAATACTTCCTGCAGACCCAGCTGTGTGAACAGCATTGCTGGTGGGGAAATGAGAATGTTTTCTGATGCCTTATGGAGCCCAAGCTGCAAAACTAATATTTCTGTGTTCATTTCTTTCTATTTTCTTCTGTTGTGCATGATATTGGAAGCATAGCAGTTGGAATTTGACAAGAAGGGAATATTTAAAACACAGACAAAATGGCTCTCTTCTCTCTAGCATGTCAGTTCATTTGTGAGAGTCTGCCAGCCACTGGCATCAGCCCCCCTCTTTGGGTTCACAGCTTTGTTCACCCCTCCTAAAATAAAGCTAATATACTCAGTACACAGCATATTAAATTCTGCAAATGGCACCGAGGTGAACTATAATATCCAATGAAACTTCCCTCCTAGAATGCAAGCTACCTGCCCTCAGGGACCCTGTCCATTTTCTTCATTGTTATATCCAGTACTTTGCACATTGTAGGTACTCAAAAAAATTCATCGAATGAATAAATAAATGGTGGCTCTGTCATCGCTTCTCTTCTGAAAGTATCTCAGCCTGTCTAGAAACCTCCTTAGCCAAATGATGAATCACGGACTATGGAGAAAATGTTTTAACTCTTGCTGGCATTCAAGGCTTTCCACACTCCAGCTGACCATTTTTATAGCTTCCACAAGCTAGATGTTACTCTGAGGAAACAGTACATTGTAGCATTTAAAGGCTAGTGTTGGCAACCTAGCAGGACCCATTTCAAATCACAGCTCTGTTGACATTGGTTGTGCTCGTTTGAGAAAGCTCCTCAGCATCTCCTGTTCTCAGTTTCTGCATCTGTTAGAAAAAAGAATGGCAAACACTTCATCTGGTCCATGTGAGGCTTCAATGTGTTAACATATGTGCAACTAGTAGGTTGAACAGATGGGAAGGTGGTCAGAATCCAAATTCACTTGTTTGTTTGTTTTTTCCTGTTGTCCTTTTAAAATGTACTCGTGGAGAGTAATCTCCCCTTGCTCCTTATAAAAGAGAAAAAGCCAGTTCCTGTCTTCAAGACAATCAAGGTTTGTTCAGGGAAAGAGAGAAAAGGCCGGTGATAGAAGTACAGTGCAGACCCAACTACTCTGTCTCCCAAATGCAGGGAATCCATTCCAGAGTTCTCTCAGGGGCGGGGGCCCCCATCATCATTCTCTTCACAGCACAGAGCTGCCTCTCTAGTCACCTTAATTTCTAAGTGGGAGACAGGGTTCAAGAGCTATGGAGCACGTTCCAGACCCTTTCCTTTCAAAACTGCCGTCCGCAGCTCATCCCCATCGTGGGGTCTGATAGCCCCTGTGTGGGCAACTCAGGTAAAACTTAAGCAAGATGAGCCCCATTATCCTACCTTGTTACAGCCCCACAGCCCTTTCCATAATCACTCTCGTGTAAGTGCTTCAAAAGACTGTCATCGCTGTCAGTGTCCTCAGTAACTCTGTAGGGAGACCCAGAAGCGCCCTTCCCACATCTTTTCAGCTCAACATGTGATTTGATTATGGCCCTGGGACAAACATGACAAAGGAGGGTAGAGGACATCCAACCTAAGACCTAGCAGGGTGGGCTGAGAGGAGGGTTGAAAAATAGGGAATTCTTGTTGGAGTAACATTTGAGTTGAAGCTATAAGGTTAAACAGCATGCAGATAGTTAAAACAGAGAGAAAAAAGGGTTCCAGGAGAAGAGGCTACCTTGGCAATTAATCTCATATGAACTTACAGTATCTCAGACTATCATTGACATTTTTATTCTCCTGTTTTGTTTCACATGAGAATAGTCATATTTTCTTTGTTACATCCATTATAAGCATCTACCCACAATAAATGCTCTTCAGAGACACATTCTTTATGTTTCTAGAAAAGATAATGTTATTGGCCCCAAATAGTAAGGATTTCTATAAGCAGATCCCTAAATTGTTTGATTCATATAATTAGCAAGCTGTGATTAAAAGCAGAATCATCGACTCTTTTGTTCTGGCATCCTTCTGGATCAGGTCAGGGTCTGTTTAGCTCTCCCTTATTTATCCCCGGAATCCAGCCCCATGTCTGTTCCTCAGGGAAATACTACGTGACAAAGTGAATGAACAGGAAGGAATTTGGCCCCTGGATGAACACACTTGCTGGTCAGGAAATCCAGAAGGTCACCAATCCCTGTGTGTCTTCTTCTTGAGCACTTAGCAAAACCAGAGCATAGAACAAAATTATATTTCCCAGCCCCATTACGGTGAAGCTGTCATTACACGGCTGAGTCACGGCCAAGAGAATGTGGGGAAAATGGCGGGCAACACTGCCAGGACGGAACCATACACGCCTTCCATGCGCAACCTTCTCTTCTCTGCTTACTGCGAAGGTCCATAGAGGCCTCCTATTGAAGATGGTTGTGGACGGAAGGAACCTGAATCTCTAAATAACTACATGGAGCAGGTCTCCACCTATCCCTGCCTGTCATCCCAGAAATCATTGGAGAAAACCAGAGAATATACTTATACTCAGGAAGATGAGGCACAAGGATGAATTTTAATTGTATTTTTAAAGACGCGTTTCTATTTTTATGCACAATAGCAAGTACCTTCCATTTATGGCAACTTTATTTATACAAGTGATATAAAATTTCTTTATGAAGTATATATATTCACCTAACAAGAGTTGGCTTAAAAATATTAAGTAAATAACATGTGGATGAGCATATGACAAAATAAAATGTAAGGATAGAATTCCAGGCAACATTGCCTTAGAAAAGTGTAATTTTGAACATCACTGGTTTTATCACTGTGATTTTTTTTTTTTTGAGATCACCATTCCGTGAGTGGGCAGGGAATGGCTCTTCCATGGGGACAATATACCTTCCGGGATACAGTGAGGACAACAGAAACTATACAAAGGTGTTCCAAAGAGGGAATTTAATGTAAGGAATTAGTTTAAAGGGTGTTGGAAAATTGGAAATCTAAAGGAGGACAGTGATAATGCACAGAGATAGTAAACACACCTACAAGATGGTGTAGGGGAACAGAGAAAGTATTTGGAATGATAAGAATATAGAAGAAGAAGAAGCCTTGACAAATAGCCCCCATGGGGTTCTTAATCCCGAAGAGTGGGGCTGGATGAATTTAGTGCCAGATAAGCTTGGCAGAGGAATGGTCATTACCTGAATGGGCCTGGTATCCCCAAGGAGCCATACAGGACTACGTTTGGGTCCCTGTGCCCATTGATTTTCTCATAGAACACAAAGGAAGTGAGGGGTCCTTGGGCACTCCTCTTAACCTCAGGATCAAACTGCAACTCATTTTAGGAAAAAGACATCATCATACAATTTTTCCATTGTAAAACCTTCCTTTTCACTACGGAAGGGCTATTTCTGCCTTAGCATTTTTCCCCCTAGCTGACAGTCAGATGGGTCAACAGGTACCTGACACGTGACCTAAGGCAGAAAGACAGCTGTAACAACAGAGCCAACCTCCTGGCTGGAACAACACTGGCCATGGTTAGAGACAGACTTTTGATGCCTCATGGACAATGCATGGTGTGAGAAAGCTCTCTGGTGATATTTCAGTGCCTGATTTCCTCTTTTTTGTTGTTTTGTATTGAATAGGATAGGCAAAGCAAACGTATAACAGTAAAGTTAACTATATAAACCTACACAGCAAAAATATATGTTTAGAAATCCAATTACTTTTTTTATAAGATGATTTTGCAACAATATACTGGCAAAAATTTAAGGTCCAAAGTGGCATTTTCAACCTACGAGGCTGGGCCAGGATCAGGTTTGGGAAATAGCTGTCACTGAAATTTTATTTAAGAAACTGTAGAATGTAGGTCTTCAGAACTTGAGCTCCAAAGATGGGTTGGGTGGGCTTGAATCATAACCCTGCAGCCCATTCAGTGGGAAAAGCTACTTAACTTCACCATGCCTTGCTTTTCTCTTCTGTAAATGAGGTTAATAATAGGAGGACTTTTGGGGCATCTGGGTGGTTCAGTCGGTTAAGCGTCCAGCTTCAGCTCAGGTCATGATCTCCCAGTTCATGGGTTCAAGGCCCACATCGGGCTCTGTACTGACAGCTTGGAGCCTGGAGCCTGCTTTAGACTCTGTGTCTCCTTCTCTCTCTGCCCCTCCTTTGCTCACACTCTCTCTCTCTGTCTCTCCCTCTGAAGAATAAATATTTTTAAAACTTTAAAAAAAGTAATATGAAGACTTTTATGAAGATTGAGTTAATATGTACAGAATGTGTTGTGTTCTTTTGTCCTCCCTCACGCACACATTCTAAATCAAAAATAAGATCTTGATAATAATAAACTAATAATCACAACCCACATAAACTGCGTTTAACATGCCATTCTCTATGCTAAGTGCTTTTTACACAGTTTCAGGACAAGTCTATGAGGTAGAAATCATTAGCCCAGGGTCTGATTTTTCTACAGCAGAGGAAGCTATGATTCCTTTACAGCAAAAGTCAGAATCCATTCAAGGTACCAAAATACAAGTAATGGATCTGAGATTTGAAGACTCGTTTCTCGGATTCCAAAGCCTTTGTTTTTTTCAACGTTTTTTTTTTTTTTTTTTTTTTTTTTTTATTTTTGGGACAGAGAGAGAGACAGAGCATGAACGGGGGAGGGGCAGAGAGAGAGGGAGACACAGAATCAGAAGCAGCAAAGCCTTTGTTTTTAAATCACTGTGCTCCATTGCCTAAATCTTCAATTATAGAAAAAAAAGTTAAAGTAAATTATAGTATATCCGTAAAAAGGAACATTGTACAGTCACAAAAAGTATTGTAGAAGTATGATTATTTGCATTAAAAGAGAGATGAGCTATCATCTTTGAAAAAGAAACAGGTCGCAACATAGATGTATACTTTGATCACATTTCTCTTAAAAAAGTACAAATGTGTGCGTATGTGGAGGGAAAAATGAAGGTGTTTATAGACAAGTGAATAATGATTATCTCTGAATTGAGGTATTTATTATCTTTTGGAGAGTCATGTTTATTTTTATAAAAGGGAACATATATTATGCTGGAAACCCATTTATACTTTTTTTTCTTTAAGTCACTTCATTTTGTAGATTGCTATGATGGAAATGCATGTAGCCATTTAGAAGAATACCTTGAATAAATATTTCATTAAATTGGAAAATATGCACGATACAATGGATATACTATAAGCATGTTCTTCACTATGAACTCAGTTTTATTCTTAAAAATTAATATAGGGGCAGCTGGGTGGCCAACTCTTGATTTTGGCTCAGGTCATAATCTCGTGGTTTGTGGGATCAAGCCCTGAGTTGGACTCTGTGCTGACAGCACGGGATCCTCTCTCTCCCTCTCTCTGCCGCGCCTCCGCCCCCAACCAAGGTGCATACACGCTTTCCCTCTGTCTCTCTCTCAAAAGAAATAAACATTTTTTAATAATATAAATATAATTTTAAATATTACTAAATGCAAAATAATGTGTGTTGGAGATCTGTGGATACAGAGCTCCCACTGATTTTTTCTTATGCTTTTTTTTTTTATCATTTTCTAACTTTCTAGAATTAGAAAAAATGTGGTCAGATATCCATTCAATTTTATAACCTTCTGCCTAGTAGCACACCCAGATGAGGAATATGTTGCCTCCAAAATCCAGATAGACCCACTAGGCATGGTGCCTCTTACTGGTCTTTGGAACAACCAGATGAAGCTTGGAAGGGATATCTTACCATGCCCCGCATCACTGGACCCTTAGAAATTTCACAGAGGTAGAAGGCCCCTGAATATTAGTCCGATTTATTCCTCATCCTCTGACACACAGACGACTCACCAAAAACTCTAGAGTCGTTGCTATTTCTTGCTCACTGGGTCCAATCACCTTGATGCCATTAATGTAATAATAGACCAGTGTGACTTCACGTGGAAGGGACAGGCGGTCAAGATTCCCACTCGAAATTTCGGACGGTTGATATACCTCTGAGGTGGGACAGTGAGGGTACATTGCTGGCCTTGGCAGCTGCAGACAAACTGCTTCTGGTGGTCTCTCTGGACAGGTCTGGAGAAAAACGTCTTTGCCAGATCAATAGCTGCACACCAGGTACTAGAGGATGTGTTAATTTGCTCAAGCAATGAAATCACATCTGGCACAGCAGCTGTAATTCACCACCTGGTTAAGCTTGCAATAACCCATTGTCATCCTCCAAGAATCACCTGTCTTCTACACAACCCAAGTAGGAGACTTGAGTGGGGAGGTAGTAGGAATCGGCAGTCCTGCGTCTTTCAAGACCTCCGTTATGGCGCTAATCCTGCAATACCTCCAGGGATGCAGTGTTACTTTTGATTTATGATTTCCCTGGGTAGAGGCAGTTCCAGTGGCTTCCACATGGCCTTTCTCACCATAATGTCCCTCACTGCATGGGCAGGGAACCAACGTGGGAATCTGCCAGCTGCCAAGTATGTCTATTCCAGTTATGTGTTCTAGAGCTGGGGAAATAATCACAGGGCAACTTAGTGGACCCCCTGGGCCCACTGTGAGATGAACCTGGGCTAAACTTCCATTGATCACCTGAACCCTCTAAGCTCCAACTCTGACTGGAGGGCCACAGTGACACTTGGGGTCTTCTGGAATCAGTGTCAGTTTGAAGTCAGTGTCCAGGAGTCCCCAGAATGTCTGATTATTTCCCTTTCCCCCGTGCACACTTACCCTGGTGAAAGGCATACGTCCCTTCAGGGAAGGCTGAGAGAAAGGTTAACAATATCTATACTTGACTGGGCTAAGGGATGTCCAGATGGCTAGTAAAACATCCTTCTGGTCTGTGAAGGTGTTCTGGAAGAGATTAGCATTTGAATTAGATTGAGTAAAGAGGACCACCCTCACCAGGGCAGGTGGGTGTCACCCAATCCATTAGGAGCGTAAATAGAATGAAGAGGCAGAGAGAAAGGGCAAATTTACTCTCTTGGCTTGAACTGAGACATCTATCTTTTCCTGCCCCTGGACATCAGCTCTCCTGGTTCTTGGGCTTTCAGACCAGTCAGGATTTATACCATTGTTCTCTGTTTCTCAGGCCTTTGGACTTGGGATCAATTATTCCACCAGCTTTCCTCCTTGTCCAGCTTGCAGAGGACAGATCGTGGGACTCCCCTGCCTCCATAACTGAATGAACCAATTCCTGTGATAAATGTCCTCCAGTATGTATACAAGTGTATCCTATCAGTTCTGTTTCTCTGGACAATCCCGACCAATACACAGAGCCTGGGACAGCTAAGAAAAAGGCACCAGCAGATTGGGTATCTGGTGAGAACCCATCCCCTGGTTTGTAGATTGTAGTCTTTTCACTGTCTCCTCACCTGGCAGAGAGCAGAGAGTAAAAGCAAGAACTCTAAGAACACAAATTATATAGAACCGTTTTCTTATAAGAACACCTGCCAGTGGCCCCACCTCCAAACACCATAGCACCAGGGATTAGAGTTTCTGAGAGGGCGCAAACATCCAGTGCGTAGCAGAGCTCAAGTGAGGGGAGTTAGGCTCTAGGCAGAATTCTGATGAAATAAAGCAACGTGAGAGGTTGTGTATCTGTATCTGTGCAATTAGTACACCCCCAATGTAATTTATTTTTTTAACTTCTTAAAAATATTTATTTTGAGAAAGAGAGAGAGCGTGCACAAATAAGGGAGGGACAGAGAGAGAGGGAGAGAGAATCCCAAGCAGGCTCCGCACAGCCAAGTGTAGAGCCCAATGCAGGTCTCAAACTCATGAACCGTGCAATCATGACCTAAGCCAAAATCAAGAGTCAGATGCTTAACTGATTGAGCCACCCAGGAACTCCACCCCCCAATTAAAGGCACTTTAGATGGCAAATCTGCTTTGCGAAATCAGTGGACACAGGTTGAATATATAAATCTGCTTTGAAATATACCAGTTAACAACGACATATTCATATCTGAGTAGCCATTTTATTCGGACTTGCATTCCTTAATCTATATATATTTTTTGAGTGGGTGCTAAAATTTTAGGCAAACTCTGACAAGCATTAGCTACAGGGTTTCTCCAGTTAGTAAGCTGAAGAGTTGTCTGTCAAAGAAATACCCTCTGTCCTCCCTATAAAGGAGAACAATTTAACAAGTGGTAGTTGAATTTTTTTTTTCTTGACATATGAAAACTATTTAACTTAGCTTGCCACACCTTGATTTCAACCCAAATTGCGTGTTATTTTTACATCATTTCGAAACCCCACAAGTGCCATGTCTCCAAATGAGTTGGAACGTAATCAATTACTCATCAATGACTGAGAAGAAAACTTTTCTTATTCTTCCTTCCTCTACACAGAGGCTGATGTTCACTTTAGTAGAGCACAATCTTGGAGCTTGGTGTTTAAGCTTCCTAAATGCATCTGCAGATAAATGTGACGTTTCCTGTAATTGAATAACGGAAACAGGAAAGGTTGGTTTATATCAGAATAAGATAAATTTCATCATTATTTTTATATTTCTCTAGAACATGTAGGGCTAATTTACAGCAGCTAAAGTGACCAGCAGTATGCCAGTACTTAAGTGAAAGAAAACGCTTGGATTGAGACGCATTTGCTCATCTTACAGTCCTAACTGGTCTTGATTGTAGATGAGATTCCTTCCACCTGTAAAGTTCTTTGCTATTCTCAAGTCCTTTCTTATAATCATTTGGTCCCCGCATCACTTTCAACATCGGAGAAATGGACTTTTATGTCCGTGTGTGTGTGTGTGTGTGTGTGTGTGTGTGTGTGTTTAATTAAGGCAGTATTAAGCAGTGATTAAATTGCAATATGAGAATTTATAATTGACCAATCAATTAATAAAGCTGTTCTTTCCAATTAAATGTCTTTCATTGATGCTGTTTTACTATATCCTTCTCTCTAGCAGCCTTCTGGAATAGGAAGCAGACTGATTTAAGTTCAAATCATGGCTCTGTCACTTTCCTAAACTTGGATGAGTTAACGGACTTATCTGGGCCATCATCCCTTTTCTTCATTTGCAAAATGGACATAATAAAGAATATTCACCTCACTGGGTTGTTAGGAGGAGTAGAGGGTATGCATAGAAACCGGCACATGTAAGTGCTCAATAAATGCTCAACGTGGTTATTGCTGATGGTGTATAATTATTGTTACCAATATCTATAACTGATTGGCAGTTTCTGATATTTAATAAGTGATCAATGGATGCTTCCCTTAGCTTCCTCCTCCTTACCTAGCATTCTCTTGAGACCCAACCAAGGATAGATTCGAACATTCTCTTTTACACTGAATTCAGGTCAATAACACAAAGTGAAGCCTTTACAGGGTCGTGTGTGTGAAACCTACACGTCTGGCTGTCAGACCATAGTTCTAATTGCTTACTATAATGCGTTTAGAAAATCATTATTAACAAACAAACAATTGCAAAACAAACTTTGCATTTGGCAAAAAAGAGGAATCAGTCTTGTTTTCCGGATGGCCGAGCTCTCCCCTGTATACAGAACAAAGCTCAGAATGGACACAAAGCTGTAAACAACAGCAACAGAAAATGCAGAAGCCTAGATGTGAAGCACGCAAATTCAGCACCTCTGGGAAATTAGAAACATAGCCTCCTTTTAATTTAATCTCTCTTTGACTCCAAAGATCAGCTTCATCTGCTTTGTTCTTAAGAAAAATGTTCGTTATAGTCAGAATTAAGTTTCCCGATACTCGTGTGAATGTGACCCTTGTCCCCGCTCTTACCAGCAACTGGAATTTTGGTCATAAATACTTGCATACAAATGTTAGACAATGCCCTGGGGGAAAGAAGAGGCAAGGGAAGTTGACTCCAGCTGCCTAAGTAAGTCATATCCATGACCAGCTTGGGATCATGTCATTGACCTTTGAAAATCCCCATTGCCTGCAATATCAGGCACCTCAAATTAAGCCCGGTTTGGTGTAGCTATAGTTGAATGTCAAGTGGATAAACAGACCCAAAGCGGGAATTGATACTAGATACGCCCATACTAAGGTGACAATATCACAATTATTTTGGTATTCCTCTCTATTAATACTCTGTATGTAGACAGAAATTCATGAAACATTTAAATTCTAGCCTGGCATCCACTCTTTAAAATAAGCCAGGAAAGGTGTTCATTGCATTTATTTGCTTGGAGATGGAAATCGTAGTTCAGGGAGACTGAAGTTTGTGAGTTTGTATGACTTGACCTGCCAGGCAAAAGCAAATATGGAGTTAGTTCAGTAGGATCGTTCACAGAGAAGGTTTGAAAGCTGGACTCCCCCTGTGTGGTCTGGAGAATGTCACTTGCCATTCTAGGCCTCAGTTTCCATTGCCCAAAAGTGGTTATAGTGAGATCTGCCAAGGATTAAACGGATTAATTTGTGTAGGCATTGTTTACAGTGCTTAGGTCGAAGTAATGGTAATTGCAAAACAATTGCAATAAATGATACTAAAAGTATCTTTTATTATTTTCATTTTCACTCTGGAATGTGTTATACAATGTATTCTATTCTTTTTCTGTCCTCAGCAACAGATGCATGAAGTCCCTGGCATGAGCATTTTTTATAGAGAAATCAAAACAATCTTTTCTATTTCCCCAGGAAGAAATATAGTCCCTTAAATTAGCTCACGATAATACACAAAACGACAGAAAAAAATTGCAGCCCTCATATAACTATTGCATTTGAGTCCAGGCTTTCTGGAATTATATGAGTGGATATTTGTTTAATCCCCACTGAAAACCATTTTCTTTTAGGAGGAGCATGCTCAAAATAGCCACACACACAAAAAAATATGTGTGTGTGTGTGTGTGTGTGTGTGGAGTCTCTTAGATTATTGATTTAAAAAAAAATTTAAATGTCAAATATCCTCCTGAAAGCTTTCTGACAGCTGGACAAGTTAGATTTTTCACAAAACAGTTTGGCCTCTAAAACAATCAGTTGCAAAATGCCAAAAGTAATCAGGAGGGATGATTCATGACTTCTACACCTGTTCTGAGGTAAAGAGCGAGAACAGTGGGTGGCAATTACACCAAGAAGCCATTTGGACTCTCCCTTTTTGTTGGCCAATTAACTAAAAAAGATCCTTTGAGTTGGTGAGAAAAATGACTTGGGCCTAAGTCTGGAAAATTCACAGGTGGGCATTCATGGGTGCATATTGAAATGTTCCCATTGCTAGCCAAAAAGGGAGAGAGAGAGAAAGAGAGAGAGAGAGAGAGATACTATAAATAACTTGGCTAGAATAAAGCCGGCCATTTTTCAAGAGTCAACCCAGTACATGTTTTCTCAAAGCATGGCACACAGCTGACCTTTATGGAAATCACCCAAAGTACTTCACATAAATTCGGATTCCAGGGTCTTGCCTTAGATCTACTAAATTAGAATCTTGGAGAACCGGGCCTTGAAACCTTCATTTCTAAAAGAAACCCAAAATGATACCTGTGCACATTTATTTATTTATACTCACTGGCTTTGAAGCACAAAGTGGAACAGACATCAGCAGCTGAATGGATTGAGTAAATTTGTGAGCATGTATGCAGATCTTTTCTGATTATTCAGTCAAAAAAAATTCAGTGTTTGGGTTTCAATTCAGAACCACTCAGATCCTTTTCTAAATATTTCTTTTTTCCTTGTGTGCACAGTCCCAGGGTGCATCATAGCACCAGCTCCAGCAGAAAGTCTAGGGACCATCACAGGAAATCCCTAGGCAAGTAAGGTCAAATCCTTTTACGTTTCTCAGTTTAGAAATGTAATGGCTCTTAGGTACATCGAAAATACGTGCATTCATGAGACTGTATGCACACACAGCTTTGAATTGTCCAATTATAAAATTCAAAAATGTACATTAATGTATATGTATTATTAACTATGTATTATATAACTACAGATTTTACTCAACTTATAACGGGGATGCCTCACAATAAATAAGTGCATCATAAGTTGAAAATAACGTGAGTCCAAAATGCATTTAACCTGCCAAACATCATGGCTCAGCCTAGCCTGTCTTACAGTATGCTCAGAACACTTCCGTTAGCCAACAGGTGAGCAAAGTCACCTGACACAAAGCCTTTTTGATAATAAAGAGTTGAGTGTCTCATGTAATGTATTGAATGCTGTCCTGAAAATGAGAGACGGGTGGTCGCATGTGTACAAGATCGTGGTCGGCATACTGGTTGCTGACCCTCATGATCGCCTGGCTGACTGGGAGCTGCCCCTTCCCAGCATCACGAGAGAAGGTTGTACTGCTTCCAACTAGCCTGCAAAAAGATCCAATTCAAAATGAAAAGTGTGGTTTCTACTGAATGTGTATGACTTTCATACCATCATAGTCGGAAGATCCTAAGTGGAACCATAGTAAGTCAGGGACCATCTGTACATATGATAATTGTAGTTTATTATATACTTATATAAAATTATACAATTACATGCTATATGCTATAATTATATATATATATATATATGAAATACAATTTTCCTCTTGTTTATATTTTAAAATCCCTTCATATTCTATCCAGCTCTTCTACAGGATACCCCAATGGTTGAAACAAAATAATCCTTTTAATAGTATCAATGGGTAGGATGGGTTTTTTGTTGTTGTTCATTCTTGCTCATTAGAAGCAATAATCTTTGCTCCATCCTGACAAGGAATGTAAAATGCCCTTTGCTCTCAAAAACAAAATTTTTTTCCCAATCGCTAAATTAACATAAGAAGAGAAATTAATTTATACCTGTGCTGTGCAATTTTTAAAAAATCTTCACATCGCTTCTCCAAAGTGAGTGAAAGGTTAAATGGGAAGCCAGGACCGTCCTCCCATCTATAAAGAAGCTCCATAGAGTTCTGAAGACATCCTCCAAAGGTCATGGGGACCCTCTGAAGCTCCATAGGGATTGGCACTGCCTGAAGCTTTTCTAAAATCATAATACCCTCGTCCTGTATTCCAAGACCTAGCGGATGCCTTACACGGGATAGAGGGAAGTAAAATTTATTGAATTCATTGGATGTGCCTATTACATCATAGACACATGTGTTGTTTCATTTAATCCTACCAGGCAGTTATGATTGTCTCCGTGATATGATGAAAATCAAGGGAAGTTGAATTGCTTTCCAGGTCAGAAAGCTGGTGAGTGGCAGGGGACATTTCATCCCAGGTTGACCTGACCAGGACTTACCTTGCCCATTCCACCAGGGGGGCTCTACATCCAAGATGCTGATTGCATTCAATGGTCATCTCCTTCCTCCATTTCCTCATGTTAAGCTACAGTGCCTTTTACTTGTCACATTACCACCTAACTCTTGCCATCCGAGAATTGGCAAACTGAGGCCAAACTCAGCTTACCACCTGTTCTTATAAATAAAGTTTTATTGGCACACAGCCATCTCCTTGATTTACTTATTATCTATGGCTTCCTTTTGCTTTACAACTACAGAGCTGAGTAGTGGAGCCAGTCAGTGCTACTGCAGAGCCCATAAAGATTAGATCGTGTATTATCTGGCTCTTCAAAAGGTTTTCCAGTCCTTGCTCTAGTCATACTGGCCTCCTCTCGGACCCAAGATCCGGCCAGTTCTTTTCTTTTGCCTAATCCTCCCCGTGTGCCATTCCCCTTACCTGCAATCACCTTCCCTGTCTCTTCCAATGGGGAACTCTGGATCTTTCAAGCTTTCGTTCAGATGTCATTTGCCTGAGAGGATTCTACTGATCACCCAAGCTAGGTGGTCCTAACTTCAGTCCTCTATCTCATTGTGGTACATGTTTATGTGCTCTTTGTTGCCAGCCCTAGAATGGAGCTCTGCGTTGGTAGGGATCATATCTACCCATTCATCCTGGCACACCCAGGGCCTACTGTACCATCTGTTGGGAAGCAGGTGCTCATCCAATGAATGAATATCCTAGATGAAATTTGGCAGAAGATAAACTGTAGCAGAGATCTTCTCTCTGACTTATTCCTCCAGAAAAGCACTTAACTGTTTGAAATGAGAAATACTCTTTTCGGAACCACCATTACAAATAGATACAAAACTAGATAGAGTTAAAAATATACTTATAGATGTAGGAACACACATGTGAATGAACCATTATTCGAAGGAATTAAGTTACTTGCCCAATTCTTATAAGTACCACCCAGGTTCAGGTTAAGTTTTATTTTAAGAGTTGGCTTCTTAGAATTCCAGACTGTGTTCTTCCATAGCTTCAATGTCATGCCTAGTGGTTAAATTCCAAACCAACTCTCAAAGTCTGTTTAATTGAAAAGAAACCTACAGCCTCAGTACTGACAGGGAAAGGCAGACATTAGAGGCAAAAGAGAAGTTTCTGATGTCTCCTTTCTTAGGTGAAAAGCAGACACCAAGGCATTTTTTAAACCTGGGTCAGAAACGTATCTTGTCTTGGTCAGTTCTTCCACCGGGCTTTATGTACCTCTTCCTGCTTCTTAATCAGTCCCTTCCAGGCCCCCATTAATATATGATTTCATCTAGCAGATAAAACTCAAGAATTTTACAGCCTAATGGAGCAAAATAAGCACACATATAATTGTGGGAGTCAGTGCCCCCAAGAAAGGTGATTGAAAAAGTGAAGCAGTGACCAAAAAAATCACTGTGCTGCAAAATGGTTTAAAGCAAAGGATTAGATTCATATCCGTGTGTGTGTGTGTGTGTGTGTGTGTGTGTGTGAGAGAGAGAGAGAGAGAGAGAGACATACATTTGGTTAGTATTTTAGCATAAATGTTACATGCTGAATGTAAATTCTGCCCCAGTGTTTTCACTTGGCAATATATGTTATTTTGCACACTTAGTTATCTTCCTCATTCCTCTTAACTGATGTATAATATCCCATGATAAATTGATGGACACCCCAGTGCTCTCTAAATACTTTAGGCTTCTGTTATAGTGACCCTCATGGTTATGGGAACTGAGATAATTAGAGCAGAGGACATCAGAGACCCTGTTTACAAACTCAGTGGTTTTTAAGTTAGGGACTGCATGCATTTGAATGCATTTAGAATGTAAAAAAGCAATTAATACATAAAATGTGAATATATAGTTGAATGCGGGGAAGAGCATTATTACCAGATAGAGCTGAAATATGATTTAGTGAAAAGAGTTTAGATCATTTTCATGTGTGGGACCCAGAGATAAATCTGAAATGCTTAGCAGCAATAGAGGTTGGCAGAGAAATACTTTGCTAGCAAAATTGCAATATATTGTTAAATTCTGTTTTCCCCCATGTTCAAAGTCCCAGTGCCCACTATCCTTGGTAAATACCTATATTGTTGCATTGTACCCCCTTTGTTTGGTCACATGTCTGCTTCCTTTCGTCAATTTTGAGACTTTGAAAGGTTACTTATTTGTGTATCACCTGCATCTTACAGAGTACCTGTCACAAAGTGGGTATTCGTAAAGGGTACTGGAGTGACTGAATTAACTAATCCATAAGGTTGGAGAGAATATTTGATGCACCTGACAAATAATTTTAGGGAGGTTATTTGCCTTGAGATCAAGCAAAACTGGGTTTAAAACTGTTCTGACGTTTACATTCATGTGGCTTTGGGGAAAAGAACCTCTCTTGGCCCCAATTTTCCACCTGTAAAATGGGCGTAGTAATAGCACAGTACTTTCTAGGAACATGGCAAGGATTACACAAAATAATGCATCTGTATTGGTTAGCTTTTGATGCGTGATGAACCACCCCAAAATTGGCACCTTAAAACAATAAACATTTATTATATCTCATGAGCCTAAGTCAGTTGGTCAATGGTGGCCTCACTCACGTGTCTGACAGCTGGCGGGTTGTCAGCCCGAGTGCCTGGGTTCTTCTCCACATGGCGTTTTCAGCAGGTGATCTCCAGCTTTTTCTTCTGGTGGCCTTGGTGTCCACGTGAAGCAGGATAGCACAACCCCAGACGGGCAAGCACTTGTCAAGCGTCCATTTACATCACCTTTTTTGTTATCTCATTTGCCAAAGTGAGTCGCATGAATAATCCTGTAATTAATGTAGGGGGCAGGAGCTATCCAAGGTGTGGCTAGAGGTTGGACAATTGTTGTCGCCATTTTGCAAGCAACCTACCCCAGCATCATAAGTGTTTAGCACAATGTCTGACACGTAGAAAACAAAAAACATTTAATTAATATTAGCAACAATAGGAGCGCCTGGGTGGCTCAGTCAGTTAAGCGTCTGATTTCGACTCAGGTCACAATCTTGCAGTTCGTGAGTTCAAGCTCCGCATCAAGCCCCGCATTGGGCCCTGTGCTGACAGCTCAGAGCTTGGAGCCTGCTTCGTATTCTTTGTCTTCCTCCCTCTCTTGCCCCTCCCCTGCTTGTGCTCTGCCTCTCTCTCTCTCAAAAATAAATAAGCATTAAAAAAATATATTAGCCAAAAAAAAAAAAAAAAGATGAGCAACAATAAAAAAAGGTTAGCAATAGCAATCATAACATGAGTATTGTTGTCATGTGGAGAAACATGTCCTGTAAAGCAACTTGTCATGGGTATCACCATTATTCAATAGAGCTCCTGTGGGACTTTCTTGGAATCCTTCTTGGCTTCTAACTGGTTTGCCTCCATGCCTGCTATCTAATCGGGAATCCATCGCTGCTGTCTCATCTGATCGTCAGTTCCTGTCAGCCGATGATGATATTTATATCTTGAGATGGAATCCAAGTTTGGGTTCGCCCCCAAATCAGAATCTGGGCGACGACTTGGAGGTGAGTGATTTATTTGGAAGGCGAAGCTGGGGGGCAGGAGTCAAAGCAGAGTGAAATGGGGAAGGAGGAAAAACCAACATCTCGTTGTTGTGGGAAAAGCAGAGTACGTCTTCGGGACCTCTGAAAAGCAGAAATCATGCTTCCCAATGGTGTCCAGCCAGTGGATGGGAGGTTGGAGCATGAATCCTCTGACTCTTGTCTTCCATGGGCTGAAGGTTGTTGGTGGGTGTTAGGTCTCCCACTCTCTCCTTCCCCGCATTGGCTGGCTATGCTGGGCCACAGGCAGAGGGGAATCTCAGGTCAGCCCTACAGCATAATCTACAAAGACTAGCAGGGCGCACTATAGGTAGGACACTCTCAGTGGGAGGGAAGTTGGAAATGGTGTCCACAATTGCAGCTGCAACCAAATGTGAGCCAAAGAGATATGACAGGGACGCCAGCAACATCTTCCCCAGAAGGCACAAGGTCAGAGGATTTGCAGATGGGAGCCTGACATCATGACCCCTCCCCATGATGAGCCCCCACTGCCCTCAAAGCTCTCACTGCCAGTGCATTTCCATCAACATCAGGTAGTGAGTTCAAGCCCTGCATCGGTCTCTGCACTGATGTGTGGAGCCTGCTTGGGATTCTCTCTCTCCCTCTCTCTCTGCCCCCCCACCACCACTTGTGCTCTCTCTCTCTCTCTCTCTCTCTCTCTCTCTCTCAAAATAAATAAAGAAACTTAAAAAATATATTAAAAAAGAAAGACAGACATCCAGGAAAACAATACCAATCCTGGACCCGTCAAGGAGGAAGCACAATCTGGTCAGTGAGCTTCAACTGATGTCACAATTTATCCAAACGGTATTTGTTTTAAGCAAGTCTTTCTTCAAATATCTTCTGAGACACGTCACATTTTTAATGTCACAAGTCCTAGTCCTGTTTGTTCTTCTCTTTGAACAGGTGTCTTTAAGCAACTTCTTCTCACACAAAGCATCTCGGCCATCAGATTTTTCACACAAGCATGAAGAAAATGTAGAAAAGAGCTCAGAGATGTATTTAGTCTAATAATTGGTGCTTAAGGATTCAGCATGATTTTCTTATTTGTCTATTACCAACTGCAGCGACAAAAAACCAATTATGTTCTGGCGCATCCTTCATCGGGAGAACCAATTGCAAATACTGTATATTTATGTTTCCTTATGTTGGACTAAGATGATTTTGAGTGCAGGCATCACTGACATAGACATGATACCTTGTCCAACCATCTTATATGCACAAAGAGCATCATAGTTTGAAGGTTCCATTCAGACTACACATTAGGTTTTAAAAAGAAGACAGAAAAAGAAAAGTCAGCTTGGTTACATTGGCAATACTGAACACATATCTTGCCATCAGAACACAAAGTCCGGGCGAAGATGCCAGGACATCCCAGGCTCTTACAACCTCTTCTTAGCTTGCATGGGATGGAGCACGTGTTCTTTCCTAATTAATCACAGCTTAGTCATGTAGCATTTAAGTGCCTATGACCTGCTTGGAAGCCAATAGGAACCAAGCTGGGGTGGAAGGCTTATAACATCAAGCCTTTTGGGATTGTTCTTGGGAATTAGCTGATAAATAATGTAGGCAACATCCCACTGATTCCGGGAGCCCTGGGTTTGATCTTAGAAATTCACTCACAGAATTTTTGTAAACAGGTCTGAAATGATTTCTGATGTATTCCATGCTTTTCCATGAGTTTTATTTCACAAATATGCACACGTGGATAGTCTGATAAAGGCATATGAGTTTGTGTTATCTTTTTCTTTTCAATTTGGCCAACTATTTTTACTTCAAAGCAGTTTTAGCCAAAGATACATGAAAAATGTGCTTCTTGGTTGCTCTTGTGATTTGATCTGAAATAGAAATAATGATGTTGCCTTGTCCTATGTAAATATGATTTTTTTAACAAAGTGAAATATACTTAGATTTGAAAATCTGGCATTATGATTTCAACGGTTACATTATACACATGAAATCTCTGGTGATGTTGATGGAGAAGAAAAGTACTGTAGAAAAAAGGTTTAAGAACGCTGTATCTGAAATTCTAAAATGATGCATGATATCATAGACAAGAACTCAATATGCCAGCGTGTGAATGGGGAATAGTTAGTTCTGATTAACATGTTGATGAGATGTCATAGGTATATATTCCCGAGGCTGCAACCGACAGGTCGTTTCCTGGGGTTATATTGGAATTGTTCAAATGAAGAATCAGAGTCAACTAAGGCATTTTAATACATTTCATGTAAGCAATGTCCTCCAGAAACCATTACTAAAAGAACATAGCATCAAGAGGGCTTTGCTCACAGGTCCTTCATGAAAGAATAAGGCTCGTTATATAACTATAACCTCAGATGTATGAATTTCTGTGTGTGTGTGGAAGTGGAAATTACAACTTTTGTTCATAGCCACCTGTTTAAAAATATTTGAAATTCAAAAAATTATATAAATGAGCGAGAAAGGGTATATGTCATGACATCGTTCAAGTTTCAAGATGCGAGTCTGAGCTCCTAACACAATTTCACTCTCACTGAAGGCTTAGAGATTATGGAAAAGTTATTTTTCAAAAAGTGCCAACAGAACCTTTGAAAACAACGTGTTTCCGTGTTGATTATGTTATTCACTGTATTTTTCTGTGTGCTTAAGATATCATATTAAAATTACAGAGGGAAGGGGTTAAAATGAAGATTTGGCTTGTTTTCGCAAGCAAAGGATGAACTATTCTCATTTTCAGGTTTCAGTGGGGATTCATAGTGATCTTTTTACTGTAAGTCTCTCTGACCATCATGCCATGTCTCACGAACTGTCTAAGAAACATACCTGTGCTCCCACGTATCTCCTTCCTGCATTCTGACCCGATGTTCTCCTTATCCCCAGCAGGTTATTCAACTTGTAGTGTTCTGTGTCCTATGACCCAGCTGTTCCATAGTGAAATCCTCATAGTGCCTAATGTTCCATCTCCAGTTATGAAAACATCCTCCAGTGCAAACCTCTCTAGGCAAACTAAAATCAGAAGTACAAGGTTGCTACCTGCACAGAAATCTGCAGATCATGACAATTGAAAAACACTTCCCGGCAGTTAATTTGTTTTGTGAATGACTGTGTTGGAAACGCATTTTAACCATAATTAGTATAACTCTAGAAAGCACTATATGTCATTGGGGTTGAGCTTTCCCCAAATGGCTATTAGAGTTTCCCAACCTCCACATGGAGAGCACTTTGGTTTAGATAATTCTCTGTGGCAGGGACTGTCTTGTGCACTATGAGGTGTTTAACAGCATCCTTGGCTTCTACCCAGTAGATTCCAGTAGCATTCCGCCAGCTATGAAAAACAAAAACATCTACAGATGTTGCCAAATATCCCCTGGGAAGAAACAGGGGAGGGGGGAATTTCCCTCAGTTCAGAACGATGGGTTTCAGCACAAAAGGATTTCATATATGAAATCATGTACCTAGAAAATTTTCCAAGGTATGTAAAACTGAGCTTGAGGGAAGGTTCTGAGACTGTCTTGGGACATGGCAGGAACTGGCTTACCAAGCAAATGCTACCTGTATCACACTCAGGAGTGGGGGATTAGGAAGACACTGACCTACCTCATGGCTAAGTCAATGCCATAACTTAGCCTACCTTATGGCTAAGTCAGTGCCATAACTACCGCATCCAAGACCACCCTGTCTCCATCGCACCCTTTGTCAACCCAGTAGATAACCCCCCCTTGCCTTTAATACCTGCAAATCTAGGGCCTGAACATGGTGTGTCTTTATTTATGGTGCAATCACAAGCCAGCACACATAGCTGCAGGCTGATACAACAGTTTACCCTGTGGTGGATCTAGAAGCCAAGGGCACGTCCCATGGAGCGTAATGTGCCCCCCACTCCACAGAACTGAGTCACTACAAAGGAAAGATGGCACAAACAGACAATCGATATAAAAACCTTACTAATGGCACACTTTTCATTCTGTTATTCAAACTAAATGCTCAACAGTTGTGTGTTTTATACTCAGAGCACCTTGTAATTCAGACTAACCACATTTTCAATGCCCAGTAGACACAGGAGGCTCGTATCTAGCTTGGCAGACAACACAGATATAAATAAGTCTTAGTTATGATTCCTTCAGCAAAAGTTTCATCTGTTCAAAACACTAACATAGGGGCACCTGGGTGGCTCAGTCGGTTACGCGTCTGATCTCAGCCTAGGTCTTGATCTCAGGGTCGTGATAATCGAGCCCTACACTGGACTCTGCTGGGTGTGGAGCCTACTTGGGATACTTTCTCTCTCTCTCTCTCTCTCTCTCTCGTCTTTCTCCCCCACTTACGCTCACTGTCTCTCAAAATAAATAAGCATTAAAAATTAAAAATAAATAAATAGTTACGTATTAAGGGTGGTAGTAATAACAAGAGCTAACACTGATATGGTGCTTATTATCTGTTCTGTTCTAAGCACCTCACAGGCGTGAATTCACTTACTCTCCACAAGCGTGTCATGAAGATCGCAACCTTACTACCAGATGAAGAGTGCAAGGCAAGGGAGAGTTTGGGACTTGTTCACGGCCACCGTGAGACTGAGATCTCAGAACACGCTTACAAAACCAGGAGGACAGAAGAGCAAGGGAAGCTAAATGCACTAATTGCCTCATTTTCTCACAAAAAGAATCCATGAATATTATTTTATTCTGAGTTGTGGAGACATGTAGGATTAAAATATGCTAATTAAAGAAATAAAAGCAACATTAAGGCACTTCCAAAATGCTAGGGGGGATACATGTGGGGAAGTATTGATATTAGAGTCTAATATAGAAAGGAAAGGGAACAGCAAGGAGACGTACAGAGTTTAAACTAATGACGGAAATAAAAACAATGAATGGCTCGACCATAATAAGTTGAACTACATATTAATTAAGAAGAGTTAGTCAAACAATCACAATATACCATACTACAAGACACGACCTAAAGCAAAGTGACTCAAATTGTTGTAAAATAAAAGTATGGGTGAAAATATGCCAGAAAACGTAAAAGCAGAAACAAAAACACAATCATAGCATCTTGTGTTACCGTCTGCAGTTTAAATACGGAAAGCACTAGACCAGGGGAATCATCCATTTATAGTGGTGATTTCAAATAGAAACAAACCATATATACTATGTTAGGGAGCAATGAAACGTATAAAACCATGTTCTCCAAATTTCAATAATTCATATTCTAGTTTCGTAAGTTTTTGCTGTGTCTTCATAAAATACAAAATTTGCTTCATGTGATTTTTAATTGAATTCTTTAAAACTAAATAAAAACGGTTTTGATGGAAAGTCTATATCACTATCACAAATACAGAGAACCAGGGAGACCTGGGTGGCTCAGTCAGTTAAGCATCTGATTCAATTTCAGCTCAGGTCATCATCTCACGGTTCATGGGATTGAGCCCCTGCATGGGGCTCTGCACTGACAGCATGGAGCCTGCTTGGGATTCTCTCACTCTCTCTCTCTCTCTCTCTCTCTGCCCTTCTCCCACTTTCTTTCTCTCCCTCTCTCTGATAAATAAACATTTAAAAAATACAGAACCAGTTCTTACTCCTGTAAATAAAAGGTTACTACTAAAGAAGTCAGCAAGTAATAGCAACAGCTGGGAGCAGTTACCAGCCCTCGTGTGGAAGGAGCAAAGGAATGGAGTGACACTGAGACATAGATCAGGCAACTGTAAGGGAAGGACCAAGAGATGGGAGTTGTTGCATTTGAGGAAGGAATGTAGTCGACTCAAAACAACCCAAAAGAGAGGGAGCCAGATAAGTAAAGACCCCTACCTCACAGGCCCCCAATGTCTTGCCATTCCCCTGTTGGGGGCATCCAACAGAAAACCAAAGGACCAGGAAGTCTCGCCGTTTAGAACGGTCACCTCCTGGGGCAGAGATCAGAGGGAGGAAGGGTGGAGAATGTTTGTAGGAAGGCAAACGCAAGATTCTCAGAACAACTCCGTATTCTGCCAAGTGGTCTTACCTGAGTTGCTTTTCTCTATTACCACAGGAGTAAGCAGAGTTACCAAGTAATACAGATACAGTAGCACCACTGAGTTGAGATTTTCTTCCATCATAATGCAAATGTGAAGATAACTGGAAAAGGAAATAACTTTCTTACCATGTTATCCAGTGTTATTCATTCTACGCCCACGTACCATTTAAACCATGTTATCACCTTTCTAAGGATCCTACATTCCAGAATATGTAACAAAACCTTCCAGATATAGCAAAACCTCCCAAATTATATAAACATAGTAGTTGTTGGAAGCATCATAATATCCTGTCCTTGACAAATCACAAAGATAGAAAGCAAAAGTTAAACATAGAGTAATCTGGGAGCACCTGGATGGCTCAGTCATTTAAGAGTCTGTCTCCTGATTTCAGCACAGGTCATGATCTCGCAGTTGGTGAGAGGGAGCCCTGTGTCAGCTGTGTGCTGACAGTGCGGAGCCTGCTTGGGATTCTCTCTCTCCCTCTCTCTGCACCTCTCCTGCTCTCAAAAGTAAATAAATAAACATATTTTTTAAAAAGATTAATCTGAATGACATAGTTTGTAAGTATAGAATATAAATATTCAGAAAGAGAGATACAGAATGTGGCTTCTTTGCACGCACACATAGGCAATTTCCAAAGATTGGCCATAAGTTAGACTCAAAATAAATTCAAAATCCCAAAGAACAGAAATAATACACACATACATACATAGTTACCCATAGTTCTCAGAAACACGTAACAGGCAAAGAAACCAAATCTCTCAACCAAGTGGTAATACAAAAAACAAAACAAAACTTTCTTTTAAATATTGAAAGACTCTTAGGCCACCAAAATAATCAAAAATAGAATCACTGAATCTTAGATCACACGATACCGAAAGCTTTCTCTGTAAAGTGTGGTAGGAGGCCAAAAGATTTGATAAGAAAAAAAGAGAGAGAGAGAACTATAAACATCTTTCTTTTTTTTTTTTAACGTTTATTTTATTTTTGAGACAGAGAGAGACAGAGCATGAACGGGGGAGGGGCAGAGAGAGAGGGAGACACAGAACTGGAAGCAGGCTCCAGGCTCTGAGCCATCAGCCCAGAGCCCGACGCGGGGCTCGAACTCACGGTCCGTGAGATAGTGACCTGAGCTGAAGTCAGACGCTCAACCGACTGAGCCACCCAGGCGCCCCTATAAACATCTTTCTTACCCTAAAATAGAAAGAATAAAAACAGATAGTGTGTTCCACATAAAAATACAAGGAAGAGAACTCAAAGAGAAGGCTAAGAAAAGGAGAACAATAAATTAATAAATATAAAAATATAAATTTATTTACAGGAAAGGAGAAAAAGTAGAAATGATAAGTGGATGAAATAATTGAAAAGAAAAAAAATGGAGTTAACACATATAAAAACATGCATCCTTGTCCTGGAAAATAGAAAAAGTAGAGTTGATAAATACATAAAATAATTAGTTCTTGGAATAAAATATAAAGAAAGCACTTTATAAATAAAAAAGGAGACTACATTAATGGATGAACTTAAGGATGTGAAAAGTGGAACTGATTAAAAGGATTCTAAAAGAATATTTGCTCAAAAATATGCTAACAAATTTGAGAATGTGAATAGACCATTTTCTATAAATATAAAAGTGCTGTACTTCAAATTGACTCAACAAAAGATAGAATACTTGAATAGACCCAAAACCAAGGAAGAAATTGAGAAAGTTGTCAAAGATCTCCTTCTCAATAAAGTTCCAGACAATTTCATGCATGAATTCATTCAGACCTTCAAGAAACAGATAATTCATGAGCTTTTTAAATTGTCCTAAGGCATAAAGTTAGAATTAATGCTTCCTAATTCTTTTTACAAAACCACTATGGCATAAAATACCTAAGCTTGACAGGGATAGCACTGAAAACAGAAACCTATAAACCAAACCCATGAATATTGATTTGAAAAGCACAAAGTATCAGGAAATAGAATCACATTACATTTCAAAAATAATACATTGAACTAAGTGGATTTTAGTTAAGATATTCAAGAATAATCCAATATTAGAAAAATAGCACTTTAATTCAGCAAAGAAATAGGCAGAAAAGAAAGTAATAAAATAATATGATTATATCAATATGTGCCAAAACTTATCTGATAGGATTCAGCAGCCAATTCTATATTTATGAATATGAAAATATATGATAAAGTAGGTATAGCTGCTGAAGTTTTAACCTAATACAAATAAATAAAATTCTCAATTAGTAAATGAATGAATCATGATGATTTGTTTCCATACCAACAGCCTTCGATTTTGTCAGAAGAGAGTCACTCCTGGAAGGAAAATTGGAAGCCCAAATAGGAAAGTGTGGACTTCAGAATTGGACAAACACAGGTGCAGCCAGATATTAACCAGGTGATCATGACCCATTGTATAATCTGCCCAAGTCGCAGTGGTTTTTAAAAGTCACGTGAGGCCAAGAAATCACATCTTACAAGGTCATTTTGAGGATTGTAAATAATATATGCAGAATACTCAGTACACAGTAGGTGTCCAATAACTGCTCCCTTCAGGGTCCTTGTTGCTACCGATAGTATTAATAATTTGCACGATTTATATTTGAATCTGAGCTTACACAGGAAATACTTTCTTCAAACACCTCCACCTGCTCCACTACCTCTACTCTGGGAGAAAACATACCAGGTTATAGTGTTTTCCCGTTATAAAATAATTCTTACTTATTTGGAAACATCGGAGAAAAGTGAAAATGCGTAGATCAGAATTAAACTTTCTCATCGTTCTCCTTCATAGGCATCATTACATTTTGACACATACACTTCTATCCCTGAGGTCATATACTTGGAATTGTACCCGTAGCATAAACTTTTAAAACAGAACCTTAGACTCTTCAAAGGAAAAGTACTTAATTTGAAAACGCCATTTCACACGTAGTTTTTTACAGTTACCCGTCCATTTTCCAACATCAAAATTGTCAGTATCTTTGACCAAAAGCCAAACACTACATACTCTAATCTGTCAGTATTTATAAACCCGTGTCGTTGGTCAGTTGTGGAAATAGTTTGAGCCATTTTGGCTGTATCAGTGAAATCTCTTCCCAGCATGTTTCACAAATAGATCCGTGGGAAGTGGATGCCTCTTCCTGGGAGCTCAGTCATAACCATTTCAAGTGGGAAGGACATGGGTGTAATGGCTAGAGCAGAATCCTGTCAGATGCCATGGGAAAAAGCTTCCTTATTTATCGATCTAACAAAAAGTGAAGGGAAAGCTGGACAAAGTTGGATTAATTTCATCAATGTAGACAACTCAGCTGGGTATTTGAGTTCCTCGGTGGCAAATAACATAAATGAATCACTGTGTCTCCTTGAACCTTGAATCGTCTAGTGGAACTGTCCACACTAATGAGATTAACCATGTAACTGCCAGCATTCCAATTTCCACTGGGCTGTGCAAAGTCTCAGTACACCAATAATACCTAAGCGCTTTTGCCTGTTCAAACTTTCCATGTTGCCTACGGTTAAAGTTGGCTGCAATTAAACACAAGATTATTGTCTAAAAAGCCCATTATTGTCCTTGTTTAGCTGCCTAATTTCCTTCCATTATTATGTTCTTAGAGCTGTTGCAAGCCACTTTTTCCAAGCTAATTTGGGAAACACATTTTACAAAGAACAGGTAATTTTAAAAGCATCATTCCAATGTTGGTCTTTCATTATTTCTCTAATAAACAACATAATTGGTAGGGGCTGAGGCCACCTACAGATCAATTGGTAGACAAACCTTGTATATTCAAGTTATAAAACTTCTTCCTGAGCCAAATCACATTATCTTATGGGAAAATGTTGAGAAAGACTAACGCTGTTAAGACTTTTTTCTCTGCTCCCCCGCACCCTTACTCCTGTAAAACATCATTTATCAGCCCATGTCCTGGAGAATCAGACATAATTGCAAGAGCGCTAAGAAACCAAGGGAAGAATCTGTCACATCCTATTTTCGTCAGCCTTGTTTTGAAAGCTTTCGATGTGTAACTTCTTTTATTAAATGATTTTATGCATATGTTCTCTACAAAAGAAGAATAAGATGCGTGTATGCTGTCCTCTGTTTCTAGGGGTGTCATTTGGAGAATCAACCTCAATTAAATCTAATTACACTCCCCTTCAACTAGAAAAGCATGAAAAGGGTCCATAAACTTAATTTTAATTGTAAGTCAATTACATTGTCAAAGCGCAGGGAAAAAAATATTAAATGGGTATGACAGAGACATCCTACATGTGCCACGGACTCTCATACAGAAAGTTACTAGTAGTGGATTGATTTTCAAATCCACATTCAAACCATTACCCAAAATATTGTCTCACTACTAAACTAATCCCATTGTTTCCAATGGAGACACAATCTAATGTTGAAAGATACCCTTGTTGGGTAGAATATGGGGTGAAGTGTTGGTGCAAACCAGTCATCCAAGGGAACAGACATGGATTCGCTTTTTTTTTTTTTTTTTTTTTGGAGAAAAACAGGACTTTTATCTCTGTGTTGTGTACCATGCTCACACAAGATTTACAAGACAATGTAAAATCCATTTTGCTTATATACTCATTATCAAGGGTATGAAAAAATAATTCGTTGATAGCTATAATTCCACCATACTCACAAAAAGCCGTTTCATAGAGGCATCATTTACGCACACTTTTGATTTGACCTTCTATGTTTTAAAACTAAGTGAAAATGATAACTCTGATAAGGAGTTAATATCCAAAATATATGAATAACTTACACAACTTAATACCAAAAACATAAATAATCCAATTGAAAACTGGGCAGAAGACCTGAGTAGACGTTTTTCCAAAGATGCTCAATATCACTAATCATCAAGGAAATGCAAATTAAAACCACAATGAGATATCACTTTGCACCTCTCAGGATAGCTAAAATACAAATCATAAGAAATGACAAGTGTTGGCGAGGATGTGGAGAAAAAGAAACCATTGTGCACTGTTGGTGGAAATTTAAACTGGTGCGGCCACTGTGGAAAACACCATGGAGATTCCTCAAAACAATAAAAAATAGAATTACCATAGATCTAGGAATTCCACCACTAGGTATTTACCCAAAGAAAATGAAAACACTAATTTGGAAAGATAGGCGCCCCTGTGTTTGTTGCGCATTGTTTACAATCACCAAGATATGGAAGCAACCCAAGTGTTTATCTATAAGTGAATGGATAAAGAAGATTGCTATATATGTAATGGAATATTACGCAGCCGTAAAAAGGAATGAGAGCTTGCCACTTGCAACAACATAGATGGACCTAGAAGAGTATAATGCTAAGTGAAATAAGTCAGAGAAAGACAAATACCATGTGATTTCATTCATATGTAGAATTTAAGAAACAAAACAAACAAAAAAGAGACAAAAAGCCAGACTCTTAAATACAGAGAACACACGTGCCTGCCAGGGGCGGGGTGTGTGGGAAGATGGGAAAAATAAAGAGAATGAAGACTACATTTATTCTTCATGAGCACTGAGAAATGTATAGAATTGTTGGACAAAAATAAACGAAAATTTCTCCATAAACAGAATGAAATGACACTCCAGACATGGATTCTCTTAAACTCAGACAACCAGCCTGATCTACAATGGTGGCCAAATATAAGTCGTGATTTTTTTATATGTTCTTTGGTTTTTCATAACTTTCTGGGAAATAGCCCCATTAAATAATCCGAGGGGACTGGGATAGCGTGATTGTCCAGGCCCGAGCCACATAATCCCTCCTGCAACTAGGGACAGAGTCACCTCCCCCGGAAGCACCTGGGCCAAGAGTCATGGAAGGGTGTCCCCAAGGAATATGGCACATTGTTAACAGAAGAAGGGTGAGTAGATACTGGGCAGCATAAACAACAGACTTTTGCTACCACACATACTTTTAAATTGTTCCCTCAGTTAAGAATATTAATGGATATTTTAGTTCCTAGACTGTCTTACTTCTCTCTCCAAGGCACTTTAGCGGACCGGTCCAATTTTTAAAAAATTGAATCAAACAGCCTTTTAGAAATAGTCCTCATGTGTTTTGTGAAACTATTGTTGAGGGCATTTGGGGGGGGTGCATTTCCCACACTTCCCTTTGTTTTTAGAATCCAGAACTTCCTCTCTGTTCTTAGCATCAAAAATGGTTATGATTCAGCTGAGAAATATGCTCAATTATATCTTCTAGAAACGGTGACGTGTGTAACTAATTATGTCTCCCTACCGTTTTCTTATTTTCAATTCTGAGAGAATATTAGGGCCGACCCTTAGCAAACAGAAGAAAACAGGAGCCAAGCAAGTGATGGAATTGGGTGAAGCTTCCCATGTGGCAACTAGAGAAAGAGCATATGAGCCTCTTGTAAAGGAAGAGCCATTCTTCAGGTCCAGCCTCTTAGTTCCTTGTGGAAAAGTGACACCAACATGGCCAGATCTTTCACGAAAAGCCAGAACTCCATCCTCAACCCACATTCTTCAAAGATAGAAACGTAACATTGGTGGATAATACAGAAATAATCTTTGTGGAGTGCCTAGGTGGCTTAATCATCCAAGCCTCTGACTTTGGCTCTGGTCATAATCTCATGGTTCATGAGTTCCAGCCCCGCATCATCAGGCTCTCAGCTGTCAGTACAGTGCCTGCTTCAGATCCTCTGTCTCCCTCTCTCTCTGCCTCTCCCCAGCTTGCACGCTCTCTCTCTCTCTCTCGCTCTCTCTCTCTCTCAAAAATAAGTAAAAATTTATATATGTATGTGTATATATATACATATATATATATGAAATAAATAATCTTTGTTAAGTGAAATCTATTCATACTAGTTTATTTTTGTCTCTATTAAAAGCATACCAGATTAGAAATGTTTGGTGTATTAAAGCAGAAAAGTGATGGGTGGAAAGGTTATTAGTCTGCTCATGGAGTCAATGGGGAGTCTGCCGGACTGGAAAAAAGGACAGGAGCCGAGGGTTAGAGATTGAGCACAAGCCTGATTCCAGGATGGTTCTACCACCAATGGACACTCACCAACATGCTTCTGGGCCCCACTACCACCATCACCCTGCATGCTGAATACTGGAGACTGTCTCTACCTTAGAAATGAATCCCAAATGTACCCTGCCCCTTTCACAAGCATTCAGTAGGCTGAGTTTGGCCATAGGCTCAAGACAAGCTGCCAGGAATTAATGAGAAGGAACATGTATCTGAGCTTTCATCATCCATTGTTGGAGGATTTTCTGAACACAGGGCCGGGCTACACATGCTTGGCATATACAAGCAAAAGGCAAATAGTGATCGTATGCCCCAGGAGCAATATCCAATTAACAATTTCAAATGGCAAAAAAAAACCAAAACGAAAAACAAACCCCATTTTACTTTAAGCAATATTTCCCTTTTAAACCATCCAGTTTATTATGCTTTCAGTAAAGAGGAAATAAGATCAGTTTTATCTTTGGGATGACTAGTTATTATCCATTAGCGTTAAGGTTCTACATTTGAAAGTTATTCAAGGTTGTAAAATAGTAAGATGTTCCTTGTTTGGGCAATTAGACAAAAATTAATGATCTCTTGGTGGGAGATAAAAAAAAAAAAAACCTACATGACTCAACAAAAGCCTTACAGCCACATTTCGAAAGAACCAGCCCTGAACCCTTAGTGACAGCCTCCAGTTAGTATCAAAAACCAGTGACTCCACCTTATTCTATTAGAACCACCTGGGAAGCTTAAAAGGGTTTCAGAGTACTGATGCCCAGTCTATCACCAGAGACTTGAAATTAAAGTATCTGGAATGAGGCCCAGCACGGATAGCTGTCACATGTTCCCCAGGTGTTTCCAGGACTGAGAACCACTGTCCTGAGCCCAAGCAGAAGGAATTGGTATCACAAATAAAGACAAAGAGGGAAAAGAGGTTTCTTTTTAGGGGGCGACAAGATAGCACTTTTTCAAAAACATCCATCCCCTGGAATGAAATTAGAGACCTTGATTTGAGTGAAGAATGAAATGCTAAGTTTTTCTCAATTCCAGAAGATCCTTAGGGACTGCCGGGTGCTGATGTGAGAATAATAATTATAATCGTTAAGGCAAGAAGCAGAACATACAGTGACTGATACCAACGCCTGCCATGCGAACAGGAAAAGCGGTTTTGAACAGGTAGACCATTCCTTTGCCATCCTTAAAGCATTCTTCACAAATGGGCCTGCTTTACCCCATACGCAGGATCTCTGATGAACATTTGATTTAGCAGAGATTCAGGCTCTGCGAGAACAAGGCGAGAGATGGGTCAATTTCTTGAGCGAGAGCCAAGTCAGAGGAGAACTCAAGCAGTGTTTCTCTAAGTGTGGCCTATAGACTCCCGAAGGCCTTCCTTTTAGGAAGTCCATGCCATCGATACTGTGTTCACAATAATATCAACATACTATTGCATTAACATTTTCAGTGATGGTGCAAAAGCGATGAATCAATACACTGGCATTATATCGGAGCTCTGGGATCAAACTGATCTAGTGGTCACTGTGCTCTTCCCCTCCATGAACTCATGGAGTGTATATATGTAAAAAAATGTTATGTTTATAGCATATTTACACACATATTGTATATGTATATATGTATATGTGTGTGTGTATATATATATATATATCCAGTTTCAGTCAAGAATTCCTGATGCAATAAGTAGTTAATATTATTCATTTTATTAAATCTGAATCCCGTATGTTATCTTTGAACATTCTGCTTGACAGAATGGGACACTCCCATGAAGCACCACTGTGGCACATCAAAGTATATGGCAGTTATCAGTGGAACTAGCCGCTTTTACCTGCCATTTTTAACTATATGATAGATGAGCCGTGGTTATTCCTACTTGGGTGGCCTGCAGATGTATTTGTGAAAATTAATGGCACTGTCTCCTTAAGGAAAACAAATAACACTCTTAGTGGCTAATGATAAAATTTGAGCTTTCAAGTGAGAATTAGAATTTTGAAACGTGTATCTGCTACCATGAACTCGCCAGCTTCCCAACATGGAAAAGACATTTCTGAGGAGATTTGTGGTAATGTTAATGAATGTGGTTTTTCTGATATTATAGAATGGATTGGGTCAATATTTGGAAGATCTGCAGAGCCCAGTGAACCAATCGTTTCCAGATTACCAATGCAAGATGCTATGCATGGGAAAAAGAGCCATTCAGAGTGAAAGACCAATGGATTTTACGATCACGAAGTGCCAAAAACAAAACACACACACACACACACACACACACACACACACACAATTGATATAGTTTCAGATTCCACACTGCCACTAACCTTAAAAAACCACCTCTTGTCAAGTTTTGGTGTAGTATCAAAGAAAAATGTGGACAATTACCTAAAAAGACTCTCGAAATTCTCCTCTTTTCTATCACATATCTGTGTGAGACCACATTTTGTTTTTATACTTCAGCCAAAACATTATTCTTCCTCTGATTAAATTTGGAAACAGATGGGAATCCAACTGGATTCCATTAAGCCAGATATTAAAGAAATTTGTAAGCATGAATCCTTTTTTCGCTATTTTTTGTTTTAGACAATAAAGTTATTTTATAAAAATATTTATGGTCACATATAATGGATTTAATATTGTTAGTTTATTTTTTATTTTTATTTTTTTATATTTTTATTAGAGAGAAAGAGTGAGAGCATGAGCGGGAGAGAGGGGCAGAGGGAGAGAGAGAATGTTAGGCAGACTCCATGCTCAGCACAGAGCCAGTTGCAGGGCTTGATCCCATGACCCTGGGATCATGACCTGAGCTGATATCAAGAGTTGGATGCTCAGCCAAATGAGCCACCCAGGCGCCCCTAATATGTTACTTAAGCAAAAGGTAAGCCTTTCAAAACATCTGAGTTTTAATTTTTCAAAACATCTGAGTTTTAATTTCTAGAACAATAAATATTGATAGGTGTAATCATCTAAATACAACCACTTCAGTGTCCCTAAGAATTTTTAATGGTGTAAAGGGATCCTGAGACCAAAACGTTTGCCACTTAGAATGCCAGAAGCTGCTTACAATGGCAGATCCCAGTGAGATGTCACAGCCTTTTGCAAAGATCATCAAGAAGCAAAAGAAAGAAGATGAAGAGAAAAATAGAGGATACTGAAGACATATTGATGTGCTTCATCGTTTTAGCAAGAGAAGAGCCCTATTATAGCAGGGATCTGTGTGTGTGTATGTGTGTGTGTGTGTAAGTGTGTGTGTGTGTGTGCACTCATGTTTATCTTTACCTATCATCCATCTATCATCTATCTATCTATATCTCTATATCTCTTTCCATCTGTCTATCTCTGGGAGTGAGTGGCCCCTTAAATCTTATACCCTAGGCACCTTCCTTGCCTTACTCTGTGATCACTTTGTATTCTTTAGAGCACTTAATCACTATCTAAAATTATCTTGGTTATTTACGTATTTTCTCTACCTCCAATTGTCAGGTTTCAGTTATCACTTATGAGAGACTGCTTGCAAAACTGACCCTAGTTTCTCCCTTTCCTCTGCCTGTGTCCCTTGCAACGTGGCTTTGTACCTCCTCCCAAAAAGGGAACAGTCTATTCCCTGGCCTTTGATTTGCTTTAGGCAATAGAATGCAGAAGAATGATAGTGGGCTCGTTCTGCACATAGGCTCAAGGACTTTCTACTCTCTCTGTTGGAACTCTGGCTTTACCAGGGGAACAAGTGCTGGCTAAGTGGAGGATGAACTGTCAAAGAGAGTCCCCATCATCTGAGGCGAGGCCATCCTAGATCAGCCGACAGCCAGCCAAACCCCAAACACACGAGGGAGCCCAGGCAAGATTAGCTGAGGTGCCCACCCTATTTCAGGCCGGCTGAGGGTATGTGAGGAAGCACAGACGAAAGCAGCAAACAACCCAGATGCCCTGTAGGCTCATGAGCAATGATAAATGCTGATTATTTTAGACAGCTTTTTGTTACTGTTGATGATGATTCACAGCATTATTGTGGCAATAAATAATTGATCTACCACTCTATTCCAAGAACCTAGAGTGGTACTTGATGCATAGAAACATATTCTGATAAATCAAAAAAAGTTGGTAGATGTTTGAAAGAATGAAGAAATGGACTAAAAAACACCTTCTTTCTACTCTAGCCCAATTACATTTTCCCGACTTGGCCCAGAACTAACCTAAACAATATAATAAGTTTGCTCATGCAATTAATTCAGTTCTTCTGGGCATCCACACCAATTACTGGAAAAGACAAAAACCAACATTAGAATAGACATTGCTACTAAATAAAAGGTATTCAAATATTTATATCTACTCTCTCTCTCTCTGCAGAGTCTATAAATACAACAGCCCAGACAAGCTTTATTGGTGTTAGCTGAAGCAGATTGCAGCTAAGAGACGGCCGCTATTTTCTTCCCTTTGAGCCACTGCTCACTCACACAGAATGAAGATTCCCTGTTTTGTTTCTGCCTAATCATTTATTGTAATGCCGAAGGGAAGAAAATAAATCTTGGAAACTTTGACCAAAATCAGTTTAGTTTTTCCATTATCACAGCAGGAGAGGAAAACATGGGGTTTTCATTTCTAAGGATAATCTTTCTTAAAGTGTATACAATAACTAGCTAAGCCTAAATAATATTGGGAACATTTGAGATTTTTTTCAGTGGATTCAGGGCTGCACTGGCTTCTGCCTTTAGATCATAAAGTCCGTTTGTCGCCAGCTTTCATTTTCTCTCAGCAGTTGTAAAGGCACTGAGCACTCTACAAATTGTAGATGCTGTTGACTAATTTACAGAATCCCTGGCTTAGAACTTCTACAAATGAAGTTACTGCTTAAAGATTCCTTGCATTAAAAAAATAATAAACAAAGTTAATATCGGCTTTGGGTGCAATTATTGTTTTAATTAATTTCCATTCATAACATACTATCAATTAATTTGATTCAAATATTGGGCTTTGAAACATAATTAAATATTATATACTGAAATGAGTTTCTTTTTTAGTGTGTGTGCCAACACTCTTCACCCGTCTATCTGTAGGTCAGAAATTGATTTTATTTTATTTTGAGTTCTTTATATTTTATTTTATTTTGAGAGAAAAAGAGCACGAGCTGGGGAGAGGCAGAGAGAGAGAGGGAAAGAGAGAGAATCCCAAGCAAGGTCTGTACTGTCAGTGGGGAGCCCAATACGGGGCTCAAACTCACGAACCAAACTGTGAGATGATGACCTAAGTTGAAATCAGGAGTTGGACGCTTAACCCACTGAGCCACCCAGGTGCCCCAGGTAAGAAATTGTTTTATTTCTTCTTCCCTCTCATCGTCTCCCTTCCCATCCCCCATTATTTCTCTTTCCTGCCCACCTCTCTGTTCTCCCTCTTTCCATGTACTTCCTTCTTTCTTTCCTCCCTCCCCCATTCCCCTTCCTTCCTTGTCTCTCTTGCTTTTTTCTTTCCTTCTCTCCTCTCCTCTCTTCTCTTCCTCCCCCTCTTCCTTTCCTCCTCTCTCCCTCCCATCCCCATGTCCTTCAGTCACCACTTGGTAAGAACAGAGATGAGAAAGATACTGTTTTCTCAAGTGCCCTCACTCCGGTAATACGCAGCACGAGCCCCGCTGGTCCAACGTATTCTTTTTTTTGAGCTCACTATAATAGATCACAAACAGAAAATTTGGTGTGGCCAAGAATATCCAACTTTTTCACTTTCTAAATGTAAATTGAATCCTTCCCCTACATCTTAGATGTTAGAAAAAAAATGTTACATCTTGGGCCACTCTTCCTTTTCCAATCTTGCACATTTTAAGTATCTAACTTAACAATTTCAAACTAATTAACAATAGTGATGTGCGTATGTATATTTGGTATTATAATTCTGAGACACGTTGCAGGTCATCTTCTTTAGTTTTATGAAATTCCAGCTGAATGCCAAATACTTGCAATACATACATTTCACTTGTTTCCATTCACATCAATCAAGACAAGTAGTTCAACTGAATTGATATACTAGTTCATTAGGACTTTGGTTTCATCAGTTTTATCTGTGGATTACCTTATTTAATCGATGCTTTCATTTTGCTATATAACCTCAGGATTTAAAACCAGTTTGTCATTAAGAATCCAAAATTAATCTACATTTCTAGTAAGAGAATGAGAAATAGCACAATAAAGAGACTTGGTAAAGTAGATTTTAAGTCAAAAATATCAAATTCAAAACAATTATAGTCATACCTTGGAGATACTGTGGGTTCAGCTCCAGGCCACCACAACAAAGCAAATACCACAATAAATTGAGTCAAATTATTATTTTGGTTTCCCAGTGCAGATAAAAGTTATGTTTACACTATAAGTGTGCAATAGCATTATGTCTAAAAGATGTGCGTACCTTAATTACAAAATACTTTATTGCTAAAAAAATTGCTAACCATCGTCTGAGCATTCAGCAGGTCCTAATCTTTTCATCGGTGGAGGATCTTGCCTCCATGTTGATGACTGCTGACTGATCAGGGTGGTAGTTGTCACCTGGGTGTGGGTCATGACACCCCCAAACAATTATAATAGTGATATTAAGGATCATAGATCACAGATCACCATCACAAATATAATAACAATGAAAAAGTTTGAAAAATTACCAAAATGTGACACAGAGACACAAAGTGAGCAAATGTTATTGGAAAAATGGTACCCATATACTTGCTCAACATAAGGTTGCCACAACCTGCAATTCATAAAACAAAAACAGAAACCACAGTATCTGCAGAGCAGAATAAAACAAGGTATGACTGTATAACCTGGCTAACTGGGTTTAAAAATTACTAGGGGGGCACCTGGGTGGCTCACTCATTTAAGTGACCAACTCTTGATTTCGGCTTCAGTCATGATCTCACAGTTGGCAGGTTTGAGCCCCATGTCAAGCTCTGCTCTGGCAGCATGGTTTCTCTGCCTGGGTTGGATTCTCTCTCGTTACCTCTCTCTCTGCCCCTTCCCACTTGTGTTCTCTCTCTCTCTCTCTCAAAATAAATGACTAAACTTAAAAAAAAGTACTATGAACTTGGGGTACCTGGGTGGCTCAGCTGGTTGAGCATCTGACTTCAGCTCAGGTCATGATTCTGCGATTCGTGAGTTCAACCCCCACATCGGGCTCACTGCTGTCAGTGCAGAGCCCACTTCGGGTCCTCTGTCCCTTCTCTCCCTGCCCTCCCTCACTTGCACTCTTTCTCAAAAATAAACATATATAAAAAATTACTATGAACTCTAACCCAATACTGATGTGAATGTTGTCAAATATCTACACTGAAGCATACCTGTCAATGGAGTTCATTTGCAAAAGTCTTTTTTAAGGTAATTTGAGAATACATTTTATAAAAATTATAGGACTATTCATCAACTTGATGATTTACTATAAGGAAATAAGGAACACCCCACCTAAAAATATGGGAAAAATACCTGAGCACAAGACATCCATCATGGTGTTATTTACAGTGGTAAATCTATTATAACCAACATAAACACAATAATAAGCTAATGACCAAATAAATTACAGTAACATGAAATTGTTGGAATTTCGTACATCCGTGGAAGATAAAAATTATGAAGGCTATGGAAGAACGTGGAACCTTCCTATAAGAAAATATTAAGCGTTGTCTGTGTTATCATTCAATGTATATGAGAATCATGGATCTGTAACTATTTGCGTAATGTGTACTTGGTGAGCATACATCAGACCCTTTTCTGAGAGCAGCAACCATCAGCTTCATGAAAAGCTAAACCACACATGATCCCTGCCTTTGGAACCCGATCCTCTAGGAGGAGTGTCCCCATCTCCCCATTTGGGAACTGTGTGCACCTTCCCAAGAGACTTACCCTCTTTCCCTGTGTTTCCTTCTCACCTGCAAATGGGGATGATTTGAATACCGACCCCACCCAGGGAGCATTCAATAAATTATTATGTGTAATTTGTTTAATACAGTGTTGGGTGTATTCGTTTGCTGGGACAACTGTAGTGAAATTTATTGTTTCACAGTTCTGGAAGCTGTAAGTCCATAATCAAGGCTTTGGCAGGGTTGCTTGCTTCTGAGGGCTGTGACAGAATCTGTTCTATGCCTTTCCTCAAGCTTCTAGTGGTTGGCTGTCAATCATTGGCATCCCTTGTCTGCCAGAAGCATCGCTCTGATCTCTGCCTTCATCTTATATGATGTTCTTCCTGTGTGTATCTTTGTCTCCAAATGTCTGATTTTTTTTTTGACTTAAGGGTACCAGTCACTTTGGATTCGGCCCACCCTAATGTCCTCATACTAATTTGATTACCTCTGTAAAGACCCCATCTCCAAGTAAGGCCACCATCTGAGGTACAGGGGGTTGGGGGGACACTCAATTCAACCCATAACACTGGGAACATTGTCAGCTTTCAATAAATGTTAGCAACTGTCTCTGTTATTATTACCAATATTGTTAAGAGTAGTAGTCATTTTACACTGATAGTGGATGTGCCAAGACCACACACCCTAATCAAACAGGATGAAAGCAGTTGATTTGTTAAGATGATAAGATTCTAAGTGATGAGGTGGCTTTTTTATTTCCTTGTAGTTGTTTTCTCATTTCTTAAAAAAATAAGTAAATAAAAGCATAATGTCCATCTCCTGCATTGAGTTTGCGTTATTTAAGAGAGGAAAACGTTGTAACATCTCTTAAATATAAGTAGTTGCATTCTTCCATAATGCAGTTTCACACACTTCCTACTGATTCCCGTCTTTATAAGATTGTCTGTCCACCCTCAAATAGAAGCATCCATGAAGAAGCCTGGGTCGCTGCTGGAGAATGGCAGGCTCTGTTTTTCCCTTCATTCTGTACTGTCCAAAGCCTCTAATTGTTCTGTAAGACAGCATCCTTCTCGCTTCCCTTTATGTCAGTTCCTGGTATTTTATTTCAACATTTCTGCTTTTCCTAGCCAGAAAAGAAGGTATTATTTTCAACTTTCTCTCATCTCCCCTGGCCGCTGAGTAGTGATTTATGGCATATGTATTATCGCCATAGATTCTTTACAGGAGAAAGGTCCTCAGGCCAAGTGACAGAATCTTTGACTTTCCTAGACTTGTTCTTTGCTCTCACCATCTTTTTAAATATTTACTTTCCTCCAGGTATTTTGACTCTTGGGTTTCTGTCTTCCTAGTGTATCACAACCCTTGAATTAAAGACCCAGTATTTTGTTTTCAGACTTACAGTACATTGAATTGTGTAGTTTTCAGATTAGGGAGAAATAAATGATAAAAGTAACTAAGTGCCAACCTGGAATACTTGATGAGCCAGTGTTTTAAAAATATTATTCCATAGGTTATCCAACTAAAATGAAAATGCTACATAAATTCACATTAATAACTATATCTATGAGGAATATTTAATTTCAAGTCATGGAAAGTCCAAGTAAAAACAGATTCTTCCTCCCAAATATCCATTAACTGATGAATGGCTAAAGAAGATGTGGTTTATATATACAATGGAATATTACTCAGCGATCAAAAAGAATGAAATCTTGCCATTTGCCACAACGTGGATGGAACTAAAGTGTATTATGCTAAGTGAAAGGAGTCAACCAGAGAAAGACAAATATATGATTTCACTCATATGTGGAATTTAAGAAACAAAATGTATGAACATAGGGGAAGAGAAGGAAAAATAAAATAAGATAAAAATAGAGAGGGAGGAAACCATAAGAGACTCTTAAATATAGAGACCAAACTGAGGGTTACTGGAGGGGCATCAGGTGGGGGGATGGGCTAGACGGGTGATGGGCATTAAGGAGGACACATGTTAGGATGAGAACTGGGTATCATAAGTGAGAGATGAATCACTGAATTCTATTCCTGAAACTAACACTACGCTATATGTAACTAATTTGAACTTAAATAAAAAAATAATAATAAATAAAAACAATTGTAACTTAGTAAAAAAAAATAGATTTTTCCTTACAAGGGCCCTTGTGATAATCCAGGATAGTTTCCCTATCTCAAGATCCCTAATTAATCACATTTGCAAACTCTTTTTGCCATCAGATTCCCATAATTAAAACATGCGTGTGTTTAGGGAAACATTATTCTTGCTGCATGGGGAAAACAATATTGTAAAGATATGACATCTCCCAAATTTATTTGTAAATTTAACTTCATTCCAATCAATTTCCCATTGAACTGTTCTGAAATTAATGAAATACTATGTATGAAGTAGTTAGTTCTGAAAAAGAATAACACAGTGGACTGGCACCACCAAATACAAAAACAGAAAAATGATCGATTACCTTACCTATTAAGGACTTTGTCCCACTACTAATAAACAGAAGCATATGTCAAGGGAAATATGGGCAAGTGAAATAAATGGGCAATTCACAAAATTAAAATATAAAAACTATATCAGTCAGGGTCCAACCAGAGAAATAGAACCAGTAGGAGATACATAATCAGGGATTTATTACAAGGAGTTGGCATAGAAGATCGCGGGACTGGCTAGGCAGGTCCAAATTCCATGGGGCAGACTGTTGGGAAAGGCTGGAGCTCTCCAGCCTGGGTGGAGGCTGCGAGCAGAATTTCTTCTTCATCAGAGAGCCCCAGCCCTGCTCCTACGGTCCGTCAACTGATTGGATTGGGCCCACCCAAGTTCCCTAGGACAATATTTCTTACATCAAATCAACTTATTATAGACTTTTAGCACAGCTACAAAGTACCTTCACCACAACAATTAGATGAGTGCTTGATGGAATAAGTGGGGACTGTAGCCTAGCCATACTGACACATCAAAGAGACCATCACAATTTTTTTTACATTTATTTATTTTTGAGAGACAGAGAGAGACAGAGCATGAGCAGGGGAGGAGCAGAGAGAGAGGGAGACCTAGAATCAGAAGCAGGCTCCAGGCTCCGAGCTGTCAGCACAGAGCCCGACACGGGGCTCGAAGCCACAAACCATGAGATGGTGACCTGAGCTGAAGTCGGACGCTTAACTGACTGAGCCACCCAGGTGCCCCAAGACCATCACAGTGTTTAATCGATCACACCAATAATCTAGGAGAGAAACATCTTAACTAAAAATATATTGTTTTCACGGAATAAGTTCCAAATGGTGTTAAAATATTAAAACTCCATGTTAATATGAAGATACGGTGGAAGACACACCATCACTGGGGACCATAAGTTATGAACCCTTCTTTCTGGAAAAGCATCCTGATATCTCAAGGGCCCTGGCATTTTAGAAAGAAACCTCATGTGCAAGAAAACAGATTATCAGTTAAGTAAATCATTATTCATCCCCATGATGGAATACCAGATCATCATTAAACACTGAGTGGAGGACAATATTTTTTGGAAAGTGTTCACAATGTATCAAGTAAAAGAACAAGTTAATCGATACCATACACACTTAATTTGGGGGCAGCAATAACTAAGAGGACAGAAGCAGATGCATAAAATTTTAACAGTAGGTATTTCTGAGTGAAAGCACACTGGGTAAATTTTTATTGGTGATTTTAGAAATTTATAATTTCCTACAATAAACGTGCACTGGTTTTGAAGTTAGGCATGTAACTGAATCCAAGCTCCTTCTGTTGCCTGTATGACAGGCCAGTAAGTCAAGAAGCAGGATGTTGGGGGGTGCTTGGGTGGCTCAGTTGGTTAAGTGTCTAACTCGGGCTCAGGTCATGATCTCACAGTTCGTGAGTTCAAGCCCTGTGTCAGGCTCTGTGCTGATAGCTCAGAGCCTGGAGCCTGCTTCGGATTCTGTGTCTCCCTCTCTCTCTGCCCCATCCCCTGCTCTCTTTCTCTTCTGAAAAATAAATAACATTAAGAACTGAAAAAAAAAAAAAAAGAAGCAGGATGTTGGATTTATTCAAGCAAGTTTATTCAGAAAGCCAGCAAACTGAGAAGATAGCAGACCATTGTCCCAAACAACCATCTCCCCTGGGCAACTTAGTGAGATGCTTTTATGTTAGCAAAAGGAAGAAGAGTGAAGAAGTTGGAATCAAAAGGTGACTGTTGTCTGTACCCATCCAAGGAAGGTCGTAGGACTACTTTGTCCTCCGTCAGTTGATCTTTGCATACGGGAATCTGGTCATGATGTTCCTGTAAATCTTAAACATGGCAGAGTCATTTCTGTACATCCTTCCTTCTTTACCGAGCTAGGGCTAGGGTAGAAAAAAAAAAAGCAGTTTTTGCAAATCTCAGTTGTAAGCAAAATTCCTTTGAAGATTAACAAGCCTACGTGCACGGGGCTAAGCAGGAATTTCTAAGCTATAGGTCACAGCAGCAAGGGAAATAGAAGCAACATGGAATCAGACATGCTAATTTTCTATCACAGGCAGACTGAAGTTGTGGTCTGTTAAAATAGCGAGGAGTTAAGTAATACCAGGATATAGAGAATCTTGAAATTACAATGCGTTTGAGGATCAGTCTCCGTTCATGAGTTTAACCCCTCGACCATTAATTCATTCAACAAATACATACTATCCTTTTGCTCTAAGTTAATCACTGTGGAGGGCAATGGAAATACTATAGTGAATAAAACAAACTTAGTCCCTGCCTTTATGGAACTTAGCAGAGATAAGGGAAAATAAAAAAAAAAATCACACAAATACACGTATCATTTACAATCCCTGATGAGTGCACCAAAGGGAAGAAAGAGTGTGCTATGAGTGTGCATGGCAGGAATCCAATATTTATGTTAAAAACTCTCATTATTATCTTATCAAAATATAGATCGCTTGTTTGTGTGTCTCTGTGTGTGGGTTGTGTATGTGTGTTGTGTGTGTGTACATGTGTGTTGTGTGTGATGCCAACATCAACACCTTGAATCACTACTCCAAAGTTAGGAGAATGAAATTATAGTAAAAAATATCTAAAAATGCCTGAAAGTATGAAAACTCTTCAAAAGAAATACTGAAGAAAAAAAATGAAACTGTGGCATAATGAATCCTAGATAACTGGCTGGAGCTCTGATGGGTGCACCCACATAGATTTACAGTTTTCCACTGTGTCCATATCCTTCACACATTTTCCCCCAGAATCTGAAAGATAGATCTGACCAGCTGTGGCTAAACATTGTCTAAGACTCTGTAGTTTCCGGGGATGGAAAGGTGACGTGACTTATTCCCTGTTATCATCGGTCTCCCATTAGGCAACCTCAGCAAGGAGTCTGGATAGATCAACGTGTCAAGATGGGGGCTTGGTGATCACTCAGGCTGGGGATCGGTTGAAAGCAGTGCTTAAACAATGGGGAGAATACCACCATGCATAGATCCCTTTAAACATGTAGGAAAAGTGAGGAGAGAAGTAGGCTTTGAACTCTGACATATGAATCAGACCACCCAAATGGAGACTTGCCTATTAACTTAGGCCAATTTTATTTTTTCCCTCTAGGTGAGACTAAACGGTGCTCCTTTTGGATGTGTTAGAAATTGGATGGCAAAAAAGGGTTCGTGCACGACAGGAAAAACAGATCTTATGCCAAGATATTTCAGCATGCATGGCCACAGTGTTTGCTCCCTCATTTCCTCCTAGGTGTGATTTTCCTGCCTTATTCCTGCCCAGGTAGAGACAGCACATCTTCCTAGGACAAGAGAGAAACTAGGTTTACAGACCAACTACAACTTTTTGCCAGTGCAGACCTATCTGTGCACTATTACTTTAATAACTAAGCAAATGCCTGGCAATTGTATGGAATTTTCCACTTCCATCTGCATTAGAAAGAACCCTAAAATGGCCCCCAAGATTCCCATGCTTTGCTGTACATATCCGGCATAATTCCTCTCCTTAAGTGTTGGTGGGCCTGACATAAGCAGGTGGGCCCTCTTAGAAGAGCATCCAAAGTCAGAGATAGAAGTCTGATTGACCTGTTGGCCTTAAATAAAAACCTGCCACGTGGTAGAGTCGACCCCAGTGCTCCATCCGAATGAAGTGAACACTCCCAATCACTGGTGAACCTCAGATGAGACCCTAGCCCTGGCTGACGCCTTGCTTGTAACGCTATGAGACCCCGAGTGGAGGAATCCACTCAAACATGCAGACCCCGACCTCCGGAAACTGATGGATAATAACTATGTGTTGTTTTAAACTACTAAGTGACAATGTGTTGCCCAGCGATAGAAAACAGTACACCATCCAGGCTCAATTTCTTAATTCAACTTGGTGGATGATTTCTTCTTTCGTGGTCGCAGATGTGATCATGGTGAGTCCCAAGACTGCTGATTTCCGTATAAGCAAATGCAAATGTCATCCCCAGTGATGTATCTGATTTAACAAACTAAGGCTAATATTTAAACTGGGATCATTCCTTTGGGTTGAATCTCATACCTAAAGACTGGACGTTAGGAATGTTACGGAAGTTAGATTCTAGAACTTGGTTATCCAAGTAATATAAAGATAACAACAATACTGATTTCTTGTTCTTTGCCATTCATTGTGCTTTAGCTCCTCACTGCATTTTCTCATTGAACCACCCCCAACGACCCTGGAAGCTGGGAGATAGGGTGTGATCCTAACTTACAGGCGACAACACTGAAAGTCAGAAAAAGTTGAGTAATTGGCCACACTCCTCCAGCACGGCTTCTAAGAGGTAGGGTGTGCCTTTTACCTTCCAAAACCAAACACCTTTTCCCTGGAAAGTAAGTGCATTTTCACAGCAACTGCCTCTTGCCTGACTATAAGTAGATGTGGACAATTCTTTATCCCCAACCCCCCCCCCCATGCCTTCTTTAGTAGGATCCAGATCACTGGTTTCTTGAAACGATTCTCTTTTTGTTATCATTTTGTAACATAGTTAACTAGTTGCATTAAAAAAAAAAAAAAAAAAAGGACAGAAGGGAACAACTCCAACCCCAGCTGGTGTGGGAATTGTCAACTGGAGAGGCTCTGGGTGGCCTGTCTGTTTCACATGCCTGACTTCTACTGGTTCCCCTGCTCCATTCAGACACATTTTCTTCACTTCCCAGTGTCCATAGGAAGCAGAGTCAGGCACTGTATCACTTTCCAACGTCGATAAAGCGAGTCTAATTTTCCTAAGTTGATGAGGGCCTGATAGATCTGATGACCTTTTGTGGGAGTGTCATTTACAAGTATGATTAAATTATTCTCCGTGGCTGAATTGATACCTGCAGCAGATATATCTTGCTCCAGAGGCAGCAGAAAACTCTATCACTTTACCCTCTCGTGCATTACAGCGAACTTTTGTAGGCAGATTACAGGTTTTCAGTGTGGGGTTTGAAAAGGTGACCCAGGAGACGATGACTTTCTTTTTTTAATCTGTTTTCGCTGATACTATTTTTCTCCAATCTGATTAACTATATCTGCGTGACTATACCTTAAAAAAGCAATTCGTTTATTTAATCTGTTGGGGGAAATGGAAAATATAAAAAGAATGCCAGTCAAACTTCTTGGACTACATCTTCCCCAGGAGTAAGAAACGTCATTGACATTTTTGAGCTTTTTCTATTTGCTACATTAAAAGTTGTACTTGTCTTATTTTATGTAATCTTGGCAATAACATATGAGGCATAGCCTTTGCATTTAGTTTATATTTTGAGGGACTACTGCATGTTGAATGCCGTTCAGGTATCTGGGGAAAGCGCAAATCCTGCCTTCATCGAATCTACTGTTACTTGAAGAAACTGAGACAAAGACAGTTTAAGTGTCCACATTTTGTGCCTGGGACATAGTATGTGCTCAATAAATGTCAAATGTATACAATAGTATCAGGGTTGAACCAGGTCTGCTTGTTCGTTCTCTACCTCCTGAAAAACAAAGGGATCAAGACAGGTCAGAAACTCTTTAGGTACGAGGTTTCTCAAAATACTACAAATAGAATGGCCTAAGTATCCATCAACAGATGACTAGATAGAGAAAATGTGATGTGGAGAGACAATGGAATGCTCTTCAACTACAAAACAGAAGGAAGTCTTGCCATTTGCAAGAACATACAGGGACCTTGAGGCCATTATGCTAAGTGAAATAAGTCAGAGAGAGAAAGACACATACTGCAGAATCTCACTTAGGTGTGGAATCTAAAAAAAAAAAAAAAAAAAAAAAAAAGGCCAAGTCAACTTTCTTAACTTGAGTGTATTTGAAAATTCCTTTTTGCCCATGTACCTTTTTCTTAAAAGTAAACTATTTTATTGATGTATAAAACCATAGAGAATTAGCACAAATCGTAATTATGTAGCTCAATGCTTCTTTTTGCAAATAATAGTATTAAAAAGAACCACAGTAACCAGTGCTCATACCAAGTAGTGGAAACTTACCAGCCTCCCAAAAGCCTCCATTGTGTATCTCTCTCCTTGCCCCCAATCAGATAACTTTTACCCTGACTTCTTGCCCTGCACATTAGTTTGTGTCCGTTTGAACCTCCAATAAATAGAATAACATCATTCTTAACATGTATTTTTTAGATCCTTCTGAATTGTTTTAGTATCTTATGTTTTATGGGGGTGCAAAATCTCCCCTTCGTTATCTGTTGACTGTTCCTCACGGTGGGTCAAATCCTCACGCAGTTTTTTATTGCGAACTTCCTTTCGGTACAGGCATATGTTCTTTTTCCTGTTATATCCCCAGGTGTCCTGGCTTGGGAAGAGTCCATAAAGAAGAGTTCTGCAGGTGCTTTGGCTTGCGTTGACCACAAGAAATGTCTTGGGTTCTATTAGCTGCTCTGGTTTTAGATTCCTAGCCTGAAGTCAGTAAAATGTCAGATTCCACACCCCTGTCCATCTTGCTTGAGATAAAAACGTACAGACTTCTGGTAGATCCCCAGTACTTTCTGCAATTTGCCCCACATAAAACGTTTTCAAGTTGAAGCAAATCTCTTTTTTTATAAATTCAAACCAGACTCTGTATGACGATGCAGATGTGAAATATAGTCAAAGTTTACCTGACAAATAACTTAGACTCTCGCATGACCAGGTTTTATTAAGGACTTATTCTCAGTTAGTACATGAACATATTTTTGGCTCATGGAATACACTAAACGGAACCCAAATCCCTGAAATAATGGTATATATTCTGCAAACATAAATAAATACAAATAATAATCTTCTGGGTTTCCCTTATGCCTTTGGGCAGGCACACCGAAGCCAATTTCCTCTCCTTGGTTTCTTGACCCTTTCTGTCCTTTATCATACCCACTTCCTTCTGATTCCAAATCCACACCATTTCCTTAGGCTATGATCATTACAATCTTTTTCCTTTTGGCACATTCTAGTCCTTTGCTGTCCCTAATGATAGGCCCACCTCCATAAAACTCTCTCATCTTTGTCTTCAACCCTACTTTCCATAATATTCCTCAAACTTCTTTTCTGAGGAACTAGATTTTTTTTCTCTTTCTCTTTGTCTATGCTAAGACATCAATGCCTCGTAAAATGTGGTTTAATTACTAATTAGAGCTATACCAGCAGCGTCTGCTTTGCACTCTCCTGGCTCAGGGTAGACCACTATGTTTCTTAACCTGCTAAGCAAAGATTTGGGGTCGCCTCGGCAGTATTATGTTGTGCGTGCAGTGGTCCTCTTTGACCACATACTTATCCTTGTAGAGGTACCGTTATGAAGCGCCTTTTATACAACGGCCATTGCTTCTGAGTCCACCATTGGGATGCTTGAGGCAAGTGGAGTTGTCTCCACTCAGAGGAAGAACAGGATGCTGGGCTGAAAGGAATAGGCTCCAAGAACTTAAATAGCATCCTTCACAGTAGTCTTTGGTTTGGTTTCGGCTTGGGATTTGGTTTTGGTTCACTTGCCTGGCACCTGCTAGGTGGCGACCTTTGAACTGGGTAGACTCTCATCCTGTGACACTCTGGGTTAATGCCCCCTCTTGTCTTCTCATCTCTTCTGATCTTCCAGAACTTTCTGCCTCATACCTCTTTATCCATCACACCATCATTTACTCAGGGAGCCCATCATTAGTTCATGAGTATATGACTTCAAACCTCTGGAAAATGCCAATCCCTTCTTCAGGATAAGGAAATTTGGCATGATCGCTACTCCCCGAAAAGGAAGGGATGGTTTCACTTTCAGAGAAGGACACTTTCATCTTACACCTCCTTCTGTGTAGGAGATAAAAAAAAAATCAGTTGATTATTCATGTGCTGATATGGTCACAGGATATTAATAAAGGCAAATATTGTCATTTCTCAAGAGCATTTATTAAAGGCTTACGTGTACTGGTAGGTTGTTGTACAGAATATTGACAATACAGGTGATATGTCTCCCATTTCCTTATAAGCTCCCTAAGGGTAATCACCATCTCATAGACACATTTCAAAATCAGGATAGACCCACCCAAGGTTTGGTTCAGATGTGGAGGTTGATGATGACACACACATATACCAAGAGGGTAGGAAAAGATTTATTACTTGTGTAACTGAGATCTCTGGGAGAGCAGGGTAGGCTTCCCAACTGGGTTAGAAATTTGAAAAAAAAAGAAAGGAGACTGGCCTGGGTTTTTATTATGGTTAAGGGTGAGGCCAGGGTGAGAGCTTCCTCACAGAGGCTTGAATGGTTTGAATGTCCCGCTGATGCCAAAGGAGAGATGATCAGGCTTTCTTACCAGCCTGTACAGATGTGGGTGCAAAGGAAGGAGGGGCAGGTGAGGCTTAAAATCTATCTGCAGTCGGACTTCAAAAGAATGGAAAAGAGTCCTCAGAACTGACCATATATTTTTTTATATTTCTTCATACCACGATTCTGCTTATCAGCACGCTAAACTCTTTGTAGTTGACTCAATAAATGGTCCCAGATTGACTCCCTGAATTAGGAATCTTATATTTTTTTTTTCTAAAGGCTGAAGGAAACTCTGAAAGACTGAGTTCTTTGTGAGATCATTAAGCTCAGTCACTCCATCCAAGGTACAATGCTCTGGGACAACCAAGCTGACACTTGTTGAGTCCTTCTAGCTTTACAGCTGCCAGTCCTTGGCCTTGGCAGTCTGAAATACACCTCCTTCAGTAATTAGTCTTGTGTTTCTGCTCCAGAGGGACATTCAGTGCTGTCTCTTCATTGCCTTGTAACTCTTACTTCTTTTGGCAGTCTCTAAGATTAGGTCAGCGGTGTGTTTTCCATTGCGCTCTGTGCTCTTGTCCCCCAGGACTTCAGATGAATTGTGAGTTCAGCAATCACTCTCTTTCCCGTTACTTCCCCATCAGCATCCCTGGGTGCATCTGTGCCATTACTGATTACCCCTTAGGTTATGAAGGAGAAGGAGAAAATATATCAAATCTGTGTCCTCCCCAATACAAAAATGGAAAATGTACATTTTAAACTTCTTCGATCTTGCCTTCGTATTCACATATTGTAGGCTGTATCAGCTATCGACTAGATCCTTCGAAACCTGGCTAATTGTAATAACATACACTAATGCTAATTTTACCACCGTACAGAGTAGAAATGGATTTTAGCATGTCAATTAAGTATTCATCATCATTATGCATTCATATAAATACCTAGCTTCATAAAAATAGGACATTTATTTATGTGCATGTATGTGCACACACTGCTATGATCTGAATGTTTGTGTCTCCTCAAAATTCACATGTAGAAACCTAACCCCTAAGGTGATGGTATTAGGAGGTGGGGACTTTAGGATGAAAGCCCTTGTAAAAGTAGCCCAGGAAAGCTCCCTAGCCCCTCCCACCATGTGAGGTTATAGCAAAGACATGGTTGTCTAGGAGGAAGTGGGCTTTCACTAGACTCCGAATCTGCCAGCTCCTTGATCTTGGACTCCAGTAGCCTCCAGAGCCATAGGGAGTAAATTTCTGTTGTTTATAAACTATTCAGTCTGTGGTGTTTGTTATAGCAGCTGGAGACAAACATACAGGCAGCAACTTAGAGCAACTTAGTTACAGCAACTAAGACCAACATTCATACTCGCTACATGTTGCTTTTATGTAAACACACTCAAAGCAATTAATTACACCTAGGGTAGAGACGGGACCCAAACTCTTCAACAAAACCCCGTATTCAAGAAAATAAATACTCCTGGGGCTCCTGGGTGGCTCTGTCGGGTGAGCGTCCGACTTCGGCTCAAGTCATGATCTCATGGTTCATGGGTCTGAGCTCTGAGCTGTCAGCATAGAGCCTGGAGCCTGCTTTGGAGTCTGTGTCTCCCTCTCTCTCTCTCTCTCCCTCTGTCCCTCCCCTGCTCACACTCTGTCTCTCTAAAATAAATGAACATTAAAAATTAAAAAAAAAAAAAAAAAAGAAATGCTCCCTGACTTCATTTCATTTAGTCATGAAAAAAATAACACGAGGGATAATCTAAAAATTCTGGCCAAATAAACATTGGGATAATTACATTATTAACTCTGATGATACTCTCAGACATTTCTTTGGCAGGCACAGCCTCTTTGAAAGGATTGGGTAAACTTTTAAAAACCTGGTACTTTACCATAGAAAGAAATGAGCTGTGTATACATCTCAAGGTACACCTGAGGTTTAGATCATTTCAGCCGTTGGGGCACCTGGGTGGCTCAGTCGGTTAAGTGTCCAACTTGGGCTCAGGTCATGATCTTGCGCAGTTGGTGGGTTTGAACCCAGCATTGGGCTCTGTGCTGTTAGCATGTAGCATGCTTGGGATTCTCTCTCTGTCTCTCTCTCTCTCTCTCCCTGCCCCGCCCATTTCATTCTCTCTCAAAATAAATAAAGAAACTTAAAAAAAAAAAAAGAACTTAGATAACTTCAGCAGATAGTTTTTCAGAGGAAAAAATAATAATGATAAAGTATTTTTTTCTGGCTCCTCACACCAAAAGATCTTTGGATATTTTAATTACTCTGTTTGGGTTTAGAGCTCTCTAACTGTAATTAATCACAGAATAAACCTCTAGAACATAATTTTAATTTCCAAAGTCATGCACTAAACATCTTTGATTTTTCACGAGTTTGCCAACTGAAGTTCATTCTTCTCGTCAAAGAACCCACTTGTATAGGAACAATTCCTCTTACCCTGGTGGCCTGCGGATCACAGCAAGCCATTTGGCTCTGAAGTTTCAAAACTCTTTTTTATATGGAAAAAGAAAATACACGTGCTATTCCTAATTGAGATTGTCAGCTGTCAACCAGCCAATGACGGACATGTTTCATTTTCTCCAATTCAAGAAGACTATTTCCTAATGTCTAAAAATTGATGCTGAACAATACATATGGTGATATCGATTCTGTTATTCAAAGGTGCCTATAGCTCTATCTAGAGATGTGACTTTGTCCATATCTAAGTACGTACTTATATCTGTAGATCTCCGTATGGATACAATTACAGGAATGGCTGATAGTGCTAGGGACAGGATTACTAGAAACTTGTTTCACATTTTATATGTATATTGTGTGAGGCATTCACAGTTATGTTTATGGTATACGAATCTCAGTCTACAAACCAAGTATACAAAAAAAAAAAATCTTTCTCTAAGCATGTCTTATCTCTACAAGGGGACACCTCTCATATTGAAGCAGCAGCTCAAGAGCAAGACAGGGGTCTAGTTCTGTACTTTCTTCCCTTTGCCTTGGTGTTCACCACCCCCTTGTTCCCATCTGGCTTTTATATGCTGGGCCACGGGGCTCTGCTTCATTCTCCTCCTCCTGACTGTGAGGCCTCTTCACACCCTCTGGATGTCCTTACATCCACTTGTTTTCTGCTCTCAGGCCTGTGCAACACATCCTCCATGGCCTGCCCTGCTGGGACTGGCAGAAAACTCTACGAGGCCTAACAACTCAAACATATTATGAAGATACACAGTAAACAAGACAAGGTCAGATAGTAAGACCTGCCAGGAAAAGCGTGGAAAGCAGCTATTTTTTTTTACAATATCCATCTGACTGGGGTGAGGCAGCTACTCCAGAGGGGACAGTCAAGGATGGCTTTTTGGAACTGGTAGCAGTTGAGCTGAAGTGGCCCTTGCTGTCTCCATCATAGGATTGTAAATTTGAGGTAGGACATGATCAAATTCATTAAAGAACTGGAGGACCCGGCCTGAAAGGGGTGGGAAAAGGTACTGTAACTGGTGTCCAGGTAAAACATATTCATCGGTCATCACATCTGGGCAAGGACTACTGGGCAGATGAGTTCCATTATTTGTTTTCTCCATCGTTGTTAGGTTCCATTCAAGACTCCATATCTGTGGGGAAAGAGCCCAAGAGCCCAAGCTGGGGTCATGGAAGTCTAAGGAAGATCAGGATATCTTTATTGCCAATTACACCAATAGTTCTCCAAAAGGAAGTTGCACCATAAGTGATTCCATCCAAATGTGGGCGGCAGGAGTAGTGTGTGAAAGTAGATACTGAGCAACCAGGAAACCACGAATGCCTCTAAATGTTCTTAGGGCACATGAAAAGCGTTCTACTATTTTACTTGCTAAATAGTCATGCGATTTCTTACCATCTTATTAATAACTACAACTAGGATCTCACTATAGTTCCACTTGGTACATTTCATTTTGAGAAGTAAATCTGCATTTTAATGTATTACTGGCTCAACACACACAGTGATGTTTCTTCCCTAAAAACTAGACTAATGTCAAATCATTTCCTGCCCTCCCCCAAATCTCGTTTAAGAAGGTTGGTAGATAGGGGAGCCTGGGTGGCTCAGCTGGTTGAACGTCTGACTCTTGATTTCAGCTCAGGTCATGATCTCATGGTTCATGAGTTCAAGTCCCGCATCTGGCTCTGCACTGACAGGGAGGAGCCTGCTTGAGATTCTGTCTCTCCCCCTCTCTCTCTGCCCGCCCTGCCCCGACTTGTACATCTTGACCTATCCCAAGGAGATTTATCTGTGCCTCTATCCAGAGCTCTTCTAGGATTGTAGCAGACACTCAGTGGTCTTAGGGGTGAGACAAAAGAGTACAGAGTTGGAAGGAAACACCTAGCTTTGACTTTTGTCTTTATTCATCACTAATCATAGGGCTTGGGCTACTTATCGATACCATTAAAGCCCCTTTGCTTATCTTTTAAGCAGGAAAATGATACTACAGCATTGGTCTATGTGAGAACAAATAATGTTAAAGTCCGCAAGAAGGAAGTGTTTAATTAACCACATATCATCTGGTGTTCATCACTAACACCAGTGTTCTGAAGCCAATCCTTCCCACCAATTTAGCATTTATACCAGAGAAAATTGACCATGGTGGGGTTTAGAAGTAGACACTCTAAACTCTGGCTTTCCCTTCAAATAAGTTGCCCTTCCTTACCTTACATTGTTGTTTTTCTTTCCATAAGTTAAGTCTAAATTTTATTTGTTTGTATTGTCATAAAACTGCATTTTGCCAGTTGTATTCTGCTTAGATTTTCATTTTAAATTAGGTGGCTTGAAGGTGGACAGTGGGACCACATGCAGAATAAGCTGGGTTTTACAACCGTTCCAAACAACCCCTTGTACTGCCAATAACAGTGTAGGACATTTATAATCTCTGAATGGCATTGTCCATTTGATTAAGGAATTTAGGCTTTCTAACATTTCCCAATTTGCATTCCCACCATCTTTACGTTGCTACAGTCTCCTGTTCCAAAAGTCACCATTCAGTTTATGTATTTTCCAGAATAAACACATAATTTAAAGATTATAAAGCTCTTTAGGATTGGCAGTAAGTCTTATCGTTGGAAAAGCTTTCTATGTAATTATATTGTTGGTTTGAAACATGGGTACCTCTCCCATTTCAATGGTGTCTCATCTCAAGGATGGCTTGGAGTCCAGGGGAACATAATTAGAGAGGAACTAAAGTCAGAGAGGATTTACGCACATCATCATCTTTGCTCTGTGATTTACGTTAATATTAAATGTTACCATGCATGTTGCATACCCTGAGGCTCTTTACTCCATTGGGGGTAGAAATTGCATTACAATGCAGGTCTGACTCTAGACAGTAAGGATTTGGGTGTTTTTTTTTTTTAAGAACAGTCTAAAGTCAAATCTTGTTTGAGCAGTTGGTTAGGGGCTGACTAGGTTGTCTGATAAAAGTCCAGAGATAAAAGCAAGAGGCAATCAAAACTTAGGAAAGAGGCAGTTGTCAACATCTGCAATTATTGTATATTAATATTTTCCGGTTTTAAGATGTATGAGAATTGAATCTTAATCAATGCTTAGCATTTCTTCTCCTTACTCTAAAATAAGTAAGTTCACAGAACAGATTTATAACAATTTCTCTGACAACAAAATCCATTCCATAACAAATACATTGAATAGACGTCAATGAAAGAGAAAGATGTCAGGCACTTCCATGACGTCTTCCCGGTCTGGGAGCCAGGGGACCACCCACATCCAGCATGGCATTCCAATTTCTCCTGGAAGCCAAACTGTCACCACACCAGACCCTCTGATGATCAGGTTTTGTTTATGTGTGAAATGTTTGTTGCTTGTGTTTCTGTTGTAACTGCAAGTCTAAAAGGATTTAGAAGATTCAAGCTTCAAAAATCAAGCAGGTACTTGACCCGAGTTAGAGTGTTTTGGGTTTTTTTTGTTTTTGTCTTTTAATAAAGTAACTAGAGTCAGGAAAATTGAATATTTTCCCTGTGGGTAACTCTTGCTAAAAGAGCCAGTTGCCAGGACAAAGGACGCTGTTTCTACACTGGTGGAGAAAACTATAAAAAATTGTCTTGATATTGTTGTATCCCACCACAAGGAAGGTAATCAAAATTCATTTCTTCTTTCTTCTTCTTCTTTGCTGCTTATATTCTTTTAAGAATGTATTTTATTTTGCCCAGTTCTATAAGGGGTTGTTCATGGGTCTGACTCCCCTTAAATCCTAACTACAAAGCAGACAACATATTTGAGACATTTCATATCCCCAGGAATTAAAACATTGTCCAACATAGGTGATGAAAGAAATAAATGGATGTCTGATGAGGGACTGAAGGAATCTGGGGGTAATAGAAAGGAAGGAATATATTCTGTAAAATTGAAACTAGCATTTCTAAATTACAGCAGGTATTTAGCCATGATGATTTAGAAATGGAGAATATGGGTGAATTATTTCCTTCAAAAATGTTAAAAATAAACTTGGGAGAGCTACAGTCTAAGACCATCAAGGCTTAACTCATAAAAGATAGCAGTTTATGGGGCTCCTGGGTGGCTCAGTCGGTTGGGCATCCGACTTCAGCTCAGGTCATGATCTCCTGGCTCATGAGTTTGAGCCCTGCATCAGGCTCTGTGCTGACAGCTCAGAGCCGGGAGCCTGCTTCAGATTCTGTGTCTTCCTCTCTCTCTACTCTCTCCCCACCACCTCACACTCTGCCTCTCTCTCTCCTCCAAAAATAAATAAACATTAAAAAATTTTTAAGTAGTTTATGCCACCCCAAAATACATACATATATATATATATATATATATATATATCACAATATACTTCTTTTCATTTTTAATCTCATATGTTTACTTTTATATAATTTTCTTAGTGATAAACTAGTCACCCCAGAGGCTGACCAACGATTAACATTACTCATGCATTTGTAATTGATCTTTATTGAAGTTTTAAAAAAATGGGGGAAAATTTTTTTAAATGTCCTCCCCAAACTTGGAGGTCAAGATTAGACAAGACTCTAATTGTGGAATAGAAGTAAACAAGGTATTCCTTTGAGTTTTCAGGATACACTCCACCCTTTACCTGTACAGATGTGGATAATCAAAATGAAATAGTGGAGAAGTACAAAACCCCCCTTGAAGTTTAGAATAACTAGATTCCATCATGATGAGCGTCTACGGAAGTGCAAGCAGGAACCAAGCTGAAGTTCAAGGCAATGTGAACCTACAGCTGCAAGGAAAAATGTATCTGTTGAGGTGTTTTTCTCTCCTTCTTCCAGAGGTTTTCTGAGGTGACAGCCAGAGAGAAAATGGCACTTTGATGCAGTTAAGCAGTGACAGAGCTAATATTTATTGTTTCGAAGCAGCATCCATGTCACTTTGATTGGGCTGTTTGTTTTGAAGGCCACTGTCATTTGGATTTGGAATGACTACTGAATCACCCCTTTATTATTGACTTGTGTATTGTTATGGAGCTGATAAAAATGTTTGGGTTGGTTACAAGTTCCAAGGAGCTTCACGCAGCCCTACGGCACGATTCTATGTGCTCTGTGGAATCGTTCATTTTCTGAATGTCAGGGTGTGAAAGACTTCTTTGTACAAAATTGAAAATCGGTTGTGCCTAAGGACCTGGGAAGTTTTTTCTATTCCACACTGCCATTTAAAACACTCAGTGATTTTTTTTTTAATTTTTTAACATTTATTCGTTACTAAGAGACAGAGTGCGGGTCGGGGAGGGGCAGAGAGAAGAAGGAAGCACAGAATCCAAAGCAGGATCCTGGCTCTGAGCTGTCAGCACAGAGCCCGATGCGGGGCTTGAACCCACCGACCATGAGGTCATGACCTGAGCTGAAGTCGGACGCTCAACCGACTGAACCACCCAGGCGCCCCTAAAACACTCAGTGATTTTTAATGTTATTTTTCATTAGGAAAAAGTGCATTCATCACTTCAAGAAAAAAAAATTGATAAGAAAAACATTTTGACATGTCTGGAAAACATCATGAATGATGATGGAGTTTTGACTAACGATCTTCCAACTTGTTTCTTTTCCACATTAAGGTACAGAAGAAGACAGTCCACTTACATGGCTGGTATAATCCTCACCTTTTCTTTAATGCTTTTCAGGCAATGAAATTCAACCAATGCTTACCAAGCCTCCTTTCATCAAGCACTATCTACCTAGACAGCTTAAACCAAAATTTAAATTAATCTTTATCCATCCTGTGAGAGCTCCTTCACTCACGTACATTAAGACAGGTCTGTTGCTAGACAGAAGGGAAATTGCTAAAACGAATTAATGTGTGATAGTCTAGGCTTGAGTTATGTGCCCTAGAAAATATCCTAGGGAATGTATCATGGGTCATCAGAAGAGGCCTGTATATTGTTCGTTACTTACCATATTCAAACTCTGACAAAAGTTTCCTATACCATTCCCAGTGGCAAAGAGTTTGCATTTCTCCATAGAGATATGGACGCAGATAAAGTAATACTTAGAGTCCTGGTTATAGTCATGGCCAGAGACCTATTTGTAGTTGTACATGTCTCTCTGTTAAGAACCAGAAAGACCACTAGCTCTTACCCATATGTCAGACTCTTTACTGGATTGCCACCAAAGATCATTTCCCTTTTATAGGAAAGTAACCTAACTGTGAAAGGGACCCTCTAAAGTCTTGATCGTTTTCTTTCCTAGCATGTGTTTTCAATACAATGACCTCCCTCCAGAGCAAGCTAGGGAGGTAGAATCTCATCTGTAGATCACTTCATCCTCCCTGAAATCCATCCTTCACTTGAGTTCCAGAGTTCATTGTTCCTGTTTTCCTTCCTTCTTTCCCAGCCGCTAGTCCTCATTGTCCTTGTGGATGACGCATTATCTCCCTTCTGTCTAATATTAGTGGACTCCAGCACTCAGTCTGCAAACCCATTCCCTATAGCCATTCCCAATGGGACATCATCAAGTCTCAGAGCCTTAAATGTAATCTACGCATTACCTAAATTACATTTCTGGCCTAGACTTTTTTCCCCTGGAACAGATACTTATATCCAGCTGTCTACTCAAAATGTCCACTTGCTTATTTGGTAGGGATTTCAAATTTAACATGTAAAAATCAAACTCCTGTTCTTTCCCCCCCCAAATCTGTGTCTCCTGTTGTCATCCGATATCAGTAAGTGATAACTCCCAGCTACTTTATTGCAGGCACACACACACACACACACACAGGCACACAAGATTTTTCTTATGTCCCATATTGAATCCTGCTAGTTCAAATTACATCCATACTCCATCCACTCCACCACCTGATTGCATTCTGGCCAAAACATCAGAATCTCTCCCTTGGATGACTGAAAAGGCCTACCAACTGGTACTGCCTTTGTTCCCTTCCACACACAGAAGGAAACAGAGGATCCTTTTAAAATATAAATCCAATGAAGTCACTACTTTACCCAATGGAAAGGACTTTGTGACAATGGACTGGATATCCAACGTAGATGGTATCTGAATGTGTATATTAGAGACACAAATATATTCTCCCTCTGTCTCTGTCTCTGTGTCTCGCTGTCTCTCCCCCTGTCTTCCCCTCTCCTTCATAAAAGAGAAAAACTCAAGATGCTTCTGAAATTTGGAGAAGGTCAGATGTCAGATACTTGAATCTACACATAAATACTCCAGATGAATTTCCCTTTGAGTATGGGATACCCTTGGGTCAGTGCTTGCTACCATAGAATGGAAACAAGCATTTCCAGTTTTATTTAGAAACAATAGAGCATAGCAGTTAAGATCCAAATTAATTGTGGCTCTGCCACTTACTAGCTGTGACTTACCAATCAGTACATGGGATAATTATGGACTTACCTCATGAGTTTGTTGGTAGCTTAATGAATTGATTCATGTAAAGAACTTGAAGATGTATTTAACATATAGTAAGCATGGAATAAATATTATCCTTTTGGAATCAGAGCTATTAACCCCGATTCTTCTGTAAGAAAGTCCTCATAGTCATTTCAGATGTGACTTTTAGCTATTCATTTAATAAAATGCCTATGGAATGTTAAATACTGAAGATGCAAAGATAAATACTATGGTCTCTTCCCTCAGGAAGGGAGGAGTACAACACATAAATAATCATAAAAATAAATGGCAATAATTACTGCAACATTGAAGTCTGATGTGTTTGAATTCGTTTTGAAACATGATTTGACCTATTTGTAGTGGAAGAGTTCATACTGACTCCATTTTATTTTTTTCACATAAATAAGAAACTTAACGAAGAATAAAATAATTAAACTGGGGAAGATAACACATATGATTGAGGTGATTTGGAAGCAGAAACAGTAGGTAACTCAGGAAAGATACATTGGAGACTGAACTAGAAAGGAAATGTCAAAGTTAAGAATGAAATGTGACATTGATATATCAATTTTTAGATGACTAAGAAAATCAATAGATGGAACTAAATTGTTTTTTGAGAAAAGACATCATAGTCATATTTTCTTGCTCCATGGTCATATTTATTTCTAAACTACATACCCATTAAAGGATACTAGGTTGCAGATCTGTAACTGAGATCAGAGAATGGAAAGGAGAAATGTTGGTATTGAAAAAACTGATCTGAGTGATTCATACTGAGGTTAAAATCTTTACTCAGCTTCTGCACCTCAGGGAGCAATGAAGACCCATGACTCTCCATCAAAGCAAGGCCAGGCTATCATAGGATAGGGAAGGTTGTGTATATGCTCTTGAAGCATTAAGCATAGGCAGCAATTGGTGTCATGAGTGGGAACTTGCAGTTGGGAGATAGTGCCTATCTCTCTCTGTTTTCATGATGGGTATCCCTGGCACGACCCCAAAAACCCATGTTTGCAAACTTTGTAATATGTTAACCAAAGCTTCCAGGCTGAAGATGTGGCAGGGAAGGGAGAAGAAATTAGGCTAAAATAGAGTTAAATTGTGGCACCTGGGTGGCTCAGTCAGTTAAGTGTCTGACTCTTGGTTTTGGCTCAGGTCATGACCTCAAGGTTTCATGGGTTTGAGCCCCGCATCAGGCTCCACTCTGACAGCATGGAGCCTTCTTGGGATTCTCTATTTCCCTCTGTCTCTGCCTCTTCCCTACTCCTGCTGTCTCTGTCTCTCTCAAAATAAATAAATAAACTTTAAAATAAATAAATAAACAAATAGAGTTCAATTAGATTAGATTAGATTAGATAAAATAACACAAAATAAAATTTAAAAACGAACAGTAAAAGAAAGGGAGGGCAAGCAAGGGAAGAAGTCAGTAGGAAGTGTGGGATACTTGGGATACTAGGGCATGTCTGGTTTATAGTCCTTCTCCATTGACTCCAGTGGATGTCCTTGAATAAGCAGCATCAGTATCTATTGTCCTTAGACCACAAAATGTCATCCCCCCCCAAGAATGTTGCAGACCATCTCCAACTGGGGTTATTCACATGTACAAACTTCCTCCAATACAATGTGAACATTGGAGAACTGATTATCTCAATTTCCAAATGGAACAGTTTCCCTTAAGGCACCAGATCTTGATTGTTTTCTAAAAAGATTCTCATTTCTTGTGTTATTATTGTTGTTTATGCTGTTGCTTTGTCTTTTGTATTTTTTAATGCTTATTTATTTTTTGAGAGAGAGATAGAGCATGAGAGGGGGAGGAGCAGAGAGAGAGGGAGACACAAAATCCAAAGCAGGCTCCAGGCTCTGAGCTGTCAGCACAGAGCCTGACGCAGGACTCGAACCCATGAGCCATGAGATCATGACCTGATCCGAAGTCTGATGCTCAACCAACTGAGCCACACAGGCACCTGCTGTTGCTGTTTTATCTTTTGATCTGAATGTTGAGGAAGCTCAAGATGATTTAATCAGTAAACTTGGCCAATGATCTGGGTATAATATATACTCTGCTAAGCAAAAAACTAAGAAGTCACTCTTTCAAGAAAATAGTATTTCCATTCTAGGGCAGGCCTCTTTCAGTTTTGTTAATGTCTTACTCAGGTAAAAACAACATTTATTAGTATAAAACTGTAATATTATTTTTTACTAGGGCTGCTTAACACAGTAAAGTAGTCTAGGTACAAATTATCATTTTGCAAATAAGACACTCCCATCTTGATTTGAAATTTGCCAGGAAAGTCATTTTTATAAAATGATCTATGGAACCATTCTACAAGATTATAAAAAAATTGTAAAATATTTAGAGTGCAATAAAAATGCAATGTTTTCTTTGCCTTCCTCATACTAATTTCTACGCTACTTTTATATTGAAGGAAATTTAATAGTTTTGAAATATGAAATTCTTCATGGGGGCGCTGAAGATAGAAAATCATGAAGAAGGTTGTAGAATGGTTCTGCCATTTTGGTAGCTGTCCCCCCTGCCCCACTGAAATATACAAGGAGCTTGACGTGTGCCTAGGTTTGAACTCAAAGACCACTAGCAAGAACAGAGATTCACAATTAGTTTTTAGACCCGTGTTCCCCTTTGATAAATGGAAAACATTGTGTACTCTTCTTTTAAAGCTTTTTGAATTTTCAGGATAATCAGTTATTAGTAGTAAATATGAATCAAAGCAAATGGGGGGGGGAAGCACTGTTTACGTTCAAACTCATTTTATCTCCAAAAAAATGTGATCCCTCCAGGGGGCAGAGGACACGACCTGCCTTCCATACTCCTACACCCTCATAAACCACTGCTCAAGATCCCACAGATTTATGCATATTCACTAGCTCTTTATGTTCTAATGTCCTCAGCAATTTGGGGGAATATCAAAACAGGTAAAAATTATTGAGGCCTGACAGCTGCAAAAGGTCACCAAATTAAATTCATGAGGGCTATCTCCAGTGCATCATAATAGACAGAGGCAGACATTAACTGACCCTCACACTTTGTAAGGAACATCCTCCAATCCTTTTCACCATCTGGTTTCATAAAAAAGCCAGACTCCTTTGACTATTTTATTTATTTATTTTTTATCCTTTGACTATTTTAGACTCCACACAAATCAGAACATAGATTAACCAGTTTGTAGAACATGCATTTTTAAAAAACCCTTGATGGTCAGAATAAAATCCAAAAAGGTTGTGAGAAAAGGGGGGTGGGAGGTTAAGAAGAGAAAGAGACAAGGCAATAGAGAAAGATACAGATACTTAAGAATTGAATTCATTAATTGGAGGTGGAAAGCTCTATTCCTGCCCAAAACATTTCTGGGATTGATTTCCCAACACCCTAAAGAACAGGAGCTCAGAGTTGGGTTTCATTTAATGTAAGAAAATGTGTGTATGTGTTTTTTTCCTTGTACATGAGGCTTCTTCAACAATGGAGAGCATTAATTTTTTTTAAAGACCGTCAATGATTGAATCTAGTGGAGACACAAAGGGGGATATTTGGAAACAGGGAAGGCTACATGGGAAAAGGACCCATGACCCAAGGGAAACCAAGAGGGTCAATGCCAATATAGATCTTCAGAGCTGAGACACTGGAAACAGACAGGAGGGGACTCTCAGATTCCTGAAGGAAAGGGTCACTTTGGAGCTATGGTGCAGAGTTTCATGTCAGATGGGTTAGCAGAAAAATTAGGACCTAACACAAGTGCAGAGGCAGATTCTGAAGTCACTTCCAATGTTCCTACTATCTGGATTCATGTCCTGGGTAACTCTCGCCTACAGAGCACAGGCTGGACCTAGAGACATGCTGCTATTGATGAAAACGTAGCACGACCTGGAATCAGGTTATAGAAACAGATTTCTGTCTTGCTCATGTTCTCTCAAGTCTTTTACTTGATCACTTTGACAAAGACAGAAGTGACCAGGTGCCCATCGACAGGCCTGGGTGGCAAGGAAGGAGACTGCCAGCCAGCAGCTGGTAGGAACTAAGACCTCCCTTCAACCACAAGGAATTGAATCCCATCCACAAGCATGAGTGGACTGGGAAGAAGATCCCATCCCAGTTGACCTTAAGATGACTGTGGCCCCAGCTGACACCTTGGTTGCCGCCTTGAGATAGAACCCAACAAAGCTGCTGCCAGATTCCTGACCCACAGAAACAGTGAGATAGTAAGTATGCTTTAGCCACTAAGGTTTGGGGTGATTTGCTACAAAGGAAGAGTGAACTAAAACGGGGTTTCCCAAATGTCTTTCATTTTAGTCACATATCATCTTGACAACTTTTTCTTTATATGTTGTTATGTTCTGAATAATGCCCTTGCCCACAAAGATGTCCACAATCCCAAGAATTTGTGAATATGTTACCTTACATGGCAAAAGGGAATTTGCAGATGCAATAATTAAGGATTTCAGTTTGTAATAAGACAGAGGCAAGAGGATGGAAGTCAGAAAAACGAGAAGTGATGTCAGAAGCAGAGGTTGGGTGGCTCAGTCGGTTAAGCATCCGACTTCGCCTCAGGTCGCGATCTCATGTTCCGTGGGTTCCAGCCCTGCGCCGGGCTCTGTGCTGACAGCTCAGAGCCGGGAGCCTGCTTCGGATTCTGTGTCTCCCTCTCTCTCTGTCCCTTCCCCACTCATGCTTTCTCTCTCTCAAAAATAAATAAACATTGAAAAAATAAAAGAAGCAGAGGTAGGGCAATGCAGTTGAAGATGGAGGAAAGGACCACAACACAAGAAACGTGGGCGCCTCCAGAAGCTGGAAAAAGCGGGGAAATGGATTCTCCTTGAGCCTCCAGAAGGAACACGGCTCTGCCAATACCTCGATTTTATCCCACAGGATCCAGTTTGAACTTCCGACTTCCAGAATCGCAAGGTAGTAAATTTGTGTTGTTTTCAGTCACTAGGTTGTGATAATTTGTTAGAGGAGCCGTAGGAAAGTACACATATGCATATACTCTGCCCTAATACTTTCCTTAAGTCGGATCATCTTTTGTACTGACATACATACCTGCATATCTTTATTTTAAAGAAATATTTGTATTTATTAAATATTAATTATTATTAAATATATTGTATTTATTATATTGATTAATATTTAATTATATTATTAGTTATTAATTAATTGCATATAATATATAATGATATGTGATATATAATATACATTATATAATTATTAATATCATATTGATTAATATTTATTGTTAATATAATATATAAAAATATATTATATATAAAATATAAGCTATATGATAGTATATAATTATTAATATTATATTAGCTAATATTTATTACTTTAATATAATATATTATTATTAAATATAATATTAAATATTTATATTTATTTTGTACTGACATACATACCTGCATATATTTATTTTAAAGACATATTTGTATTTATTAAATATTAATTATTATTAAATATATTGTATTTATTATATTGATTAATATTTAATTATATTATTATTAGTTATTAATTAATTACATATATAATGATATGTGATATATAATATATAAGATATAATTATTAATATCATATTGATTAATATTTATTATTAATATAATATATAAAATATATTATATATAAAATATAAGCTATATGATAATATATAATTATTAATATTATATTAGCTAATATTTATTACTTTAATATAATATATTATTATTATTAAATATAATATTAAATATTTATATTTATTTTGTACTTACATACATACCTGCATATATTTATTTTAAAGAAAATCTATAAATTTGGTGTGGTGGTTGTGCCCCCCCCCCATTAAGTATATTATTAAGATAAGCACATAGCTCATGATATTTAACGGTGTCCATTGTACTGCCTAAGACCATCTTGTGTACTAAAGCCTGTGAGGATCACACTTTGGGACATATAGGCACAAAAGAAGAGATGTCACAGCAGGCCTTTCAGAAATCTGTCCTATGGGCAGGATGTGACTTTGCTCAAGCGCTTTCTGGCTGTGAGTACAACAGAGTTGGAAACGGTCTCTAACAACTACAAATGCTCCAGCTGAATCTGCTGGTTTAATTAGGCTTTTCAAAATTGGAGAAAGGCTTCACTGAGTCCCAATCTGCTGAGCACGAGTAGGACTTCCCCATAGAAAGCACAATTTTTTGCCTTCATCGTGAAACTGACTGAGGCTAGAATGTGCTTTGCTTTGAATGGGCTCACTTCAAAAGGGGATGGTGGTCCACTTAAAAATATGACCCAAAGACAAGTGAAATAGGCCCAACTGGCTGGTAGCTTCACACTAGACCAGTGGTTCACCACTTGGAATGATTTTGTCCTACAGGTAATATTTGGCAGTATCTGGAGATATTTTTGGTTTCACCACTCAGGACTACTTTTGGTATCTAATAGACTCCAGGGATGCTGCAAAACATCCCGTCATGCATGGGACACCACCCCCCAACCTACCCCCCCCCACACACACACACAATAAATAATTACTCAACTCAACATATCATCAATGCTGAAGATAAGAAACTCTACAGTGGACAACAATTTAAATCTATTAAATTATTAAAAACTCAAGGAAGGGTAGGATCAGGCACACAGGTTCTCTGGTATTACTATAGACTATCCTTTGAAAGCATAAAGGATTATATACAAACAGCCGAGGCAATTGCATGAGGAACAGGAGAATAGAGCGAAGGAGGAAAAGAGTAGCAGGAATTGTCAGAAGTGATGACTTCTCTGCAGTGTTGGATGCTAATTTATGTCCTACTGGCCCCCAAACTGTTACCTTCACATCAAAAGCAGGACAAGAGGGAGGTGCAGGGTTTCAGGGAGTGTCCTGCTCCCAGTCTTTCCCCTCCACCATCACAGCACAAAGTCAGAGAAAGAAAGCAAAAAGAGCTGCTCCGAGCACAGAGAGGACCCTGTGGAAAAAGCAACTGGTGAAGGCTAACATTTAAAAATATGTAAGGATAGGGGCGCCTGGCTGGCTCCAACGGTAGAGCATGAGACTCTTGATCTTGGGGTTGTAGAAGCCCCATGTTGGGTGTAGAGATTACTTAAAAATAAAATCTTTAAAAATATATAAATAAAAATAAATACGGGTAAAGGTATGTCTAGTTTTGTAAGAAACATACAAACTGTCTTGCAAAGTAGCTGCACCACTTTTGCATTCCCACCAGCAGTGAATGAGAGTTCCTGTTCCTCCACATCCTCACCAACATTTAATGTTGTCAGGGTTCTGGATTTTGGCTATTCTAATAGGTGTGTGGTGGTGTCTCACTGTTGATTTAATTTTCATTTTCCGATGACATATGATGTGGAGCATCATGTCATGTGCTTATCGCCGTCTGTATATCTTCTTTGGTGAGAGATCTGTTAAGGTCTTTGGTCTATTTTCTTTTACTTACTAAGTCTACAAATTCTTTGTATATTCTGGATAACAATCCTTTATCAGATGTGTCTTTGCAGATATTTTCCCCAGCCATGGCTTGTCTTCTCTTTCCCTTGACAGTGTCTTTCACAGAGAAGTTTTTAAAAAGTTGAGTCTATCAAGTATTTCTTTCATGGATCATGCCTTTGGCTTTGTCTCTAGAAAAGTATCACCATACCCACAGTAATGTAGATCTTCTTGTATGTTATCTTCCAGGGGTTTATAGTTTTCTTCTTACATTTAGGTCTATTATCCATTTTGAGTTAATTTTTGTGAAGGGTGTAAGGTCTGATGATGATGATGATGATGACAATGGTGATGATGATTTGCATGTGAATATCTAATTGTTCCAGCACCATTGGTTGAAACACTATTGCCTTTGCTCCTTTGTCAAGGATCGGTTGACTACATTTATGTAGGTCTATTTCTGGGGCTCTCTATTCTGTTCCAGTGATCTGTCTATTCTTTTGCCAAACTCTTTCTTGATCACTGTAGCTCTTTTTTTTTTTTAAGCATTTTTTAAAATGTGTATTTATTTGAGAGAGAGACAGAGAGAAACAGAGAGAGACAGAGCATGAATGGGGCAGGGGCAGAGAGAGAGGAAGACAAGAATCTGAAGCAGACTTCAGGCTCTGATCTGTCAGCACAGAGCCTGACATGGAGCTCAAACCCATGAACTGTAAGATCATGACCTGAGACGAAGTCAGACACTTAACCGACTGAGCCACCCAAGTGGCCCTTGGTCACTGTAGCTTTATAATAAGTCTTCAAGTCAGGTAACATCAGTCCCTCACCTTTGTTCTTCTCTTTCAATATTGTGTTGACCATCCTGGATCTCTTGCCTCTCCACATAAACTCTAGAATTAACAAAATAACTTGCTTGGTATTTGTATGGGATTGCATCGACCTATATATCAAGTTGGGAATAGCTTATTTCTTCACCCAGCAATCATGCTCCTTTGTATGTATCCAAAGGAATTGTAAACACATGTCCACACAAAACCTCTACATGGATGTTTACAGCAGCTTTACAACTGCCAACATTTGAAAGCAACCAAGATGTTTTTCAATAGGTAAATAGTAAAACTGTGGTACGTCCACACGAAGGAATATCATTTGGCCCTTATTTTTTAAAAAGCTACCAAGTCATGAGAAGACATGGAGGAAACTTTGATGCATATTTCCAAGTAGGAGAAGCCAATCTGAAAAGGCAGGTTGATCGTATACGATCAACTCTCTGAAATCTAGGAAAGGCAAAGCTGTGGAGATGGTAAGATGATCAGTAGTTGCTAGTGGTTGGGTGGGAGCTAACTAGGTGGAGCACGGAGGAGTTTTAAGTCAGTGAAGAAGCTTTGTATGATACTATCATGATGGATACTTGCCATTATACATTTGTCCACATCCATAGAACGCAGAACACCAAGAGTGAACCCTAAGGTAAACTGTGAACTTTGAGTCATTACGATGCATCAGTGTAGGTTCCTTGACTGTAACAAATCTCTCACTCTGGTGGAGGACATTGGTAATGGAGGACACTGTGCATGTGTGGAGACAGACCCTAACAGTATATAAGAAACATCTGCACTTTTCTCTAAATCTTGATGTGCACCTAAAACAAGCCTTTTAAATCAAGCTTTTGAAAATGTGAAGCAAGGGGCATCTGGGTGGTTCAGTCAGTTGAGCATCTGACTTTTGATTTGGGCTCAGGTTATGATCTCATGCTTTGTGCTGACAGTGCAGAGCCTGCTTCGGATTCTTTCTTTCCCTCTCTCTTTGCCCCTATACCACTCGTGTTCATGTTCTCTCTCTCTCTCCCTCTCTCTCTCAATAAATAAACTTAAATAAATAAAAATGTGAAGCATTTAGGGACAAGGAAGCCAAGACTGCTCTTCAGCAGAGTTCAAAGAACCACAGCAGCAATTTAAACACTGATAAGGTAGCAGAGGGCATGGAATACCCTGGGACATTCCCAAGAATTAAGAAATCATGAATGATCAGAATGATGGTAAGTAAATGTCTCCCACCAAACCAAAAGAAGAGTAGCTCCTTTATTCAATAACAGATATATATTTCCTTGCTTCCCTCATGAAGGGAGATTGCTAATTAATGAAAGAGCCACATTCTAAAAAGAATATTCTGTGGCAGAGATTGGCTCAGTGCTCACCAACATTTCTTCTTCCTGCACACACAGAAAACCCCAATTTCCCATTCTCCTCTGCAGGTTGGAGTCCAGTGACCGGTTTCCAACCAGTGAGGTTTAGAAATATTCCCCTAGGAAGCAACGTCACCATTATAGGCCTGGCCTTAAATGCCCCCGCATGACAGAACACTCTGCTGTTTCTTCTCTGCAGTATGTAGGAATACGGGAGACGATGGATGGCCTCACACTTGAGATTCACTCTTCAAGAGGAGCCCTCCAGAAGAATCTACTGACCTTATTTGGCCATGACATGAGTGAGAAACTATATGGTATGAAGCCACTAAGATTCAGGGTTTATCTCCGGTAGATGTCATAGAGCCTAAGATAAGACCTTTGATACTTAAAGACCTTAACATATCGGTTTCAACTGTTTAAGAGCATATTCATTTTCTATCGTTGTTGTAACAGATTACAGCAATTTTAGCAGCTTAAAACAACACCTATTTATTGTGCGTAGTTCCAGGGGTCAGAAGTCTGGACACAAAAGGGCTCAGGCAGGTCTTCTACTTAGGTTTCACGAGACTAAAACGAGGGTGTCAGCCAGGGTGGATTCTTATCTGGAAGTCCTGGGGAGGATTCACTTTCAGGCTTTCAGGTTATTGGCTGAATGTAGTTGTTTGTGGCTGTTGGGCTGAGGTCCCCACTTCCTGCTGGCTGTCGGGTGGGGACTGCTATTTGCTCCTAGAGGCTGTCACATTGCCTCTCATGCTTCCCACGTGGCCCCGTCCAGCAGTGGCAGGGCTGAGTCCCTCTTGCTCCAAATGTCTCTGACATCCCATCTGTACCTCTCTTCCTTGAACCAGAAAAGATCTCCACTTTTAAGGGCTCATGTGATTAGATTGAGCCCACCTGGGTAATCCCAGATAATCTTCCACTTTTAAAATCTGCAAAGTCCTTTTTGCTACGTAACATGCATATTCATCGGTTCCCAGGGATTAGGGTGTGGGTATCTTGGACACCATTCTGCCTACCGCAGACAGTGGCATTGACAGTTCATAGTTGAAACGCATTGTGCATTTTCAGAGGCCTGCATTTACATCATGACCACTGACTGGCAAGACCAAGTCCACTGGCAGGGTGCATGGCCCCCGTCACCAGCTCAGCAGCCTCACACCAGTGCTACTTGGTATCGTCTCACGGCTGTTGTGCACGTAGGAACTCTCATGAACCACTCCTGTGGGATTTTCACAGCGGATTTGCAGAGATCTGAGATTTATCCATTGCCGATGTCAAGAATCAGCTTTTGTTATTTTCCATGTGGTCTGTATTTATCATATTTATTGTCATTTGCCTAGTAAATTATATTTAGTTCTCTTTCGATACAGAGGGTTCAGGCATCCTCAATCAGTCTTTGTGCTTTTCTTTATAAAGTTTCGGGTAAAAGAATCCCTTCAAGTACTAATGCAAAACATCTGTGCAAATATATGGCATGTACGTTACCTGTCCTCTATTCCTGTGCTCAAGGCAGACATTGCTAATCAATCATGGCACTCTTTCCCAGGGACCTAGCAGTCAGCCTCAGACTTGCTCCTAAATCAGACTTCCAGGAAGCCCCTATCAATCAAGTGAAAGTAGCAGGCTTATAATATTGGCAGCTCACAGTAAGTTGCTCAGGTAAACAGGACCATGTGCTCTCCCCTTTTTCTGCTTGGTTTTGTTTGTTTGTTTGTTTTGTTTGTTTTATGTTAAACTCCACAGATTGCATACTGGGTGTTCCGATGATACTTATTTTTCTACTTCTTACTTATTTAAAAACCAAACAAGCAAATCCCTTCTCGGAAACAAGCAAGTAAGGTAAAAGAATAAAGCCAAATCCTTTTGTATATTCCAATCTCTCACTCAGACATCCTCGTAAAGTTCACAGAGGCCTCAGTTCAACCACAGATCCTGAAGCTAGGTCAACCTCTGAGCTCTGCAGAGCACAAATGATCTCTTCGCTATGGGTAGGATACTTTTGCAAGGCTTTTCAGGAACACTTGGAATGGCTCAAAGCTTTATATAATGAAGCTATATTATGAAATATCTGGCTGTATTACGATGCAGGTTCTTCTTCCAGTTAAATCATATTCTCTACGCTCCATTATGGTGAAATGCTGGGTAATGGCTCTCTAATTTCTCACGGAGAGTTGCAGACATGATCGCTATATCGGCAACTGTGTATTATACATCCCTTGTGACACTGCATTTATATCAACGTCTGTAGCTTTTTAAATCTCAAGCTCTAGACCATATATGGAAAGGGACAGCAATATTCTTACAGAGATGCCTAAACGATACCATTTCACTATGTACAGATTATCTAGCATAGTGCAGAAGATTCAACAGAGCAGGATTCATTAATCTACAACTCACAGCCGATCATGACCACAGTGAGGGGAGTTTGTCAATTACCTCGACCCGTTGAACTTTGCACTATCCAACAAAGCAGCTGATAAACCATGCTAACTCTGACTTCTATGAACAACAAAAAAAGATTCCTTACTCTATTAACATCAACGACTCCGGGCTGTCCTCTCTCCTGTCACTATTTATTTCATAGGGTAACATCAGAGTCTACTGTCAATGGGTCATTAAGCCACACTCATGTAAGCCACTGTGAGTTTGAGGACCATTGAGCATGGTATATTTGCCCTTCTGCACCAGAATTAAATAAACATCGACACTAAATAACACTGCAGTGATCTTCCAAGATCTCTGGTGGAGTAGTTAATAGCCCTTGGAATGTCTCATTTCCTTCTTGACATGGTATGTTCTGAACAGCTACCCATTCGGAGAGCTGTGTAAACCGGAATTCAAGCTGGTTTAACACTTAACGGTACGTGCTGGTCTTTGATCCTTCCGTTTATCAGTGTCAATGTTTTTAATAATTACTATTTTCTACAAAAGGGGTCACAGATGGGCTCCATTAACAAATGGGGCATAAATGACTCCTCTATCAGAGGCTAAACAAGGGCAGTTGTTTTTAAAACATTCTTTTCTTTGTTTCACTGGTTGTGTTTGAATGTTGTGAATCAGTTGCCAACACTGATAAATACAGAGATATTACAGAAAAATACAGGGTCTTTTGAAAAGGCAGAAGTTTGGCAACATTTTACTTGAATTTTGTAAGGAGGCCAAAAGGAAGGCATGTGGTCCCTCCGGTTCTTTGCAGACCTGAAGCTTCTCGAGAGCAATGTATTCCAAGTCCAATTAATGGCTTTTACACCTTCCTGCCCAGCCTAAGCCCTGGCTACTCACAGTGTGGTCCGTGGAAGGACAGCATCAACACCACCTGGTGGCTTATGTGACGTTGGCACATGTGATCCCTGTGCCTTTTAGAGAAGCGCTTGCAGAGACGTTGACTCAGGTGTAAGCAAATAGTTTCTTTAGGGTTGTCTTGGCTTCTGTCTTTGGCTCGTAGTCTCAACTCCACCTTCCGCCTTTACTTACGTTTGTTTCTCCAGTTTAACCCTTGCATTCACGTCTTCTAGTCTTCTCCAGTCTCCCCTTGTCCTCTACAGACATTCACAAAGAGCCAATACCAAAAGAGCAAAACCATCCTCATTTCTACATTAGGAGTGCAGTTTTCAAGAAGAAATCTCACCATTTGCAAAACATGGCTATACCTAGAGGGCATTATGCTAAGTGAAAAAAGTCAAAAAGAGAAAGAAAGACAAACGGGGTATGACTTCGTGTATAAGTAGAAGCTAAAAAACAAAATAAGTGGACAAACCAAACAAAACAGACTCAGATTCGAAAAACAAACTGTCCCCAGCAGGGGGGTGGGGGGTGAAGCAGGCAAAATAAGTAAAGGGGATTTAGAGGATGAACAGACTTCCAGTTATAAATACAAAATCATAAGGATATGATGTACAACATAGGGAATATGGTCAATAATACTGTAACAACTCTGTACGGTTATAGGTGGTAAACAGACATAATCATTTCATAGTGTATAAAAATATCTAATCACTATGATGTAACCTGAAACTAACAGAATACTGTATGTCAATTACACTTAAATTTTTAAAAATGAACAATTTTCCTATTTAGAATTGTAGGATATCTGGCTTGAATGAGACATGGCAAAGATCATGTAGTCATGTGGTTCCTATGGTAGGCTGAATGGTGGCCCCTCCAAAAGTTCTGTCCATGTTCTAACCTCCCAGGACCTGATAATGTGAACTTAAATGGGAAAGGGGTCTTTGCTGATATAATCAGAAAAGATAGATGATAGATGATAGATGATAGATAGATAGATGATAGGTAGATAGCTAGATTTATAACCTATTGGTTCTGTTTCTCCAAAAATCCTATAGATAGATAGATAGATAGATAGATGATAGATAGATGATGATAGATAGATAGATGATAGATGATAGATAGATTTATAACCTATTGGTTCTGTTTCTCCAAAAACCCTATAGATAGATGATTAGATAGATAGATAGATACATAGATGATAAATAGATAGAGATTATATCCTACTGGTTCTGTTTCTCTAAAGAACACTCATACTGCCCCCAAATCCAATGATCAGTATCCCTAGAGAGACATGTAGAGGGTAGGCATACAGACGAAGAGAAGGCCATGTGAAGACAGACACAGAGTAGAGAGAGCAGTCACAAGCCAGGGAATGCTCACAACCATCAGAAGCGTGAAGAGGCAAGGAATGGAATCTCTCTTTGACCTTCTGGAGAGAGCACAGACCTGCTGAGACCTTCATTGTGAACTTCTGACCTCCAGAACTTTGAGAGGACACATTTCTGTTGTGATAAGTCACCTAGTCCATGGTTATCTGTTATGGCAATTCTAGGACACTAATCCAGTTCCGAAACCTGGACATCTGTCAGCATCACCTGGTGGCATAATGATGGTGAGAATCACGACAGGTGGAAAGGAAAGCGAGGGGGGCATCTTTACAGCTTCAGCGGTGAGAGGCAGAGATCAGCAGCCCTGACACCACCAGGGAGCATCTTAACATGTATCAGACACGGAGAGTCTGAGGCCCCAGCCCCACTGAGTCAGAAACTGAATTTTAACAAAATCTCTAAGTGATTCATGTACAGATTAAAGTTTGAGAAATGCTTCCCTAGGCAATTTCAATTAGCAACCTTTACAGAGTTTCTCCTTGATCCCATGTTTGTGTTTACCAGCATGTAAAAAGTGTTCCTTCCCTCCTGTCTCTGAGATAATGTTAGTAAGAACACAAATTCCAGGAGAATTCAGAACAAAAACACACGCACGTTCTAACTTAGAGGGTGAGCCCTTCCAACTCCTTAATATGACACTCTGAGAACAAGGCCAAATCATGCACCAAATGAGGTGTTTGAGCCCCGAGAACAGAGGCAAGGATTGCTAATGCATTCATTCCAACTTAGCAGCACCGCCCAGGCGAAAAGAGTTTGTTTATTAAATGTTTACCTTAAAAGGGGTTTCATCTGACAATTGAAACCAACAAAAGCCCATAAAATTGCTTCTGGAAGTTTGAACATAAGAAATTCTCACCTAGGACTCAAAATAATAGCCTATTAAAATTACATTGGGAGAGTGGAGACTCATACAAAATAGATGATTAAAGAAAATGCAGAGCCATTGGGGTGGAGGGTGGAGGTTGAGGAAGTAAGGGATGCATCTGCTAATCCTTAATTCAGAAATGCCAACCCTACAAAGCAGTGCCTGAAACAAAAGCCTTTATTATTTCCAGCTAGCCACCACGCTGGCCCTGCCCAGTTTCTCGGAACGGCCGTGCATCTAACAGAATAGGAGAACGAAAGAGCTCTGTGCCATCTGTGGATTTGCATGCAGTGCAGAAAAGAGGTATCCAGGGAGGGGTTAGAAAAATTAGAGAAATTTGAATTGCCTTCCCTTTAAGGGAAAATCTGGGGGGCACTTTTGAATGGGCACATCCATTCATGATGTACGGATGCAGGCCTTCTGACTTTAGTCTATGTAGAGGCATTAAAGGCAAAATCTGAGCAAATACTGGAATCAATTCAGTAATTCAAGTTAAAACAATTAAAAAGGAGACCGAGCCAGTTAAGTAATCCATAGCATGAAGAGGACGTTGGAACCAAAAAGCAATAACAATACAAAGGTGGAAGTGTAAAAATATAGACAAAAATAAAAACAGATTTAATACCTACGATACGATGAACATACTTCGTATTTTCTCACTCTTACAAAACCAGTCAAAATAGATAAATATCTGTTTTAGAGATGCGGAAATTGAGTCCCAGAGAGGTTTCAGCCAGGTCATACGAAGAGCATGTTGTGGAGGAAAATACAAACAAATAACACGTTTCAAGAGTCCAATGTATGAGACACCGTGGATCAGAGCCATTATTAATTTATCACGGAGCTCACACCTACAGCAGAATTCAAGTGCATTTGTGTTATTCAAGACATTCACAGTGGCCTATATATTTTATGTAAGAAGCAGTATTGGCTTAAATGAACAATTGCATTATTACAGAAGGCTTTTAGTTCCTAAGGAGCCTGGGAATTAGCGTCAGTCTAGAAACATGTAAATGAAGGGAGCTGCTAAAATTGGAAGAGGAAAACACTGTTCCACATAATTGAATCCCATTCGTGTAGTCAACAACTTAAATTGAATGACTATTTTTGGTCGGCAGTTTTGGGCAGTGGGATACAAAGGTAAATAAGACAAAGTCTTCGTTCTCAAGGGGTTCTTTCTACTTGGGAAGGCGGACATTACAATTCAACGTGGAAAGTGCTACACTGGAGATAAGCACAAAGCACGCTCACGTGCAGAACACAAACAGAATCAATCACGGCATCATGTTCGAACACCTGGGGAATTCAGGCACCCAGAACAATGGAAGTTTATTCTACCCGCTAATAAGTCCGAAGACCGAAAGACATAAATGAAAGAACAAGCTAGAGAAAGGGACCAAGATTCCCTACGGAAATAATCATGCCCATACCCTATATTCTTCCACGTCCAGTCTGAATAACAAGTTCTTATCATTATTTGGCTAGCTGCTTCCTTTGGGCATATAATAATCCTGGCTGTTAGATATCGGCCTCTTTCTAATTGGTCTCCCACATCCATTCTGGTCTAATTCCAATCCACTCCTCACTCTGCAGCCCAAGGCTCTTTTCAAAATGTAAATCAGATCAACTCACTCACCTCTCTGGTTGGTTTTAAAACTTCAATATCTTCACATTGCTCTTAGAATAATGTGAAGTTCTTAGTACAGGCTGCAAAGCCTGCAAACCTTACCTGGTCTTCAGCCCCATCTCCCACTGCCCCCCACTCCTTCTGTTCTCCAGCTGTCACTCTTCTTCCAATTCTTGGATCTGTAGTAAACTCTTTCCAGCTAGATGTGCTTTGCATGTGCTGTTTCACAGCCATAAAAGTCTCTAAGAACTCAATCAGCTACTTGACTTCTCTTCCAATGTTTCCTAATTAAGGATCATGAGTTACCCTTTAAAACATCTATTTCTTTTTTTTTAATTTTTAGTGTTTCTTTATTTTTGAGAAAACAGAGAGAGACAGAGCACAAGTGGGGTAGGGACGGAGAGAGAGAGACAGACAGACAGAATCTGAGAAGCAGGCTCCAGGCTCTGAGCTCTCGGCACAGAGCCCGACACGGGGCTCGAACCCACAAACCATGAGTTCATGACCTGAGCTGAAGTCAGACGTTTAACCGACTGAGCCACCCAGGCGCCCCATAAAAAAAAATCTATTTCTTTATAATAACAAAGTAGCCAAACACAGTGGCCAAAGGCTCGATGTTTCTTGATCCAGAAGACCCAGGATCAAACGTTAGCTTTACCAATGATTAGCTGTGTGACTATACTCTTAATCTATTCGTTGGTAAAAACAGGTGGCAATATCAGCACTTGCTCCTAGAATAGTTACAAAGATCAGATAACACACATAAAACACTTTTCCATTCTATTTCTAATTCAACATTTATCCCCTCTCATTTGTTTTTTTTTCTTTACCACTCTTTCTTTTAATGTTTTCCCTGCCTCTGTTAATGTTTGCAGTGTTTTCAACTGTGCCTGTAAATCTAATTTTATATACCTGTTTGTTCTCAGAGTGAAATACTGTTTTAAGGACTCATGTCTTACATCAGTTCTAGAAAGAAAGAAGTCAATTATTCTTCTTAAATATTGCTTCCTTACCACTCTTTCCTTTTAGCACTCTATCATTCGTGCTGAGACAGCATGCTTCAGTGGAAAACTGCACTGTTCAGAACAGAGACTGGTTCACTTTCTGTAAAGGCCCAGATGGTATTTTTTAACCTTTGTGGGTCACAGCGCCTCTTGGCAACTCCTCACTTTCACCACCGCAGCCTGCAAGCCACAGGAATCAGCGTGTGGAAACAGGTGGGCGTGGCTGCGCGGAAACAGGTGGGCGTGGCTGAGTTCCAATCAAGAGAGAGTTTGCCAACCCCTGGCTTTGAGCTTTCTCTTCTGAGTTGTCTGATTCTAACCCTTCATTTCCTTAGAGCTGTTTTCACCACTTTACAAGCTGTAAACAATGGGCAGCAACGTAAAAGAATTCTTGTGCACAGATAGGAAAATTCTGAGCCATGGAGGTTCAATTCACCTGTGCCTCAACTCTGCATGGAAAAAGCCTGTTTTGCCTGGTCTGTTTGTAAATTAATTTCAACATTCCTTTACTCAATATAAATGTGTCCTTCTTTGACTTCTTCTTCAAGCCAGTTGTAACATTTTACAGATTCCCTCATTAATCATGAATCAAATCTTGAACATGTGTTCATTTTACGTGTGTATAAAAGTAATGACTTCAGCCTTTTAAAAAAATTATCCTTTAACACACGCATTTGGAACCTCTCCATCTTTGTGACTTCTAATTGGTCATTCATAGTTTTAAACCCTTTTGCTCTGTATCAGGGTGAATCTCAGTATGACATTGGCCAAATAAATTCTCTTTGACAACATCCATTCTAGAAGTTCACCATTTACTGAATGCCTTATTTGAGTAATGATCTTTCTCATTGCTAAGATTTCTATTTGATTTCCATATTTCTTTTTTTTTTTTTAATTTTTTTTTACGTTTATTTATTTTTAAGAGACAGAGTGAGACAGACCACAAGCGGGGGAAGGGCAGAGAGAGGAGGAGACACGGAATCCAAAGCAGTCTCCAGGCTCCAAGCAAGCCTTCAGCACAGAGTCCGATGAGGGTCTTGAAGTCATGGACCGTGAGATCATGACCTGAGCCAAAGTCGGTCACTTGACTGAGCCCCCCAGGCACCCCGATTTCCATATTTATTATTTCGTTGCTGCTTGCTTTTGTTTTGAAGTTTCTTATTCTTCCTGTAGATGCAGTTTCATTTGACTTTCTTAAACATGTCATCATGTGGTAGGGTCCCTCACTAAGGGAAGAAAAACAAAAACAAAAACCTCAAGGCAACCTGGCTATACACGTATGTGACAATATCCCTCACGACCTTGCAACGTGAGACCACTTAATCAGACTGCATGTTTGTGTGTTACCACATATGGGAACAAGGAAGTAGAAAGTGTATAAGAAACTACACCACGTGGCGTTCGGGGCTCAGCTCTTTGAGTAAGAACCCAACTTAGCGCATCTGCACTTACTGGACATGCACGCACAATCTTTGAGCGGAACCCGTTATTTTATTTTAATTTTTTTCACTCTCTGTGATCGCACACATACGCACACCTTTTGCGCGCGTCCTTACCTAATCATCTGAGCGTCCAATCTAGTATCGGTCTTTTAATGGCAATTTGAGATTGCATGTCTTGTAGACGAAGATGATACCCCATACCCAGCCGTTGAGTCAGGGGTAATTTGGTCAATTCCTGATTTCAAGGCTGAGACCGTGATCTCATATTTTCCTGGGTCTTTCACTCTCTGAAGGTCATAGCTCCTGGTATCCGTGTCTGAAGTTCCCTTTTGAGTTCTTTTCCAACACTTGCCTCCAAGCAACAAACGTGGCTCTCTGGCTTCCCACCTCACTTGCCGTGTTTGACTCAAGTTACCTGCACCAATGTCCTACCAGCCAGGGGTGCTCGTTTCTGGACCAGGAGGCCAACTTGAGGAGATGTATATCCTGTTCCCAAGGGTAGCCATGTCTGTTTTGGTATTTCCTGTTTATTTCATATACTGTTGCTATGCTATTACAGCCTGAGAGACTGAGTCAAAGTATGAAAACGCCATACCATCTTGACTGAAATCGTATCCATTATTCACGTTGCATAAAATGTTCATTTGAACATTAAAAAACAAAAGGAAAGAAAATTCTGCATCTATATCTGTTGAACTTGATGGAAGAGTCAATTAGATCCTCGGAAAGATGTGAACACACGGGGATCATTTAAACTATATTTAAACTATTTGATGAATGTGAGCTTTTTGAAACCTCTAGAAAAGGCTAATGAATGCTATGCTAATATTCACAAACTGATAAGGGCTTTGCTGCCACTTCCAAAATGCAATAGCAAAACATTGAAAAGTTGAAAATCACTCCCAAAATAGTTTTAACCCTTGCATACCACCCCCCCCCACCCCCGCCCCAGGACCTTCCAGTTCTGAAGAAAATCCACTAGCCTGGTGTACACGCCTGAGCTCTGCTACCCACCACCTATTAAAAAGATAGTATCTGGGGCGCCTGGGGGGCTCAGTCGGTTAAGCGTCCGACTTCGGCTCAGGTCACGACCTCACGGTCCGTGAGTTCGAGCCCCGCGTCGGGCTCTGTGCTGACAGCTCGGAGCCTGGAGCCTGTTTCAGATTCTGTGTCTCCCTCTCTCTCTGCCCCTCCCCTGTTCATGCTCTGTCTCTCTGTGTCTCAAAAATAAATAAACGTTAAAAAAAATTAAAATAAATAAAATAAAAACATAGTATCTTAATGTAAAGGAGGTTCATTCAGAGAGACAGGAAATTGAGTGCTTAATGAGTTTGCAGTGATTCCTTTCAAATAAATTTAGCACATCTGCACACACAGGGCATACATACACCCTACTGTGAGCAGAATAATAGTCCACGACAAAATTTTATCTGGCTCAAAATGTCAAGAGGGCAGAGTCTGAGAAACCCAGGGGTAGACGTTACGGTTCCCAACGGAAAGGTGTTGAATTAATTGTATGTATATTTATACATATAACATACACCATTTTATAATTATATATACCTATGTGCATATTTTTAAATTTATGTAGATTACATCACTGTGCGTGTATGTGTGGGAATGCTTTATCTTGTAGGAAAACATGATAGACTGTTATTACATTTGGGGAATTTCCCACCATAGGTCCTGGTTCAAGATAGCATCCTGAGCACTTTCTTTCTTTCTTTTTTTTTTTTTTTAAAGCTTTGTTTATTTTTGAGAGAGAGAGAGACAGAGTGCAAGTGGGGGCGGGGCAGAGAGAGATGGAGACACAGGATCGGAAGCAGTCTCCAGGTTCCAAGCTTTCAGCGCAGAGCCCGATGTGGGGCTTAAACCCACGAACTGTGAGATCATGACCTGAGCTGAAGTCAGAGGCTTAACCAACTGAGCCACCCGGGCACTCCCCATCCTGAGCACGTTCTATTTAACTCAGTGAACCTCATAACAACACTTCCAGGTGGGTAATATTATTATTCCCATGGTATGAATAAGAGAACGAAGGCCCAGAGAAGTTAAGTCATCTGCCTGATGTCACAGAGCTAGCAAGCAGGGGATTCTGGATCTTCGCCCAGTCTGAGTGATCTTAGCCCCTCTGCAGTATGATCTGTTGATCCACAAAGATCTTTAGAGCCCAAACTTTCCACTGGAAACTCCACTAGCCGGTCCACCTGTCTGCAAATGGTAAGCTTCTACACTGATTTGCATATACGCAGCAGTGGAGTCTGAATCATTAAGAAAACTTCAGCAGGGGGAGAAGGCACACATCAAAGCCACAGAGGTGAATGCTAATGAGAAGAGTAAACATATAAAACTGCTTTTTTTTTCCCCCAAAAACGATTTGCAAGTCCCTTCCAGGTGGTGCTGCAGATAAAGCGAGGTCGCAGAAATAGTTGTCTGCACGGGATGAGCAGGAGGGGCACTGAGCCACAGTCTTAGCCTACGGTGTTTCTTATAGCTAAGGCAAGCATTACGCTTGATTCATATTGGCTGGATTTCATCGCAGGATCCTGGAATGCCCAGAAAACACCCAACCAGGCAGACTCGGGCCGCGATCAGAAGAATTTTATTATCCAAGTTGCAACATGCAAATACCCTCTTTGCATTCTGCTTTCTGCAAACACGGGAGTGAAAAAAATAAGTGGGAGAAAACGAGGAGGAATAAAAGCAGTGCGATTCATGCTTCACAAAGTCCTGTAGGTTATTACCAGGCCTTAAATTGTGAGTTGCAAACACAAGCTGTTCTTAAACAAGAACAAAAAGAAAAAGCAGATGGTTTCTTTTTACATCCTGTGAAACTTTTCCTGAATGCAAGCGTATGTTCCCTTCTCCCCAGCTGGCATTCCCATGCAAATGATCCGTTTTCTGTCATTTTGAGAAAAATTTTTGATCTCCATCCCCCACCCCATTCTAAATGCCAAAATACCTAGAAATGAGAGGAGGGAAAGGGATCAAAATATTTTTTATCAAAGTAGGCCTCTGAGGCTCCGTCACTGCAAATCTGTTCAGAAACACGACTGGGCTTACGACAGGTATTGCCGTGACCCCATTATTATCATGACCATTATTTTGTATGTTACGGATGTTTCTTCCGACAGACATCTTTACTGATAGTTGCTTTTGCTATAGGTGACATGGTGGGAAGAAGGGAGATTTGCAGTTATAAAGTTCTGGATTATGTAGATTCTTGGATTCACATTCTAGCTCAGTGGCCAATTAAATAACTACACGCCCTAGAGAAAACTGTTTAAAATCACTTAGTCCGTGTGACTCTCAGTTTGCTCACTTGTAACACGGAGACAGTGACATCTGCCTTTGCAGGGAGATTTTGAAGATCAATTTCTCTTTGAGAGGCGCCGCACGGAATCTTGTTTGCCACACTCGTATGAATAATGAGTGCAATGGCACCTATTTCAGAGGATTAGTTGAGGATGAAATAAGGCCGTGCATTATTTGTAAAGCATTCCTGAAGTGCCCAGAACATACTGAGTTCTAAATAAATGGGAGCTATTATGGAGTGGTTATCGTTTTATTGGTATTGCTGACCTGGAAGAGTACACGGGGATCCGAAGGCTCTCAGACGATCCTCAATCCCACTCAATTATCTGCATTGTTTTAAAACAATTTCCCACAGATGCTCACTGCTATCCTGGCTGAGGTGGGCAGTGGTTGCATTGGCTCCACTACAGATCTTAGTGGCCAACAAAGTGTCTCTCTAGTTAATACTTAAATTCTCCTTGTGCCTGAAGAGCTTTCACAAGAGGATTTTGAAATGTTTCTGATCAGTTTTGTATTATAGCCGGATACATCTGTTGAGATCAAAAGCTGCCCGTGGTTTAGTATTAGTTACGTCTGTGCAAAAAATTATCCCAAACTTGATGGCTTAAAACAAGAACAAAAAAGGCAAACAAAACATTTCAGTCACACAATTTCTGGGGATCAGGTACCCAGGAGAGGCATCGCTCCGTGGTTCTGGCGTGGGATCTCTCATGAGATTGCCGCCAATTTGTCAGCCTGGGCTGCAGTCACCTGAAGGCTCAACTGTGGCTCACTCACATGGCAATTGGCTTGAACAAGCAGTCAGAGGGAGAGAGAAGCCACAGAACAGAGTCTTTTATAACCTAATCTCAGATGTGACACGCCATTATTTCCTTTGATCCTGCTGCTCATGCAGACCAATCTGGTATAATGTGGAGGTGTCTAGACAAAGGGTATGGATGCCAGAAAGTGGGGACCACTGGGGGACATTTGGGGGGCTGGCTACCACAGTCCCTGGGCCAGTAATTTATACTAAAGTAGTAAGCATAAGTGAAAACGGAGAGCAATGTGACCTCCCACATGAATTCAGTCTCACCATTAATTGAACATCCAGATCAGCTTCTCTGTCTTCCAAGAAGCTTCCCTGACAAGATGTATTTTCAATCATCTCCTTCCTATGAATGTTGACAGCATGCCTCTCTGCTTTAGCAATGTCATTTTACAGTTTTTGTTTCACAAAAGCTGGTCTAATCATCTTGAGGGCGAGGGTTATGTCAAATGCTTCTTTGGATTCCTTAAAATTCCTCCGTGTGCTAAGTATATAGCATTGGTAAAAGTTCAAACCCAGCTCTGTGACCTTTCAAATGCAAAGGTCTGAACAATGAGCATTCCTGTTTGAATTGCCTTGAAGCTCTCTAAAACCCTTGGTCATTGGGGCGCCTGGGTGGCTCAGTCGGTTAAGCGGCCGACTTCAGCTCAGGTCATGATCTCGCGGTCCATGAGTTCAAGTCCCGCGTCAGGCTCTGTGCTGACAGCTCAGAGCCTGGAGCCTGTTTCAGATTCTGTGTCTCCCTCTCTCTGACCCTCCCCCGTTCATGCTCTGTCTCTCTCTGTCTCAAAAATAAATAAACGTTAAAAAAAAGTTCTTTTAATAAATAAATAAAACCCTTGGTCATTAAATTACAGTTTCCATCTTGGCCATTTGCATGCAATATAATAAAAATAGGCCCATGTACACTTCCGCTTAAAGAAAGCTTTTGACCTTGCCTCTCCTTTTGCTAGAACATTCTTCCCTTGGATATCTATGTGCATAGCTTACTCCTTCACCTCTTTTTTTTTTTTTTTAACATTTATTACTTATTTTTGAGAGAGAGTGTGAGTGGGACAGGGGGAGAGAGACAGAGGGAGACACAGAATCCAAGCAGGCTCCAGGCTCTGAACTGTCAGCACAGAGCCCGATGTGGGACTCGACCCCCCACACCAAGAGATCATGACCTGAGCCAACATCAGAGGCTTAACTGACTGAGACAACCAGGCACCCTTGCTCCTTCACCTCTGTAAAGAAATGCTTTGCTTAGATGGTCTCTCTTCATTGAGGTTTACCCCAACCACGATATTTAATATAGCAATCAGCATGTGCCTGGCCTCACCACTGACAAGCCTTTTACCATGCCCCAAATTTTCTTTTTGTTCTAGCACCTATCACCTTCTTAAGAAAATGTAATTTACTAATCCATTATATTTATTGTCTGCCTTCCTTTCCAGAGTGTCAGCTCTCTGAGGACAGGACTCTCCTCTGTTCTGTTTTGCAGCATATACTCTGCCTACATCCGTGTCTAGAATATACCAGATGCTTAGTATGGAATTCTTGAATAAACGGAGTAATATTTTTCACAACGGAATTTGAAATAAAGAAGTCTTGGGGCACCTGGGTGGCTCAGACAGCTGAGCATCCAATTTGGGCTCAGGTCATGATCTCACGGTTCGTGGGGTTGAGCCCCACGTTGAGCTCTGTGCTGACAACCCAGAGCCTGGAGCCTGCCTCAGATTCTGTGAATCCCTCTCTCTCTGCCCCTCCCCTGTGCGCTCTCTCTCTCTCTCTCTCAAAAGTAAATAAATAAACATTAAAAAAGTCTTCACCTATAATGCTTGAGCTGAGTAGATATTTCAGTTAACAATGAAGGCTACTTTCTCAAGAATTCTGTTTGGTTGGTTTATCTTCTTATGTAAGTAGTTTATGAATCACTATACAAAGCAAATACATTATAAATAAGAGATAAGAATCTAATGTAAAATATTTTATTTTTTGTTAGTAAAATTCACAGAAGCCACAGTGCAGAAGTTGATAGACTTTATTCATCAATTCAGTTAAAACCACATTCAACTCATTCAAGCAACTAGTTTGAGTGACGTGAGCTCAAGGAGTAAAATAAATAACAGAGGTGATGCACAAACATTTTTGTTCACTATAAAAGTACATTAATTGTTCCAAGGCTCTAAATAATCACAGTGCTTTTTGTTTTTCTTTTTTAGCTTTACCTCTAATGCTCTCAGTATGACTGGTATCTGCTTTCTAGATTAGGACATATGCTGAGAATTTACTCCTCCTTTTGTTCTCAAAATGGTAATTCTACGAGAAGTTAAAGCCAATATATTTTGAAAAGAAATGACATAATAATAATAATAAAACTTGGTAATCAAATATTAATGTTTTTCTACATGTTTATGGTGCTGTTCAATTAAATGATTTCTGTGCATTGGCAAAATAAACCACATATATTCTGCCACAAAAGAAGTGGTAAATCAAATATCTGGCTATTTAACGATGTCTTCTCTATTTTCAACATTTGCAATGTCCTCATTCCTGAATTAATCCCTAGAAGAAAGTTTGAACCACAGAGCAAAAATTGAAGAAAACACCCTTCTAACAAAGGAGCCTTGTGTTCTAATTGTGTAATTATCAGAGTCCGGAATTCACAAATTTACATCTTGTAGTGGTGTTTAACTTGTTTTACTAAACTTTCATTTGTATAAAAGCTTAATTAATTATCCCCGAGTGACAGTGTTTTCTTTGGAAGATCATGTTGAACCTCTCGCATTAAAATTCTATACTCCTTTCAGCTAACACAAGCAACATACAAACAATTAAGGCACCTACATTAAAAGGCCTGTGATCCCAAGGCTTGATGTTTTTGTGACAAACTGGTGTGGAACTTGCTTGACTGCCACTTCCTGAATGGCCCCTTACTTTGCCTATCACTAAGACAGAAGATGAAGGAGCATTCTGAAATGTACATTTATTAAAAAAACAATAAAAACAAACAAATATTATTTAGTAGATAAAAGACCTGAAGACCCTATCACTGATAGTAGGTCCCTGAAAACATCTGCATGGCAGAAAAAAATGCAATCATGGAAGGTAGAACCAATAGTCTAGAATTCTTCCACCATTAGTTCAGTTCAGCATGTATTTTCTTAAATCTCATAGTCTTGAAGTATTTTCTTATGGAACTGATGCTGTGAACTTGTTGGTTAACGAGCATTAACAACACTGTCCTTAGCAGAATTGGTAAATCTATTACACATGAGATTAGTTTTGATATGACCATCATCTGCACACCCCTCTGTGATGTAGGGAGCAGTGGTGGATGTTGAAAGAAAAATACAATGGGGGAGGCAAGACTGAGTGTGGCAGCCAGACTTCTGAGATGGCCACACTCTTGTATAAAGGCCTTCTCTTCAGAGTGTTGGACCTATCACTTGCTTCTAACCAATAGAATACAGCAAATATGAGGGGAAATCACTCCCATGATTAGGTTACAAAAGACAGTAACTTTCATTCTGCCAACGGACTATCTTTCTTGCCGGCTCTCAAGAAGGCAGCTGCCATGACAGAGAAGCCAAGCCCATGGGGCAAGGTGACCTCCAGGCAGCACTCAGAACATCATGTGCTCAGTCCAACCACCTGAAAAGAACTGAATCCTGCCAACAACCCCTGAGAGGGCTTGGAAGTGGATCCTTCCCCAGCTGATAACTTGCGATGAAACCCCAGTCCTGGCTGACACCTTGGTTGAAGGGTTGTGAGAGGGGCCGAGTCACAGGTAATATATACGTGCTCTTCCAAATGGCTAAGTTTGGAGGTAATTTGTTCAACATAGATAACCAGTCCAGAGTGACCTTTGAAAGAAAGCCTTGAAAAACATATCCCGGTTTACTAAAAACCAAAGCAGAACAATAGCAGAGGAGAAAAGACTGTGTGGAGGGGTACGAATAATACTTTGCTACCTCACTTCTTTGCAAAAGAGAGCAGGCTCTGACGTGGGTCAAGTACAAATGGAATCTGTTAGTACTCCAAGGAATGGCATTTTCAGCGTGGGGAATAACAGGATGATAAATAGGAACACGGCCAAACACTCTCTGGCTCCCTTCACATGACTTGTATTCTTTCTTCCATCTCTTGTCAGATGTGGTTGATATAGAATCCGGCCTTGGCAAGGGCAGCTTTCCCTAGGTAGCTCACAAATACTTAGTAGGCAGTATTCTTGATTTCGATCTACTTAATAAAACCATGTCACCTATTTTAGTAACATTTTGTAAATTTAATCCGGCAGTTTGAATTTTACAATTCTGAGACCGATTTTAAAAAGTGGATTGGAGGGCGCCTGGGTTGCTCGGTCAGTTAAGCGTCCGACTTCGGCTCAGGTCATGATCTCGCGGTCCGTGAGTTCGAGCCCCGCGTTGGGCTCTGTGCTGACAGCTCAGAGCCTGGAGCCTGTTTCAGATTCTGTGTCTCCCTCTCTCTGTGACCCTCCCCCGTTCATGCTCTGTCTCTCTCTGTCTCAAAAATAAATAAAAACATTTAAAAAATTTTTTTAAATAAATAAATAAATAAAAAGTGGATTGGGATTGACGCAATGTTGTCATTGTTCTGTTTTACCCAAAAGGGCATGTAAACATTCACCAAAGTGATAATACCGTACCATAAATGACTGCCACTTTGTGAAGACACATACTTTTTAGAAATGAACTCGTAATAAATGATCATTATTTAAAATTAAATGTTCAGTGTTATAAGAAACTTAATATGTGGGTTTTTTTAATCCTGCTATGAAGTAGGTGTAAACTTTGCTGCGTGTGTGGACTAATTTTAGGAACCATTGATTTAGTCTGTTTAATTTTCTTAGCAACAAGAAGCAATAAGAAATTGCTGTTCCTTCCATTTGACAACCCCAATACCAGATCAGAGTAAGATTCACTTTATCTTTTCCTTACACCTGATTTTATCTTTGCTGCATAAAGTGAGGTTGGGATCATCAGGAAAAATATAAGATGCCCAGTTCACTGGAATTTCAGATGAATACCGATAATTCATGTCCCATGAAATATTGCACTGGACATACTTCTATTTTAAAAAAGTATATTTAAGGGGCTCCTGGGTGGCTCAGTCGGTTAAATGTCCACCTTAGGCTCAAGTCATGATCTCACAGTTGTGAGTTCAAGCCCTGCATCGGGCTCTGTGCTGACAGCTCAGAGCCTGGAGCCTGCTTCAGATTCTGTGTCTCCCTCCCCCTCTACCCCTCCCTTGCTCGTGCTCTGTCTCTCTCTCTCTCTCTCAAAAATAAATGAACATTAAAAAAATGTTTTTAATAAAAAATATATTTAAAAATAAGCTATTTATTTAATAGTCAAATTCTGTACTTTTATTTGCCACTTCTAGTCATCCTAGCTGTGGAGTGAGTTATTCTAGAAAACTAAGACTAACTTGAATACTTACTTCTTCAGCTTAAGTTTGTGTTTAAAATAAGTAAAATTGTGTGTGTGGAAGGAGGGAGGATTTTTCCCCTTGGAGTTCACATTCACATTGATAGGAACTGCTTCTACATAACTATACTCAGAACTCACTTAATGAGAACCATATCTCTAGTGTAGATGTCTGATCTCTCCTTAGCAGCCTAAATTTTTCACATGGGCAACTGAGGTCAGGAAATATAATGACCTCACCTTTCTTGCCAATGGACCAACATCGGAATCAGTTGAATAAAAGCTTCACTGTGATTTTTCCTCCTGGCACCCTCTTGAATCCTTTTCTTCCACAAAAGACACTACAGGGTTCTTCCTTGCTAATTCAACTACACACACCCATACTTTCTCTTGGAGACTCAAATGTCCCTCCCATGTATTATAAGGCTCCCCCCTTCATGGGGAAAAATATGGTAGGTATCCACTGGAATTTCTTAAATATCAGAAAATACAGGTATCTAAAACCCCAAACTTGAAGTTAGCTCTCTTTGTAAAAAGAAAAAAATGACCGTTTTCAGTCATAAAGATGTTCTAACCACAATAACTCCAAGGTGAGCCTTCAGTTATCTGAAAATATTGAAAAAGAATCTAAAAGAGTGTCATCATTTTTGAGTACAACTCAACTTTCTTACTCTGTCCTCTAACCATCTAATCTTATCTCAGATTCACGTTCTACCCTTTGTTAAACAGAGATCTAGCCCCAAATCTCCAGTCTACAGATGAGGAAGCAAAGGCTGGCAGGGAATGAGAACATGGCCCAAGTTGTAAGACGAAATTATCACTTTTGAGGAAGTGTTTCCTCACCAATGTCCTAACAACCATTGCCTACGGGGAGCAAGGAGCTCAAGTGATATTGCTGTATTGCCTCTGCAAAACTTACAGTATGGGGAAGGTAAGCATGCTTCCTAAAATCACCAAGCAAGTCACACAAGGTCAGAGCTAGAAGGAGCAGCCTGGATCATTAACCCCTCTCCAATTATGCATATCAGAACCAACAACGCCCACCAAAGGAAAAATGGCTTCCCCAAATCTATACATTGGGTTGCAAGACTGGCGCCCTAGACTTTGCTTCTACCAGACCACACCCCCTTCTGAAGGATGGCCTGTTGGGTGATTTTCAAACCTTCTGTCTATGCTTTTCCAGTGAGCTCTTCTGCCAAATCCAAGCTTATTGAAGCATGGTCCTCAGTTTGTCTGGATCCTAGATCACTGGGTGCTTATTATTAAAAGTGCAGAATCCCAGGGGGGAGCTCCCTTCTATCTGCATTCCAGCAAGGCTATTTCTGATACATTCTCAAACTTGGTAACCATTCCCCTGAAACATAACTGGGCTCCTTAGTCATTCTGCCATTACTTTCTGAGGACTTGGTGTGCAGTGAACCATACTAAGCACTATGGCGAACATGAAGATACACAAGATATCTCTAGGCACTGCAAATATGTTTTCTGGATTCAGATTGTGGACGCTTCATCTGCCAAGAGTATTACTCTTTAAAAATCTTGGGAAAGAATTGTGTGTGTGTGTGTGTGTGTGTGTGTGTGTGTACCAGTTGTGTTACAGCTCTCTTGGTAATGAGTCACAGAATTCTAACCAGAGCAGGGACTTATTGTGAAGGATAGTGGGTACTTACATACCCGAGGCAGGAAATCATCTGGTTCTTAAGGGCACCCAGAATGAGGGGACTCATATGCTGTGTTAACTCTCCCTCGACTATTTATCCGGGTCTTTCTATCTTTCTATGGGTATCTGGATCATTCCTCTCTTCTCTTCCCCTCTCCCATCTCCCTCCCTCTCTCAATCCAGAATGCACCTCTCTACTTCTCTGATCCATTAGGAGCCACAGACTTCTGGTGCCTGGAACGCATTTTACGCAGCAAATTCCTTCTCCATCATTATAACTTAGTTCAAACACTGACCCCTAAGAGAGGACTTCTAGAGCTAATACTTACTGGGTACTTAACTACATGCAGCTGTGGCTCACAAAATCCCTGAATATTTGACAATCAGCTCTCATTTAATTGCTCACGTCCTACGCAATGGCCTAGTTTCTTTACAACATTAATCCAAATCAGAAAGCGTCATGTTTGTGTATTAGTTTACCCATGTAACTTCTGTCATATCATGCTAACATGTGGGCTCCATGCAGCGGTAAGCTGGGGCTAGCTCACGCAGGCTCATGACAGCTGACTGTCAATCAGGAATTTTGTGAGTTGGTTATTAAAACTGCCGGTAGCTTGAAATTGGTCATGGCAGGAATGTTTACATCACAAAAGTCGACAAACGCTACAAATCAGGCCTTTAAAAAATTTTCCTGGCAGGTCAGCTCGCCAGCACACCAGGCAGGGGTTACCCTTTCTCTTTTCACTGTGAACCCTGACGGGGTCAACACTGAATGCGGGTGCAATCAACAGATGAGTGACTTTTATCATTTCAAACACTTTGGTTTTGTCCTAAATCCAAAATTATTGGGAAAATGAGTCATTGTCCCGAGTCGAATAGGGTGCTCATGCCTAAACAATTAACTATGTATGGAAGAGACAGCAGGGTCATTTTGTAACTGGGGCTGGTCCACAGATGGCTAGCTGTGCTGGTGGGGGTTGAGGGGCCATTTTTGGAAAAGGCACCAAGTAAAAACAAAAGAGGAGAAAAAAATGTTTATCACATTTATCTCTCCCATTGGACTGGGACCTTCGTGAGGCTGAACTGATACCTTCTTCAACTCTGTAGCCCCTCACCAGCACATTTAGTGAGGAATGAGGAAGATTTATTTGTATTAAAAGGTAATTTTGTTTTCTCATTATGGAGTTTTAACCAAATATACTATGGACACAATAAATTCAGAAAGCTATTCAAAGGCTTTCCCCACTGACCAGCAAAGCTCTTTAATAAAAACGATGGTGGAGAGGAAGGGCTCCATTTGAAACCTTTCTTCTAAAACTCACTTGCTTTATTCGAGGAAACCAATAGAAGGAGCAAATGCAGGGACACTCCTCTGTTGCCTAAACCGTGAGGAGAACACCTGGGGCCAGATCGGATGAACACGCTCACTAGACGTTGTTCTGTGTTAACAAACTACGTACTGCATGCCCTAATGAAAATAATGAGCCATTTTTGATGAACGACCCAATTTTTAATTTTGCCGTTGTCCAAATATACAGTAATAACAAGGGTGATGCAGAGCTGTTTTATAATTCTACCCCTTAGGTGAGGGATTCAGAACAGTAGTTAAAATCCAATCCCCTCTTTCTTTCAAATAGTGTAATCAAAGTGCTATGTCTCTAAGTGGCTGCTTTGCTGCCTAACAGAATACGTTATGTGCCTTTTTCTCCAAAAAGGCTTTCCAGCAAGTGTTGTTGGTAAAATGATCTGGACAAAGTTTTGGAGGTGAGATACTTGAACATAAAACAGTGTGAAATTAAGCAGCCGTGCCACATCCTCCAGTGGCTGTCCCCATTTGTCACAAACCCACAGCTAATTAAATAGAGGTAACTTTTCTCCTCCTTGTCCCATTGATCGAGCTCCAGGCTTGGTCTGTAAAGCAGGTTTTTCTGTGAATTGTGGTCCACTGGAAAAATCTGTTAACATAAAGGTATTTGAAAGTTTTCTCTTCCGTGGCCCCAGAGCAGGACAAAGCACTTCACAGCGATGACAACAATCTAGGAAGGATAGTTTTTCTGAAATTCGCCTGTAATATACCACCTGCTTAAGATAGAAGGCTGGGGGGGGGGGGCACGACTTGTGGACGCCCCCACTACCTCTCAGGTCCCTAATGATTAGCTGTCTCTTTCCTAGTCCTGAGGCCCCGTGGACTCATCTCTGGCTACATTTTCAGGCACGTATCTGACAGGCAGGGATCATTTGAGGAGGCTGCTATAAATTTCAACTCAGAGAGAAAAGAGAATCACAATGTTCAATTACGGGCAAAGTTTGTTGAGTGATAGCAAGATTGAAAGCAAACTCACTCTAAATAAAGGCTTTCAAATCCAGTCCCAGATCAAAAGCAAAAGTAATGATGCCCAAAAGTCAGGTTCTTTAATACCCCCATTAGACAGGGGAGAGTGTCTTCAGGCCAGGAACTGGCTGTGCTAGCCAATTTCCTTCCTCACTCCTGTACTTCGTATCCTTATTGTTCCAATCAAGACAGAAACAGGCCAAGAGAAAGTGTGATCACTGGAGCTGCCCGTCCCCACAGACACTGGGAAGGCTCCAGGTGTACCCTTTCCCTCACCAGTCATCTTAGGCTTTGTCCTCAGGCCCAGCCCACCCCAGGCCACCCTGTGTTATGCTCCCCCCTGCAATGGGAATCAGCAAACAGCACTTTCAGAGTGAGCCTCAACCCCAGCTGCACATTTGGAATCATCGGAGAAACTTAAAGAATGCCAAGCATGAGCCCTGGATCCCAGGGGGGTGGGGAGGGGTGGATTTTATTCGGTTGGTCTGGGGTTGGACCCAGGCATCCGCCATTTTTTAGAATAGGAAGAAAATTTAGACTCACTGGGCTCCCTTGGAGACAAACCAACCGTACATACTGAAGGCAGGTGCACCCACTCACACCCACGCTAAATGTGGGCACGTTTCCTCAGAGCGAGGTGAGACATTGCAACTCAGGTGCAAACAAGTCTGGGACACACTAAATCAAGGTTTGGAGACTTGAGACCAAAGGCCCATATAAATGGGTGAAGAGGTCCCAGGGGGTGGGGGCCCTGGCAAAGGGAGGAGCCGTGCCGTGCCCAAAGGTGCCAGGCCAGGCTTAGCTCCAGACCCTAGCACCAGCAGGAAATATGCCAGATTATCCAATTTCTCGGGGAAACCTCCAAACTGAATTTCTCTATAAAACCTCTTGGTTTTCAATATTGGCTTTTTCCCCTCTTAAGCCCAGGACAGGCTAAAAGAAAGATCTTTGGGCCCTGCGGTTTGTGGGACATCTCCCGGCCCCTAGACCCCAGGATGGAGTAATATGAACACTCCTGAAAAGCTTTCTCTTTGACCAGTTTTTCAATGCCCCTTCTTCAGCATCTGCCACAAACATAAACCTTGGATAATATTCCACCACTCAGAAATGCATTTGGGTATAATAAGGACTTGTCATGAAACTACAGTAAAACCTTGGGGTGCAAGCATAATTCGTTCCAGAAGCCCACTTGTAATCCAAAGCACTTGTATATCAAAGCCAAAAATATTCATATCAAAACCAACAAAATTCATCTAAAAATGATCACAATACTGTATTGTAATACAAAATAATAAAATGCAAAACATAGAAAAAATAAATTAACCTGCACTTCCCTTGGAAAACCTTTGTGGCTGGTGCGAGGGAGACAAGAGAGAGGAGGGTTATTTTGTAGGACGACTTTCACGATCACTAACGGACTCACTGCTGTCTGTTGGCTCGACAGAATCTTTTTCTGCATGGAGGCCATTGTATATGCTCACCCGGATGTTGACTACGGTAGTATTAATAAACTCTTGTCATATACTGTATTTCATGTGACTGGCAATAAGGCAGCAGAGGAAAGGGTCTAGGTCTGTAGGCAGCCTGACCTAGAATGAAGCAAAGCATTCCTAGGCTCACTCTTGTCTGGAAAAGCAAAGGACTGTCCACAGGTGCTTGGAAGTGACAAAAAATACACCAGTGCCAGTTGTGGGCACCTTCCAAAGTTCTGAAAAATCACTGATTTCTGTCAAACACCACTCCCTGAGATGGAGCATCCAAGCATGGGAGATGATCACCCACAATCCCACAGAGAGAGAGAGAGGAACCATTGGCTCAGTTGCGATCACGTGACATTCAGCACCACGTACTACTCATATTGTAAGACATCGCTCATTTATCAAGTTAAAATTTATTAGAAATATTTGTCTAGCAGAACACTCACAGAACAAGTTACTTGCAACCCAAGGTTTCTGCACGGTCAGATCTTAGGATGAATGGGTTCACTGCTACGAGCGCCGAGGGAAACGGGAATCTGTGGGAGAATCGGAGTAAAAGGCTCTTTGCTTCCTGCAGCCCCGAGAGAAGGGGGCAGAGGCGGGGAGGCCTCGCGGAGCCAGGCGGCGCGTGCGCACTGGGCACCAGAAGACGGCGGCAGATATGACATTAACAGAAAGTAGGACCGAAAGAAGTAATAACTTCACTGGGCTCCATAAGAAACGGCATGACTACATCCCCGCCTTTCTGGAATTTACGTGTATGAGGAGGAGACAGACAATAAACAAAAATATGTCAGGAGCCGGTGAGGAAAGGGTAACAAGATGTCAATTGAGAAGGGTGAGTGGGGGATGGGAGTATGCAGGCCTCCAAGCAGTTGCACAGACACTGGCTTCAACCGTGAGTGGGACAGGCAGGTGGGAGCGGCTTGGCAACACAGGAATGACAGGACCGGACGTATTTCAGAAGGATCACTCTGCACGGAGAACTGCTGTGTTAAGAATATGCTGTAGGAGTCGATGGTAAAATCTGGAAGCCCAGCTAGGAGGATCGTGCAATCATCCAAACAACAGAAAACGTCTCCAAAGCCAAATCAGAAGTCAGCTGGCAGAATATTGGGAAATGCAGACTCGGGAGGCAAAAACAGCAGATGCCTAACACAGGGGTTTAACGATCTTCCATTCAACTGGCCAATTAATGCCTGCCTGCAGACACATCCTGGAACTAAGAAGTGGAAAGTGTTCTATGCTCACCGGCCCCAACTTAAGGAAAAGAAATTCCCTCACTCGTGATGCAAGGGTCCTAGGGTGATGGAAGTCAGGACAGCAAAAAGAGAATGATGGCTTTTACTCCATAAGCAGCCAGCAAATGTTTGAGTTATGGATAACAATTAAGTCCTAATTGGCAATAATGTAAATCTCTTCTGAATGGATGTGGTAAATATTGAAACAAACGAGCTCCTGTTTTTCAGACCTGGATGGCAGTCAGTCAAAATGAAAAGCTAATTTCAGCCTTGGAGGCAAACTCTGTATTTTAATCAAGTGTGACAAAGTAGGAACAATAAATTGGCATTTGAGGTGAGGGGCTATTTACTTCCCTTCTGCAACGCTGGTGATGGTAAGTTGCACTGCCCCCTTGCAAAAGGAGAGGGCGCCTTGGCTTTGATCCAGAACATCAGGAAACATCTGGGGAACTGGCCAGAGGCAGAGTTCAAAGCCAGCTGAGAGCTGAAGGCAAATGATCCACCTTCCCAGATGTCTGGTGCCCTGAGGGTATCTTGTGCTATTTGATTGTCCTCGCCATAGCTGGACAATGTAATTAATCAACGTTTATTCTGAGAATCATGAAAATAGAGTGTGTGTGTATGTGTGTGCGCGTGCGCGTGCTCATAGTTTCTACCATACTGCAACCCAGCATTAACATCTAATTACTAAGGATCTAAAATACTAATTTTGTGATTAATCTACTAACTAGGTGCCAATTATGTCCAAGGTGCTAGTATGATGATTCCCACTGGGGAATCACCAGTGGACAAAACACATAAAGTCCCTTCTTCCAGTAACGTAGATGCTATTGAAAAATAATATCATAGAAGCTTTGGGTGCCTACGTGGCTCAGACAGTTAAGCGTCCTACCCTTGACTTTGGCTCAGGCCGTGATCTGAGTTCGTGAGCTTGAGCCCTGCTTACAATTCTCTCTCCCCCTCTCTGCCCCTCCTCCACTCGTGCTCGCTCTCTCTCGCTCTCTCTGTCTCAAAATAAACAAACTTTTTAAAACATTAGAAAAAAATGAGATGTGTAGGGGCACCTGGGTGGCTCAGTCAGTTAAGCATCTAATTTCAGTTCAGGTCGTGATCTCATGGCTTGTGGGTTCAAGCCCGGCATCGGGCTCTGTGCTGACAGCTCAGAGCCTGGAGCCAGCTTTGGATTCTGTGTCTCCCTCTCTCTCTGCCCCTCCCCTGCTCGCGCTCGGCCTCTCTCTGTCTCTCAAAAATAAATAAGCGTTAAAAAAAAAAATAAGAAAATCCTGAGGCACAGAGAGACTGAATAATGAGCCCTAAATCACAGCCATGACTTCTGGGAGAGAGTGGAAAGCCAGGCAACATCCTCTTTGAGTATCAGATCTAGAGGTGAAGAAAGCATTCACGGTACAGTTGCAGGCATCACACTTGTTACAAAGGAAATGCATGGCGTTGGGGTAGGGGAGGTAGTAAGACCCAACCTAGCTTGAATTTTTTTATTACAGCAATAACTTGTCATATGGTCTCTCATAAACATTCATCTGTTTTCCTGAGTAACATGTCTGGCTGATTTGAGGACAATAGTTGGTTTTGATCTTTGCTGAAACTGGCACTCTAGAATTCAAATTTTCTCTCTCCATATTCATGTTAACCTTCAATTCTATTAAGGGTGGTCTGAGCACAGGATATTTTCTAACACATTAAACTTCTTGAGTCAAGCAGTGTATATAATTTATATATGTAATGTTCTGAAGATTTCATATCTTCTGTGAGTCTCTGTCTCCATATAAATTATTTATATGTTTTAATATTTCAATAAAGCCAGTAGGGTTCATGTTGCTGTGAATCGCTCATTCTAATACTCCAGAAAGAAAATCAGCTTGTAAAATATTTGCCTTATTAATCTGAACATATTGAGGGGATTTTCTTAATTGTACAGGGTTTAAGGGTATGATAAAAAAAAAATGAAAAGAGTGGAAAAACAAAACTCTTTTTATCTCAGAGTCTCAGGTGCTGACCAGGTGACCCAGCGCTGTGTCCTTGGATAACCCCTGCTCTGATTCACCAGTGGAGAAAGGGATCTGGAGAATTTGAAAAAACAACAAAGAACAACAACAACAAAATGCTGATTTCCTAAATAAGCTTTGTTAATTACCTGATGAAGGAATTGTGAGCTTTCTCACGTTAGTAGGGACAATCAGGACACAGGAAAAGCCCCAAGCTTCCAGATCACGTTCTCCAAAAGTGTCTGAGGATGGACGGGCTTCTGAGCTCCGCCCAGAAAGCCTAAACCCATGGAAGGGTCCATTTCATCATATATCCTCAACACATTTGACAAATTCTTCATCCTGTCTGCTCCTCAACTTCCTCAACTGTTAAGGGGGCTAGGAATTGTATCCATTTCATAAGGTCGATATGGGAGTTCAGTTAGTCAGTATGTGAGGAACCCATAGAGAAGCACCGAGCACGAAGTGAGCATAAGCCGCCATATTGTTCTGGTTGTTACCTACTCATTTCACAGACGTGTATTGGACATCTTCGGTATTCTCTTCCAGCTCTAAGGGATACAGCAACAAATAAGACAAGGCTGCCACTCACCGCCATATATTCTTGTGGGAAAAACAGGCAAACAATAAACAAGTTAATTTCAGCTTCCACTAATGGTCATGAAGAAGAAGAAAAGGGTTGATGGCATAGGACGCCTCCTTGGATCTATCAGGTCAGGGGAATCAGAGAAGACTTTCTGGGGAGGTGAGGCCTGAATGGTGGAGAAGGATCTGCCCAAGGGAAGAACTGGAGAAGATGTTCCACACCCAGAGAACAACGGAGGCAAGGATGTCGTCCTGGAATATGTCAGCTTGTTAGAGGGTAAGGAAGCCTGCTGACGTCAGGGGGAAGGATTAGATGTGAGGCCCCAGAACTGGAACCAGGTCCAGTCGTGCACACTGGTGAGGGGCTGGCTTCTTGTGCCAGATGTACCAGGAAGCCCCCGGAATCATATGAGCTTGGGAAATAACTTCCTCTAACCTGTATCTTAAAAGACAACTCTGCTGTCCAGAGCCTTTTATCCAGATCACCAGAGGTGACACGTCTTTCCCAAACACAGAGGGGAGAAAGTTGGAGGGATTTGCCATGATTGTGGATCTCACAGGTGTCAGAGCCAGAGACCTCCAGAGGGTGAAGTCCAATGTCTTCATTTCGCAGAGAAGGATAACAGCACATCTCCTAATACATCAAGCTCAGACTTGAGAGAAATGTTGATTGCTTTAAGTGCAGGTGCTGAATAAATTCAAGACGAGGCTTGAAAACACAAGCTGCACCTGTGTTCCAGAAACAGGACCCTCACTAGGTTCTTTATTACCCTTCAGAAAAAAGAAAGAAAAAAACGGGCTTCTTTTTCTAAGTCTTCCCCAAAATATGCCTGCAGCCCCATATCAACACTCACAGCCTGGCAAGACTGTGTGCAGGGACCCACCTGAAGACAAGGATAGGAAAAGAAAAGAAGGAAAAAGGTATACTAGGAACATGCCCCCAAGTGAGGTCTGTGCACAGGGACCCAACCATCAGAATCGCATGCATGTTCGGGCTATATTTGGGCAGTGGGCCCCAGTCTTATGCCCTCATCAGGCAGGACATGGATCTTCAGTGGGAGAACATAAATAAAAGCACACACCCACAAATAAATAAAAGCACACACCCGCTGCTGCATTGCACCTCAGAACAGGAGCCCAGCAGATGGGAGTTAAAAAGCTAAGTGCCTGAGGCAGGCCTTAATTTGTTACGTGGTTCCATTTGTTTCTCTTTGTAATGGTTCACTTAGCCAAACTTGGGACTGGGGGGAAAAAAAATCAATTTTAGAAGTTGCCCAGACTCTTTTGAAAAGAATTTCGGATTCAGATGGTTAGACAGAAACAAGTTTGGGATGGATTTGACTATTTGATTTACACCATCAGGAAGAGGTTATACATCCAGTGCTGGAGTCCGCAGGAGACAAACTAAGTACATGATTGGGGCACCAGCGAGAGCAGAGGCATTAATTTGAGGGGAGGAGGTCAGAAGTTGACATTTTTGATGTCAAAAGGCCTAAATAATAATTGTGGTGGAAAACAGAAATCTGTTGGACATCCATTCATGTGTGATGTGTTTAGTGATGATTTTGAATTTTTCATGATATGGGAATTTAGGACATAATCTGTCTAATATGAAGGTGTCTAAAAGGCTTAATCTCTAAAAAGACAATGAGACAGGCACCTGTTGGGATGAGCACTGGGTGTTGTATGGAAACCAATTTGACAATAATTTTCATATAAAAAAACTAAATAAATAAAACATAAAAAATAATAAAATAAAATTATTTTTAAAAAAAGACAATGAGATGATGCATGAAATCAAGTGCCTTGGTTTATTCCCAAGACCTTGGTTGATAAGTGCTGGTGCCTGTCCTTCTCTGTGACCCTGGCTCCAGGTTCAGTCCACAGCGTTACCCAATGCCATACAGGTACTTTTCATCTTTTAGATTTCAAGAGTTTCGAAGGCCATTATTTTAGTTGATTTTCACAACAAGCCTGTAACCTAAATGAACGGGCTGTAGCAACCAGTGGATTCCTAGTGACATGTTAGAGTCACTTTTTAAATACAAGCTGAACTGTTTTTCTTTCACTATTGGCTTCAAAAAAAAAAAAAAAAAGATAGTGGGGAATGTGTGGGTCTATTTATAATTAATGCCAGTGACAAGACAAACTTTAAGACTACTTTTCCTACAAGAGTTTTATGACCCATTTTCCTCTAAAACACACTGTGTGGCTTTAGAGCTAGGAAAGTTCTTGGGGATCGAGGTTGGAGTCCTAAATCAAAATGACGGTGGTCTGTATAATCTAAGAGTTTGATGGCTCTGAAAAGGTTCATCTTCTTTACACTGAATATGAGAAAGCATGGAGAGACTATCTAACTTAAGAAAAAGAACTGATCCTAATCAAATTTCATGTTACCTACAACCGTTGCCCCGTCTTTCATTCATAACCTTTAAATAGTCTGTATCCTTCTCTGTCTTGTTTATAGCAAAAGACGCTGCACATCATAGCACCTGAATAAAAAAATAAAAAAAAAAAAAAGATATTTTTAGCTCTTTAGAATTGTTTCCTCTCTTTGCAAAATCCCTTGCCTAACTTCTGATTCCTTTCATCAAGGCTGGGCCAGAAGGGATCTGGAATGGAGGTGGTGGTGGCAGATAGAAATAGCGATCTATTTCACATTTCCCTTCTCAGAACGGAGACTCAACTTTCTGATTCCACAATAGGAAGCAAAAGCATTACGAGCCTCATTACACAGACAGGCTTAGGTGATTTGCCCAAAATCTCATTGCTAGAAAATTACTGTGAGAGGATATGAACTCTGGCCCTTAGACTCCTAGAGATTTTTTAACCACGCTACGCCAGGAAATAGTCCCATTTAAATTGGATCCAACCGGTGCTACGCTGAAAGGGGAGGAGTCATGTTCACTTTTTCAAGCCAACAGGATCTTAATACTGACCTGGAAAATCATGATGAGACCAAGGTGGGAAACAGCCCCCTTCTCCTGTGTCAGACTTTTCACCGTGATCACGTTAAAATGTAGCGATTCCCCACCCTAATCTCTCCTTTGTCAAGTCTGCTCCTCCCCAGTGTATCTTCATTTATTGATTTATACATGCGTTACATGCATTTTTTTTCATTCATTCAAATTTGTAAGTGCTTACCAAAAATCAGGATGCACTTCTGGGAACAGGGACCAAACTACTGAAAGTAGACAATGGCCCGACCTCTGTAGCTTATGTTTTCAACTGTTAAAAGAGAGAAGCGTGGAGTAAATGAGAAAGGAAAGAGCCCACGCACCTTGGGCAAACGTCAAATGTGGGAGAAGTGAATAAAGTAGGCCAAAGATGGCCCATGGGGCTAAAACAAACTCTGGTCTCTAGCTTAGAGACCCCTCCTCCGTGTTCTTCCTTTGCGTGAAAACCCCCACAGATATGGAGGCTGTCGGCTCTAAATGACCCTCCCCACTTGCATTTGGCGCTCAGATCTTTGGAGAAACGGTCTCCTCTGAACCCACCGGTGTTAAATAAATCTCTGATCCACCAAGATCTCCAAGTGCCGCTTGGTTTTTCCGCCAGCAATCCAGCCTGGTTCCCTAGCAAAAGAGGTCATGTGATCAGGAAGTATTGCTTTCAAGTGGAGTTGGACAGCCCTGAGCTAACAGCCCCGTTACCCGCTCCTTTTGCTTCATCTTTTCCTGCCTCCATCTTCAGAGGAGCAAGACCTAGAACATAGTATCAAGACAAATGAAAACTAAAAGCCACTGAACTCTGTAATCAAACAGAACGGAATCCTGAGTTTAGATAAATACACCAGATAAAGACAGATCTACTCTGACTGACAGAGGATAGAGAACCAAGATCCCAACCGGCTTGCTTGGTTTCCATTTTGCAGTATCCCTTTGGTGATGGGCAATTCAGAGGTCCATAGAACTGTGGAGGCTCTGAATAGCCACCCTGGAAACGATTGACCGCCGTGATTAGGTTATATAGGCTTAGCCTAGAGAAAGGAGCAAAAATGTCTGCTCAACTTATTTTTAAGGAAGGACCTTAGCCAGTGTAACCAAAAGAGTCATTGTCACTCAACCTCACACTCCAGAGTCAGTCTTTCTCTGTAAGGATACGGGGCATGCATTTTCCCCAGAGCCTCTCTCCTGCACCTTCTTCAAAAATGGAGAGGCTGTTGGTAACTGGCCAAGAACGTAGGGACTCAGTCAGTGTTCTACCCAAATAGAGTTTCATCTCAACATGGCTGTCATGACTGGTATTACAGTCCAATAGTTACTCATTCTAAAAATTTTAACACCAACACTAGTCCTACAAAAACATGCACGCATCCTTTTTTTTTTTTTTAAATGTTTATTTATTTTTGAGACAGAGAGAGACAGAGCATGAGCAGGGAAGGGGCAGAGAGAGAGGGAGACACAGAATGTGAAGCAGGCTCCAGGCTCTGAGCTGTCAGCACAGAGCCCGATGCGGGGCTCGAACTCACGAACTGTGAGATCATGACCTGAGCCGAAGTCGGACGCTTAACCGACTGAGCCACCCAGGCGCCCCTCACGCATCCTATTATTGTTGGTTTATTCTCAATAGGCTTTTGATAAATCATACAGATGACGCTTTGATTATTGCTATGTTGACACAGCGTAATGGCCTTCTGGGGCGGGGGTGGGGTGGGGTGGATAGTAACAAAATGGAAACAAAAAGGTACACTGTGGGAAATGAGGCAATTTGACATTTTAATGTTGGCTAAATTCTGTCAATTCTTTCTTTATTGTATTATTTCACCTACGCTGCTCCTCAGGGAAAGATTTCCAAAAGCTGAATTTTAGAATCTAATAAACCTCATTAAGTCTCTCCAGAGTTTTACCACCTGCCAGCTCTGTGACCCAGAGCAAATAATTTAACTTCCTTTTTCTTTTTCTTTTCTTTTTTTTTTTACTGGGAAATGGGATAATAATAATATCAACTTCATAGGGTTGTGGTCACGGGACTGAATAAGATAACATATGCTAAGAACATGATCCAATGCTCAATAAATGGCAGCTATTATCACCTGTAGTGGATTGCGTGTGTGTATATGCACGCGCGTGTGTGTATATGCACGCGCGTGTGTACTTTCGCTTAATCTTAACGCTTCCTGGTACAGGACTTCATCTATTGTCTGTGCTCTAAAACTGATCAGTTGTTTTTGGTGACTAAGTATGAAGTTGGATACTCAGACTTGAATCAGCCAAGTATGGTTACACACCGACCATGACTAAGCCAGACATCTAAGAGGCATTTTTGTATGAATCGTCTCCTTCGGTCCTACACGCAGTTCTGTGAGGTCTGCCCAGCAGACTGGAAATGCATGTGATTCACTGCAGAGTCAGACCACATAACTTCACGTCTTCACCATCTTCCTACTGGCTATTTGGCTTGTAGGACATCACCTCTCATCAGGTTCAACTTTCTTCGAAGGGTTGAACTAACAATTAAAACACATAATGCATGTAAACATCACATGGCGCCTCTGCAGAATAAACCACACAATAACATTAGCTCCTGATAGAGTACAAGCCATTTTCATCAATCTCCACTTAACTGATGACAAATCTCCACCGCTTCAGTAAAACACAGTGATGGATGCTTACTAGTCCCTGGATCACTCCTTTGCCTGCACACCTGTGCTTCCACTGGATAAACACTACGCAAACCAAGATCAATCGTAATTGCTTATGCCACTTGCCCCTGTTATTGAAAGCGTAAAGTTGAGTTAAACTTTACCTAAGTTGGTGGATATTCGCGAAACATAATTTTTCTGTAAAGATTAAGTTGAAATATTTGAAAATACCGGAAAGGCAATTGAAGGTCTGGGTGAGAATGTCACGTACAAATGGCAAAGTCATTACAATGTCTAAGAACAGTCTACACATTATTTTGAAATATGTTTTTAATATTCCATCTTCATTTTTAAAAAGCAACTGGAAACTGTAGACATGTGTTAGGATATGGTTAACAAAAGACAGATGCAGGCTCAGCCTCGGTGATGAGCCTCGAGATGAGCCTCGGTGGCTCAGCCGGTTCAGCGTCCGACTCTTGATCTCAGCCCAGCTCTTGATCTCAGAGTCATGAGTTTGAACACCCCGTCGGGCTCCATACTGGACGTGGAGACTCCATTCAAAAAAAAAAAAAAGTGGAAAAGCAAAGTGGAAGAAATGGGCAGAGAAATGTAATGTAAAAAGGATTCAACCAGCTGTGGCTGACTTTGAAGACTGAAAAGGAGCCTGGGCCAAGGAATGTGGGCCAGGAAGTGGATTCTCCCCGCAAAACTTCCACAAGGAACACACCTTGCTAATATCTTGATTTTGGCCTACTGAGACCCATGACAGACTTCTGAACTAAAGAACTGTAAAACAATAAATTCACGCAGTTCCAGACGCTAAGTTTGTGGCAATTTGCTATGCCAGCAGCAAGGAATGAGTACAGGGACACTAAGGAGGTCTAATGGCCTTGACCGGCATCATACAGGAAAAGCCAGCCTTCCAACTTCAACACAGAAGTCTTTCTGCTACTGTCCTATTCCTCATTAAACATAAAAAAAATTAATTAAAAAGCCATGTTTCTTAGAATACCAAAATCATGTAATAATTGTTAATAAAGCAGCCACTATTCCATTACTGTTATTATTATTATTTTTAGCTACCATTTGCCAAATGCCCATAATGTGTCAGACCTTATTAAGGTCATTACATACAGAACTATTTTTAATCCAGAACCTAACCTGTAACGTACAAATAGTGTGCTGTGCTGGGGGAGTTGCCCAACAATAACAGATCTGAAGTTTAAGCTCAGGTCTACCTAACTCAAAAACCCCTGGAGGGAGATCCCTACGCAATTGTGCACGGTTTCTGTTCTCCCTGCCCCTTCTTCCCGGCCTAAAGGACCAGCATCCTCATGAAACTTCCTTGAGCCATGTCCCTTTGTGCTTTGGTTAATTCCTTACAGCATGAACAGCCCCTTGCAGAAATCTGAAGTTTCCTTGGAGGGACCCGGAATTTAGATGTGATAGGAAGACAAAGTCAAGTAAAGCATCATGTTGACAGATCTCTCCCTTTATAGAATCTGAGCGAGAACTCTCCCTTTACAGAATCAGAGGGTTAAGAGCCTCATTTGGGAACATGGTGTCTCCTGCTCAACACAGAGTAAATGACTTTCTTCCATCCTCTTAAAGAAATGGGAAATATTGAATGAATTCATCTAAGAGCCCGTTGCCTCCTGTCATTTGCCTCCTGTTATGACTATGAATCGTACCCTGTAATCAGTGAAGTCCCCAAAGCACCTTCTCCCACTTCAAATTCCCTTTAATCCACAGTTCCTTAGCTCTCACAAGGCTTTTACAAGGCTGAATGTAGGACTCATTTGGAATATGGGATTTAAATGCCCTCTGACTTTTTTTTCTACTAATTCTATCTTCAACTCATCTCCTGAAGGATCACCTTTGTGTTTCTTAAACCCAGCGTGCACCCAAAAGGGGAAATTTGAATTTCTCTCCTTTCACAGAGAAACAGTATTTTTTTTTCAAATGCTAATTTTAGAGTATTCAAAACAAAAGTCCCTAGGCATAATCCTTTTCCTCCCCAAAGTTGAAAACAATGAGATTCGTTTTGTTAATATTTAATATTTACTGTGCGCCAGTCAAATATACAATTCAGCATTAACTTCTGCCAATATACACTGCACCCTCCTGAGTATTTCCAATCTAATGATACTGTGATCAGATTTTCTTCTGTGTCAATTTATTTATCATACTTGACACACAGCCTATTATTAGCTCCACAATCCATTTTAAGGGGCCAGATCCTTTCTTCTTGGCAAAAAAAAAAAAAAAAAAAAAAAGAAAGAAAAAAAGGAAAAAGAAAAAGGAAAAGGAAAAAAAAAGAAAAAGGAAAAAAGAAAAAAGGTTTTGTTTTTTTCTCTTTCCTTTTAGAAAGACAGGTGGGGGCATGAAGTTGAGGCTATGAAATAAGTTATATAAGAAAAACACGTTCTTTTCTAGAAGTTGACTCATCGTCAACCCAGTAAATACACATTAGGCTAAAATTCTGAGTTCCAGTCGTTTAACGAACAGGTCTTATCTGTACCAGTATTTCTTCACCTGCTTACCTTGAAGGCTCTAGTTCTCCACATCCTCTCCCAGAATCCTCAGAATGAAGATATTTATTTTCTTTAATGTTTTGCCAATCTGTGTTTGCTGCATAAATGCAAATATTTACCTACTCGCTGTTATTTTTTCCCTCTTATCTCCCCAGGCCACTGCCGTCCTCCCTCCATCCCTGTCCCTCATCCTCAGACAAGCCAGGGTTGGACCAACACTGCTAACCAAGCCTGGTTTCCCCACCAGGAAGTAGCCTGTGTCCCATTCAAGCTGATGTGACCAGGCAGTAAGCTACACATTTCTACTTGTCTCTTTATATTAAATCCTTCTTGTTTCTGAACACCATTTTCACTGACCTGGACAGGTACTATTCATACGATTTATCATTTCCAGTGCTGAAAATGTTACATTGAAAAGAGCCCAAGAATATGCTGTTAGCCACGCCCCCCTTAATTTACACATTTTTAAAAAATGAGCTAGAATGAGTCTATGTTTCCATTCTTTCTCCCTTTGCTTCCAATTTCTTCTCTCTCTCCCTCTTTGCTCATCTTTCCTTCCTTCCATTCTAGAAACATCTATCGAGTGTCTACTTTGTGCCAGGCACATTTCCAGGTGCCGAAGGTATAGCCATGTCCAACGCAGATAGTTCTCTATCCTCATAGAACTTACATTCTGGTAGGAGGCATGCATATCAAGCACTGGGTTAAGTCTTCGTTCACAGGGAAGGTAAATGCTGGCCAGGAGAAGGCCAATGTAACGTAAGAGCAGTTAACCAAGGGGTTGTTGGTACAAACTTTCCCGGGGACAATTTGTTCATCTGTCGGAGCCCCTCAAAATGTTCGTTTCATTTCATTAAGTTAGGTTACCCAACTCTGGTATAGCCCTAGGATGAATTAACATGCATTGGTTCAAAATCATTCTGTAGGAGAACATCCATTGGTTTGTGGAAATGCTAATACGACACAAAGAAAAGGCAGACTATCTGCCTTTCATATGAACACGGAATGAAGAGGGTGATGGAGATGAACCCGAGTCCCAGGAGGCTTTACCAGCTTCTTGCCAGCACCTGTCTCCGAAGAATGGGGTTACGGATGCCCCACCCCTTCATGATATTTCACTTGTCCAAATTTTCTTAAATGAGTCTGTGCTACTTATGTAACATCATAAGGGAGCAGAAGGCAAGCGGCCAGCCAGCCACAAACACCACCACCCGCCCCCCCCCGCAAAGGGGGACACGTGTGACATTCCTTGGGCACTCCCTGCTGCCCAAGAACAAAGGAAACGGGGAAAACAAATGGTTAACTGATAGAGATCATAGCCCTGCAGGACCTAAGTCTCCATCTATTTACAAATATCTTAGTAAATTAGAAGAAAAAGGTAATTTTATCAGTAGTCAAATCTCCAGAAAACTACAGACTCCATTTCCTGGAGCCCCGACATCACCCCTCCATCTTGATGTGGGAAACAAAGGCAGGAAATGGCAGATAGAACTAAATTTCCTTTTGCCCTGCAGCCCGTTGGCAACTACTTGAGGCAGGCAGAGGAAAACGTTTCTCCAGGAACTCCCCACTGTCTTAATGCTAATGCTTTGCTGGAGGGAAAAACAACCTTAGCTTGACAATAGCTAGGCCTCCAGTATCCTGGAGTCTTCTTTAAGCATATGAAAGTCTCCCTGGAAACTTCCCCTGGACTTGACTTCCCCCAACTCCACAGTATAAAACCAGTCTCTCCTCTTGGTCTTGAGACAGCTCTTTCTGCCCATGGGTCCTGTCTCCGTGCTTTAATAAAATCACCTTTTTGCACCAAAGACATCTTCAAGAATTCTTTCTTGGCTGTCGGCTCCGGACCCCACAAACCCCACTGTCACCCCAAAAGCCTCATCATAATGGATCCATTTAATGTTAATTGTTTAAAAGTACGTGCTCAGGTTTCTCCAGTCTCTGTATTTCCAGTACACAGGATATGCATTCATTAAACATCTGCTGAACAAATTCAAGATATTCAAGAGAGGAAAGTTAAAAGTGTGCACGTGTGCACGCATGCGTGTGTGTGTGTGTGTGTGTGTGTAAATAACTTAGTTCTAGTTAAAGGCTTGTGAAGTTTTGTAAATATCAAATGAAACTGCTTCATTCCATAGGAATTTTTCAAATGCCTCTTCATTATGATGAATATATACTGTGTAGATTGTGAAAGAAAAAAAAAGATTAGTCGTTGGAAACACATAAATTCCAGATTGAAAATGTGGGCTTCCCATAATAAGAATGGTAATAATGGCTTATTACATTGAAGAGCCCTCATACATGCAAATTTGCATTCAAGTTCTTTCACATTGATTAATCCAAATCCTTCCTGGCAGATAGAAACTCCTTGGAATCATAACACTGCATTCACCCCTTACATCTACAAATAAAGAAGTATATTAGGTTCAGTTAAAATTCCATCTTCAAATATGTAAACAGCCCCAGCCTTTCTCTTAACCACCTTTCAGGGATTTCAGCTTTATCCATTAGGTGGTTAGAAAGTTCTGAAATCTCTAAGTATATGTTAACTTCTTCAATTTGAAAGTAAAGCCTATTAACCACAGCTGTTAAACCTAAGAAGGAGATTCTACCTAAAATGTAGCTCAGAAAGTTGTAGAGAGTGGAGATCCGGGGCACAGGGAGAAAGAAGTCATACATACAAGAGTGTCAAAAGCTCAATATTATACTGTGAATTCATGATTTTCTCGGCACGTGTGAGCTCAAAGATTTTAATCCCCCCTGACTGAGCCTTTTTTTTTTCAGACTTGCATCACACGATTCCATCCTTGGGACAAAATCAAATAATTAAACATGATATTCTTCTCACGTTGTATTTTTGCTTAACAAAATGAGTGATAATCCCGGGCTTTAATCTGACAATAAAGATCAGTGCATTGCTTACTCAAATTGAACGTTCCTCTCATTTGGGTGTCTTTTTTTTTTTTTTTTTTTTTTTTTTTTTTGCCCCACGCATCCACGCGCTTTCCCTATCCATGCCCTCCTTCTGAATACTCTCAAATTAATGTTGACTAGACAGTGAGAATTCTTCTTAAAAGGTTTGAAATACTAAGCACCTTACACAAGGCTCAATCTCGCGAATTACCATCACAATCCAACAATTATCCCCACACACCTTAGATGCTCTCCTCAAGTCTTTTCAACTATGTTCTCAACAGTTTTCATTATGCAGCTCTCAATTCACTAATTTATGCTGCACTTTGCAATGTTACCTATCGGCCCCTATTTTCCGGCTTAAGTTCTGAAGAATAAATTCAGTACCGATCCCTGAATCATCAGATCACACTAATTGTCGTGGGGAGAGGAGCGGCTCAGGAGGAGGCTGGGTCCCCAGGTACACGCTGAAAAGTGTTCAGACTGGCTACCAACCCACACACCGCTTTGCATCAACCCTTGATGTGTTTGTTTCAAAATGGCTTGAGGTGAAATGCCTCATGAAAGGTTTGGCTGGATGTGGCCACAGCAAGAGTGACTGACTTGGAATAAAATCTCAGAGAACGAGCAATCCCCATTTATGTACTGACACACGAAGCGGGATTCCAAAGCCGTGCGCCCAAGGAGGGCGGTAAGAGTCTCACGTCTGAAAAAGGAGGAACCGTAAATGCAAAATTGCAACAGTTCCTACGGTATGATTGATCGCAAGAAGGTGATATGGGTATAAAGTTCCCAGCACAGCACCTCACACAATGATCAAGTTCAACGCATGTTACTTTATTATTATTACTTACATACTGCAATCATCTTGTTTCTTAGATGAGGACTCTAAACCCCAGATCTTTTGATTTCTATCCCAGCGTGCTTTCCAAAATATCCACCTCTTTCTTAAAGATGTGTATTATATGTTTTAGTCGTGTGTGTGTGTGTGTGTGTGTGAGAGAGAGAGAGAGAGAGAGAGAGATAGAGAGAGAGAGATACATATGATTTCATACCAAAGTTATTTTCTCCTTCTATGGTACTTAAGAGACAAAGTTGACACATAATTTAAGGGCTATGATTTTTTTCTCTGAATCTCCTTAACATCATACGTGTGGTTTCGCTATGTGCCGGGCACTATTCTAAACCTTCGCGTGTCATAAAGCTCATTTAATCCTTAGCAATTGCATGGAGAAGGTACTAACTACTTTGGTATTTTACCCGCGAGGAAACAGAAGCATAAAGAAACAATTAGCCAAGTATGCACTGTTTAATGCCAGAGCTCAGGTAATCTAGCTCCAGAGTTTGCACTTTTCCATCCTCCATGGCCTCTTTATGATGCTAACATCAGAAAATTCTAGAATCGAAATTAGAACCAAAATTTCTGAGGTGAATTGGCACAGTTTGAAAGTGAACCTGCATTTGAGGTTCCCTGCTGTGGCCCCCACCGACCCAGCGACTGGGCCGTTGCCCATGCTAACAAGCCATTGGGTACCTACTGCGTGCAGGATGCTGTAGTCAATGACTTTGAAGTCAAAAGGCACCTCTCAGCTATGGAGGGCATTTTTCATCCTGGATGCAAAAGAACAGGAGTCCTCGGACGAAGATTAACTGTGGCAGACGTGCTCCAGTTTGTTAGAAGATCATAAAATAAAATACAAGATGAATTTCGAGGAAAGAGGCGTTGCTTTTGGCTGGCAGTTTGGGGCGCCCTTGCCTTTATGTTAACCAGTTTCCCATGGAGCATTTAGTCAAGCCCTCATTAGTTAACAAAATAAATGCCACCCCCTCCATTTGAAGTTAAGCTGGAAAGATTTATTCCATTTTCCTGAACTGTCTGATCTGAGCAGCTGCCTTGGTGCTGAGAACTCACCATTAACGTTTATTTATTTTTGAGACAGAGACAGAGGGTGTGTGTGGGGGGGGGTGTGCAGAGAGAGAGGGAGACACAGAATCCAAAGCAGGGTCCAGGCTCCGAGCTGTCAGCACAGAGCCCGACGTGGGGCTCGAACCCACAGAACCGTGAGATCATGACCTGAGTCGAAGTTGGCCGCTTAACTGACTGAGCCACCCAGGTGCCCTGGGCACTCACCATTTTTTACTAAATACCAGAACTGGTTGAGGATGGAACACACTAGAGCAAGAATACTGGACTAGAGCTAAGTCCACAGGTTTAAATCACTCAGTGGTAGCACCTGGGTTTTTGTTGTCGTTAGGTTTTTTTTAATGTTAATTTTTGAGAGAGAGAGAGAGAGCAGGGAAAGACTAGAGAGAGAGGGAGACGAGGATCCTCCCGGCTCTGAGCTGTCAGCACAGAGCCCGATGTGGGGCTGGTACTCACGCACTGCGAGATCACGACCCGAGCCGAAGTCGGGCACGTAACTGACTGAGCCACACAGGCACCCCCCGCCCCCGTGGCAGTACCTTTTAACAAGATTTTTTTTTCATGTGGCATGCGAAGGACCCTTGGTGCGTTCTAAGTACCCGCCACTTAGACTATTCATTGGTGACATGACCTTAACCAAATCACTTCACCTTTTGGGACTTCATCGCCTCAGCTTTAAAATTAAATACCCACCAACAATACAATTGGTTCTTTGAAGAACAAAGGAAATACAGCATACGCATTTTCTCGAATGGGACCCAGATGATCCGTCCTCCTTCTCTCTAATGACGAAACAGGTGGACATTCCAATCCTGGGTTCTAAGGATGGGGCCTCTGGGCTTTCAGAACCTCAGCACTCACATGTATCAGGGAGGGATGAAAGGCTCACACGGGGCATTAGTGAGAAAGCCGTAGGAAACAACGTGTAGCTTCTAGTAAGTGCTTAATTAAATACTAATTCTTTCCAGTGTGTGGCAACGTGCAGGATCTTCCATAGGTATTTGTTCAACCTAATGGATCGCTCTGTTGATTATATAACTTCGGCATTTCGCCCCCGCAAATGGCTTTAATATTTTAGTCAACTGGAGTCTAATGGGTGGGCCAATTCCCTAAAATCTTTAACATTACAACCCAACCACCCAAGGCTAGAAGAAGTAATTTAACCTGCTAGCCACTTTTTCTGAGCTTCGCTTAAAATCTGAAGTATTACAGTTATCACAAGAACTACACGTATTCACCCATTTCTCCGTCCTTTGAGACATTAAAAACTCATCCAACCCAACAACTGCTCGTCTTGTCTTTTTTACTCTTACTTCTTCATGTTTAAAGATGGAAAATAAAATCCTACTTTTTATTTATCTTTTTCTTCTATGTGATTGATTGTTCCTTCGTGTAACAATTTTTCTTTCCGGTTTTGTAGTTATTTAACTTTTTAACTTTTTAAATATTTTTTTGAGAGAGAGAGAGAGAGGGCCAGCAGGGGAGGGGCAGAGAGAGAGAGGGAGACAAAGAACCCAAAGCAGGCTCCAGGCTCCGAGCTGTCAGCACAGACCCCGACGCGGGGCTCGAACTCACAAACCGTGAGATCATGACCTGAGCCGAAGTCAGATGCTTAACCGACTGAGCCACCCAGGCACCCCTAGTTCTGTAGCTATTTAAACAAAAACTACTCTTAAGCATGTGGGTTCTGTTTATTGCCATTTTAAATGACTAACAGGGAAAACACCGCCATCAACCAAGTGTCCGCCTGTGATGGTCACATCACCATAGGGTGTCACTGCCTCAAAAATTACCAGCAACTTGGGGAAAATGACAAAAGGATATCACAGGATAAGCCAGTGGAGAGATTCATAATCACTGTCTTGTCTTCATGACTTAATTCAGTGGATCTCCACAGGCATGGTATAGCCTTGTAGAGACAATGTGGAAAATATAAAGGGACATTTAATTTGGGTGTCACAGTGAGTGAGGGATGGGGTAGGCTGTGACCATATTTGGAGAATGGGCTCCACGGTTACCAGACATCTCTGTCTACAGACCAAAGGTTGAGCCTATATTCTGAATGACTTCGAATGTGTCCCTGCATGTCCGTGTAGGTGACAAATTGTCTACAATCTTCTGAGCCTAGAAACTAACTGCACTTCACATACAAACCTAAAATACTGTTTTTACCGTTTGTTTTTTTTTAATCAACACTACACCCAGTGTGGGGCTTGAACTCACAACCCCAACACCAAGAGCCACGTGCTCTATCGACTGAGACAGCCAGGCATTCCTTGTTTTCCCAGCTTTAAGCAGTTTTCCAAGAGTACAATCTCTGTATACTGATGTAAGCTTTTACTTTAGTTTGGAATTCTACTAGGTCATTCATTCATCATTTTGGGGAATCTCAGTGTTTTCTAACTGTAACAACCAACACAATGCATCTGCTTGAGTTGTGTTGATGTGAATAAATAGGCCATTTTATATCTAAGCGTAAACATTTTTACCATTATATTTTGTCTTCTAGCATGGTCAGGCCTCAAACACACATTATAGTATGATTGTTACACGTTGCAACAGTTTTCTCTTATTTCTTATTTATATTATGATTAGGACGTTATATTTTAAAAATTGTATAGGAAGTAGGTTACGTTACCTAGGAAGCTTATTTCATAAGAGTAAAAGATACATTATGAAATATTTGTTATAAAAATTCCACTTGGTTACGGATGGAGTTAAGAACCACTGGGGTAGTAACTAAATAATAGGAAGTATCAATAAAAAGCACCAATATTCCATGCATTTCCATGTGCTTCTCTAAGAATTCCTGACACACGTGAGTTGGACGTAGAGCACGATGCTTGTGAGTTCTTGTTGAAGAATAAAACTGATTTGCAGGGCTACCATGTGTCGTCGTAAATCAGCGAGGCTTCAATTTAACACAAGTTCGTTACACATCTACTAAGTGCAGGGTGCCGTTGTGAGAGCAGAACCCATTTTTTCTTGCTTTCAGATCTCATCTGCCTCGTCAAACTTGAGGTTAAAGCTCTCCTCACAAACCGAGCAAAATGCCGCGAATGTTACTCGATTTCTCATTCCAAGTTGGGCATCGATTCCGCTCTCTCTCTGCCACAAGGTTTTCTCATTAAAACCGTTTCATTTTGCAAATGTTTATCCACAAACATCTGTCCTTCCCCACCCACCCACCCCCCCGCCGCCCCCTTTTTCCAGGAGAGCTCTGTGTGTATAAGCACTTGGCTATATAATAAATACTTTTGATGTGTAGGGGCATCCGGGATGTAAAACATCACCAGATTGCGAACCCGAAGTGCAATAAAAATTTCAAGACATAGGAGAGTATTTGCTAAATTATTGACAACTATATTGTTTGAAAGATCTGCAAGCTAAAAGTGCATATTTAAGGAGAAAGACTGCTGATGTGGAATCTCTTAGGCTCTGACCTATCCGTTGGTATGCAACCTTATCTTCATAGAACACCTTTGAAATCAACAGGAATTCTGCTGATTTAAGGACACGGGAGCATGCCTCCACTCGTAATGTGCATGCGGCAGGTACCCTGACTCCCCCAGAAGGAATCTATACCACATCTCTGACTTCAAAGTCAAGCATCCCTTCTTCTCCTTCTAACATGTGACTGATGAGACACATTTTTTTTTTCCAAAGGAAATAGCAAAACTGTACCAATTCAAGCTTCAAACTCATGGACCTTCCAAAGTCAAATTGTCGCAAATATCCTTCATCTGTGTATAAACGGGACATTGATATGATTAGCAAGCTGAGATAAAGATTAGCTCTCGTGCCCATCTGATGGTTAATTCTGTATGTCAGCTGATTGGCCTAAGGGATGCCCAGATAGCTGGTGAAACATTATTTGTGGGTGTGTCTGTAAGGATATTTGCAGAAGAAATTAGCATTCGATGCAGTGGACTGAGTACAGACAGCCACCCTCAGCGATGTGGGTGGGCATCATCCAATCCATTGGGTGCCTGAACGGAACAAAAAGGTGATGGAGGGTGAATTCTCTTTCTCTCTTCTTGAGCTGGAATGGCCCTCCTCTCCTGTCCTTGGACATCAGAGCTGCTGGATCTCAGGCCTTTGGACTTGGATAGATTATACCATTGGCTTTCCTGGTCCTTCAGCTTGCAGACAACAGATTGGGACTTCTTGGTCCCATAAGTGCATGAACCAATTTCTCCTCTTATAACCATGTACCCTTATCTATATCTACACCTATACTCCACCTATACCACCTCCATCTGCTCTCTGTCTACACCTACATCTATCTCCTATTCTGTGTCTCTGGAGATCTAATACTTGCAAAGATAGATCTGCCTTTTGACGACTACTTTGAAGGATGGACTATTAAAACCAAAAGTGCTTTCTGATTTTTTAACTAAAACATCTGTTATCTCAACTCCATCGCTGCAACACCACACTTGGCTTTGTTTGTTATCGTACTTAGAGCTCTCGATGTTTATATTAAAAACCCATCTCCTGTCTCTCCACATCCCCACCCAGGAACACAAGGTCTCCGATGACAAGGATTTTGTCTATCACATTAATTTCGGGATCTCAGTGCCGACCCACTGTGTCTGATACAGAACAATAGGTACTTGGTGAAAAAAGAACCACAAGTGGCCTTATCTTACAGATCAGTGATTTTAAGCTGAAGGGCAATGGTGAAGGAGGAGAGAGAAGCACAGACAAACAGAAGAATTTGTGGAAATGTTAAATATTGTGCGCTTATCTCCTGAGATGGTGGCCCCAGGTTATACAGTGCCTAATAGACACTTACAGCTTTCGGGACTTTACTAGGATTTCCAATTTTCTCATAACCTGTGGGAAGCTGATTAAAATCAGTGCTCCTGGGGCACCTGGGTGGCCCAGTCAATTGGGCGTCCGACTTCAGCTCAGGTCACGATCTCACGGTCCGTGAGTTCGAGCCCCGCGTCGGGCTCTGGGCTGATGGCTCAGAGCCTGGAGCCTGCTTCCGATTCTGTGTCTCCCTCTCTCTCTGCCCCTCCCCCGTTCATACTCTGTCTCTCTCTGTCTCAAAAATAAAAATAAACGTTAAAAAAAAATAAAAAAAAAAATCAGTGCTCCTTATACCCATGGTATTTAAAAAAAATTTTTTTAATGTTTATTTATTTTTGAGAGAGACAGAGACAGAATGAGAGTGGGTTAGGGGCAGAGAGAGAGAGGGAGACACAGAATCGGAAGCAGGTTCCAGGCTCTGAGCTGTCAGCACAGAGCCCGACACGGGGCTCGAACTCACAAGCTGTGAGATCATGACCTGAGCCCAAGTCGGATGCTCAACCGACTGAGCCACCCAGGCGCCCCAACCCATGTTATTTTTACTAGAAACAGAATATAAAAGCACTGTTTTCCCTTCAACTTCCCCTATCTACTCTTTGGCTCTAGGGACAAGACTTCTCAGGAGTGAGTTACCCCAAGACAGAAAGTCTCCTTGGACTGATCCTGGGGACTAGGCTCCTCCAGAGACCTCATGGTTATCTGTTAGAAGGCATGGCAAGTGTGACAAGATCCCTGGGATAGTGAGAAAAGTCCCCATTTTCCCTGATGCCTGTCCTGAAAGTGGGATTTTCTGCTCTAGAGAAAGTTATAAATGGAGCACTTCTCACCTCTTTTTGCATTCAGATGAGGAGATAGTCTCAGGCAGGAAAGTTACCCTTTTGAATGTTTTTGTTTTTATTAAAGTCTGTCTTAGGAATCATCTTGCTCTGCATTCTTCTGACAGGAGACCCTGGGACATGGATTATTTTTTCCAATATAGGACTCTGGAAATATCTAAGCTTCTCCAAAGAACTGGTTAAAAATGGCCAGGTAATAGTTTATTGGCTCTGCTTAGTTTATACTCAGAGCTAAGACAGTTTATGATTTCAGTTAATAAAATGACTATTTCAGGACACAAATAATAAAAGCAGAGGTTTACCCAGAATGGTGAATATTTTTGCTAAATACAGATGACATTCCATTATTTTTTACGGTATAAAAACCAAAAGAAGGATCTTTAAAAAGGAAAAAGCCTAATTTTATTAAAAAAAATGTTTTATGGGAAAGGAATGTTATATTTAAAATTTGAACTAGATGTTCTTGTAAGCATAAAGTGAAGCCTGGTCAAACACCACAATTTTGGACTAATTGGAGTCCAGGTAAATTACAAAACAATTTCAATGAAATGCAATTTCCGGGCTGTCACGTTACTTTAACAAATAGATTAGATGCTTCCTTGTGAAATCTGTTTATGTAGCATAGCTAATTCTCTCTGAGTAGAAGGAACAAGTAAATGTTAGTCTAGCTAAGGTCAAATCATTATGAACTCCAAATTAGTGAAATGCAACTAAGTTAGTTTTCACCATGTATCTAAAGTTCCCAATACCTTTATATAAAGATTTTAGGGGGAAAAAATTCAATGTTTAGTATACTTCTCCTTCATACTATCTGTACCTGAATCCAAAATCTTCATATTCTACTTTCTTGCTATATTCAAATTATAATTTACGATTTAGTACATTCTGTGGTTATATCAACATTTTTATAAATTTTTAGTGTCCTGATGTATGTTAAATTTTCCCTCAGATATATAAAATTGAGGATCATATATCAGGACTGCCTAAATTTTTAATATGATCTGCATCAATAAAATAAATTTATCTAATTTGGACCCCTATTTGCAAAGTCAAGCATTAAGCAGTGAACAGTTAAATTAATATCCCAGGAATCTTATCTTTGACTGGTCAGTTAATTGCACATGGAAAAGATTGCTCGGTTACAACTCTAGACGCATCATCTCTGAGACTTCTGTGTACTTAGTTCGTACTGCAGGGGGGAGACTGAATCACCAAGCTTCCCTTCCTTATGGATTCCATTGGAAATATGATGCTGTATAAACCCCCAGCAAACAACTATAAATCTGGCAAATGTTCACTGTGTCTGTGAAGATGGAATGATTCTCCCCAGACAAGCTTTGGAAAATAATGTATTGATTCCTGATGGCAATTTATTGTTTTTTGCAATCAACTGTGCTTATACTGTGGCCTTAAATTATGGTCCTTGCTCTTTCATTCCTGGTCTTTGGGATGTGAAATCAGAAAGCCAGAAAGCTCCAGAGAGGTCACCTCCAAAATACATGGAATTTGGGCGAATTTTCTTTCGTCATAAAATTTCTACTCACTGATCATTTTTTGGTAGAGTCACATTAAATGACACAACATTAACTAAACATTAGGCTTTCAACTCAAGTACCAATGACCCACTCGAAGCAAAAAGTGGTTATTGAGTCCTTAAAACCCAGGCCTTCACTCTTCCCAGGACACTCAATCCCAGTGTCATCCAAGAGGGGGCTGGGTGACTTGACCTTGTAAGTGTCTCACAATAGCCATGTGAAATTGATTTGAATCTTTATCCAAATTAAAAAAAAAAAAGGAAAAGGAAAAGAGTAAAAAACAAAAAAGCAATAATAAAGCTTTTCTTTGTTCTGGCGGGAATCAGCAAGAATTATTTCTGAGATCCTTATCCATCAAATGGTCTGAGCTAGAAAGACCACTGTCCTCTATTATCTGAGATCATGCTATAAGAAGTTACTCCCCCAGACACAGTTTTTGGTTTTGTTTTGTTGTTTCCCTTTCTTGCTCTCTTAGGGTGGGTTTCATAGAAGCAGAGCCTGAGTCAGGCTTATTGAGAAAAATGTTGAAAAAGAAGCTCACGTTCTTTCCGACAGGACTTAAGGCTGACACGATGTGAGTCAAGGGCCTCTGGCAACCACTGTGCCTTCTGTCATAGAACCTATGCACGCAATCAACATGGAAGAGGGCAGACAAATGGAGAGACCTGGCCCCTGATATTGTTTGACTCCTTGGAAGCTAACTCTAATTTAGGATGTTTTCATTTCATAAACCAAAAATCAGATTTTCTTTTTCTGCTTACGCCAGTTAGAATGAGAATTTTTATCACTGGCAATCAAAAGTTTTAACTAAGGGAGACATCAGGCTAATTGCTTGAGAATACCAGGCTAAAGAAGATTAAAGAGTCATTGAAACTTCTGTGATCCCAGGTTCATTTGCCTTCTGGAGAATTCTACCTTATGTTCTCCCGGTCTTTTGCCATAACAAGGCTAAATAGTTCTCTACTGACTATGACTTACTAGCGATGTATTCTTGTTCATGTATATAAATATCTTAGCCAAAAGTAAACCTTTACAAAAAGGCAAATTATGAGAACCATATCAACGGAAGAGAAGGCATTGAAAGCAAGTTACGTGATGGTGGTATTTAAGCAGAGAAAGTGAGCCAAAGGTGATCTGAGATTGCAATTTCTTTTTTGCACGCAACTTTCTTTTTATAATGAAGTGTTTCAAGTCTGGCATACATTCTGAAGTTCACCACAGTCCCTACTCTTGATTATCTTAACCATGGGCCATTTCAGTTCGGGCCAGACACACAATACTGGATGGCTTTCCTTGAGATCTCTGATTTTAAAGTTCATATTGCCTGTACATAAAAATGGACACGAATGCTTGTTGATGTGATTGGATCTTTTGTATGGATATTATCCACAAACAAAAACAAGAGTAGGAAGGATGGTTTCAAGATAAAGCCGCAGCAATAAAAAAAAAAAATTAATAAACAAATCTACTAATGCTCATAGATGTCTTAAATTAAAAAAAAAAATAGGGGCATCTGGGTGGCTCAGTCGATTAAATGCCCAACTCTTGGGGTGCCTGGGTGGCTCAGTCAGTTGAGCGTCTGACTTTGGCTCAGGTCATGATCTCGCAGTTCGTGAGTTCAAGCCCCACGTCGGGCTCTGGGCTGACGACTCGGAGCCTGGGACCTGCTTTGGATTCCGTGTCTCCCTCTCTCTGCCCCTCCCCTGCTCATGCTCTGTCGCTCTCTGTCTCTCAAAGATGAATAAACGTTAAAAAATTTAAAAAAAAAATGCCCAACTCTTGATTTCAGCTCAGGTCATGATCAGGGTTTTTGAGTTCGAGCCCCGCATCAGGCTCTGCACTGACAGTGCAGAGCTTGCTTGGGATTCTCTCTCTCCCTCTCTCTCTGCCCCTACCCTGCTTGCTCTCTCTCTCAAAATAAATAAATAAACTTAAAAAAAAAAAAGACAAATTAAAGTACCATATCAGTAACCCACAATGAGTTGAGGCAGAGATAAAATTGGATGTAAGTTTCATGACGATTCCTAGCCTTCTGGTTCTAGGGCCAGTCTTTCCTCTTCTGGGTGTCATGACTTTATTTTTCAAGTCATTAGGAAAAAAAAAAAAAAAAAAAAACAAACCTTGGTACTCAATGTCAGTTACTAATTATTGGTAATACATCTCAAATCTGACTTCAACGTACTAGATATCAACGCACCCCGAGAACTGCTCACTTAGAGACTTTATGAGAGAATTCTCCCCCAAGTTCAAAAACCCAACTTGAAAAGAAACAAAATCAGAGCCTATCCACCACCCTCTTCCCCAAACATGTATTGAAGACTGGCTGATGCGCCAGACTGGCAAAACTCAACAATTCTTCATGGAACCGTTCATATTAATGGTAATTATATTTCTATCAAGAAAAATACCACCCAAATGTAATACTATCATGCTTTCCTTTTGTGTTCTGTTTGCATCCACCTGAGAGTTCCTTCAGGAAAATGCACAATCTACTGAGGGCAGAAAACTATCATGTTCAACAATGTACAGCGAGCACCTGGTAGGGTGCCTGGAAAATAATGCATGCTTGTGAAGTCGTTATTGAATGAATGAATACATGTCAGAACTGTCACATACTCTAAAACAACAACAAAAACAAAACGAAGCCACCAGGTTATCACCTATGATGTGTCCACTGCTGTCATACTCCTAGAGCTATTTCTTGCTGGTTCTAGCAAGCTCCACCTTGACCAGGATCGCATGGTCACCCCCTTCACATCCCCTCCTGATGGGTACCTCTCCCTGATACTCTCCCTCAAAGAGCTGAAAAGTATCTAAGGCAGTTACACGGTGGCTCTTTCAGTGATAACTAAATACTAGCAACTCTGAGAATTTTTTGCTCCCCTCCCTGCTTCTCACGATGGAATATTCTTTCCATCCCTCCCTTTCTAGGACACATGGTCTCTCCCAGCCATCAGGCTTCTCTAGAATTGGGGTCTCCTGTTCAACTCCTTCCTCTGGCCTCTGAGAGAGGAAAAACTGTGGCTCGAAGCACAGACCCAAATCCTTGTCTCATCGTTAGCCCTTTGAATTCTTCGGCTGTTTTACTTCTGTGTAGCCTTGGATGGCCAAATACACAGGCAACATGCAGATTAATATGTTGAGATACAAGTCTAACTCATGTCATTAGTAATTTTTTATAAATAAGATTTCTATACTGACTACAACTGTCCATTACATGCAGTTTCTACCATTTTAAAAATTATTTCCCTATGTTTGGACATAATTTTTTTAAAGATTTTAAGTGGGGTGCCTTGATGGCTCAGTCGGTTAAACGTCTAACTCTTGATTTTGGCTCAGGTCATGATCTCACGATTCGTGAGTTCAAGCCTCACGTCCGGCTCTGCACTGACAGTGCTTGCTTGGGATTCTCTCTCTCCCTCTCTCTCTGAGCCTTTCCTGTTCACACACACACACACTCTCTCTCTGAAGAATAAATTAATTAAAACAAAGATTTTAAGCATCCCTGAAATAAGTGTTTCTGTACTGAAGTGTTTGTGAACACCACTAACTATTCACTTGGGATATATTCGTGGGTGTGGATATAGTATGCAAAAGGATTGAAGTTTTCCGCTGACAAATTCCATACCAGGATATATGCCAGACAACAGGACATCGCTTGATTTGAAAGGGCCATATAAAAGACATGGGCACAAGGCCGTATAAGCAAGGACTCCCTCCTGAGCATATTCCTTCTAGAAATTTTATTAGTTTAGAGCGACTGTACCACAAACCCTCAAAAGTGTGACGGATCACACGCAATGGCACGTTTCCTAGGTGTTGGAGAGAAGGTAATTGACAAACTTAAGTTCCACCCCCTGTATTTCCCTCTCCTCTCCATTAAGTAAGGGTATCATTCTGGCAGAAAGCAGGAGCATAGCTGAGTAACTTGTGCTGAGAGCACGCTTTTAATAAGGCAGGAACCCAACCTAACAAGCATCATATTTGCTGTATTTGGGGGACACAATAGAAGTCAGAGCTGTTTTATTTCCTGCCGGTTGCATTCCAAAAGCAAGCAAGTAGAATGCCTTTTCTTCTTGATGGGCATATGGAAAGCTTATGAATGCAATAATGAGAACTCCACCAGCCCATTTGGACCCTGGGGAGTTATATAACTTTATCACTTTTTTTTTTTTTTTTGGTTAGAAGAACCCAGTGATGCCTTCCATTACCTCCTACACCCGGCCACCTACTCCATCCCCTGAGATGTTCCCAATGACACAGAGGCTGGTGTTAATGTGCATAGGTTTATGGCTTAGAAAATGAGGGCAATTTTATTTGACGGCTCCCTTCGGGTTTCCAAAAATACCGTCTTCTTCGTATGCATACTTGAAATCACAGGCCATTGGCTTCAAGAATATTCGAATTCAGGATCATTATCAAATTTGAGGGGCCCAGTGCAAAAGAAAACATGGAGCCCGTTGTTAAAATACTACTAATTTGCAACAGTGATAGCACGGGTGAAGCTCGAGGCCTTTCTAAGTGTGGCAGAAATCCAGCATCTCCCCCAGATAAAGGGGAGATAAAGCACATGACCACCTTCATCCCAAGTCCCCCAGACAGAACGGCCCTTGACAGTAAAGGATGCGTCTGGAGGCATCGAGCAATTTCATTCAGATGAAAGAATATGCATGCTACACATAAGACGTCGGACCATATAAAATTGCCAGTATTTTTAACCTACAAACAGCAATTTCACGTGACCCAATGCAATTCACGGCAAGTGTTAGGATAGTACATTTTCCCTCTGGATTAATGATCTTTCGAGTTGGCACGGCAAAAAGCCAAAAGATGATGGTACCAGTTGCCACACCTGGGTGGGTTCCTTTTATGTCTGATATTTGTGCTCGGATAGCCCGTATGGCTGTGCATGTAGGTGTGAGCGTTTATCAGAGCGATACCTCTGCAGTGCACATCCCTGGAACATTTTACAAAATTATTTTTAGGACAAGCACAATCACACATTAACAGTATCACTTAAAAAGTTTTTTAATTCCAGTTTTCGGTTAGGTGAATGGATGGATGCATACATGGATACATACACACATACATACATACAACATACGTACATACAGCCAGATACATAGACAGACAAACTTTATTACAACCTTGGATCATAAACCACGTGGGAAGTGTTGGTTTGCTGCGTTTGCTCACAAATTGTCACGTTATGAGCATTTATATACGTGCAGAGTCACTAAGACAAGATTTTAAACTGTGTAATATTTCATCACATGGAATTGCTATAATTTATTTAGTCATTTCCCTGTGGTTGAACATCATTTTTCCATTTAAATTTCTTTTCCACGTCGTATTACTTCTCTAGGCTAAACTTGTAGATACGAAATTTCTACTTTGAAAACGTGAGCTTTTTAAAGCCATTTCGCTGTGGCCTTCTAGAAAGTTTAGACGAATTTGCAGTCCTAACATCTGAACAGGAGAGGATCTTTCTCCAGGGCCCTATACCCTTCGCAGCTTTACAGAAGCATTGATTATTTCTTGTTGGTTTCTTCTTTTAAAGAACCGAAAGGAAGTGGGGACATAGTCTCAGTGTGGACGATGCCATGATGCAGAATAAAGTATCAAACTTCCCCACGTTCTTACCCCTACCCCCGGCCACATACACACGAGCGCTTGCCTGGCACTGAGACTCGCACCCCAGGGAGAGCTCTTATGGATGTCCCAGTGCCCGTGCTTCACACGGTTTCTGTACAATTACAGGTGTATATATGTCCATAAACATAGACTTTTTATACTATTACTCTCTTACTACTCACATTGTATCACAGTGTGACTTTTTCTTTCATCTGACAGTATATCTTTAGTAACTGTATAGGTCATTCTCTTATGGCTTAATAGCATTCCATGATATGGATGAAACACAAATTATGTACCCATTGCCTTAACGACTATCTGACACAGTGACACGTATGTATTTATTCATCTGTTTACGGTGAATCTGATACCCCACAGGAAGGTAAGCTCCATGAGGTCAGGGTCACTGTGCATCTTGTCCAGTCTGAATTTCCATAAACTGTATGTTTTCTATGAGCTCCTATAACATGTCTTGAAGAAAGTAATCAAAGGGTAGAAAAGGGGCACTTAGACTTTTTCCCCTGTTGCAAGGAATGCGCTTGAACACAGAGCTCCATCCATATTTATAATAATCTCTTCAAAATAACCTCCTAGGAGTACCGGGGTGGCTCAGTGAAGCGTCTGACTCTTGATTTCACCTCAGGTCATGATCTCACGGTTTGTGAGAATTAAGCCTGTGTCAGCACAATCTCTCTCAATATCTCTCTCTCTCTCTCTCACTCTCTCAAAATAAGCAAATTAAATTTAATAAATTAATAAATAAAATAACTTCCTAGAAGAAGACAATCTTGCTCAAGGCAAATATAGTGTTTAATTTTTGATAGATACTGGCCTCCACAAAAACTTTACCAATGGGCATTCCTACCGACAATATATGAGTGTCTGCTTTGAAACATTCTTGCCAACACCAGGTATCAATGGCTGATTAATGTGGTAGTTTTCCTTCAGCAAGAATCAGCAAAAGCTCCATGTACGGTTGCTCAGGCTGTGCACTGCCTAACACTGGGGATGCCATTCACATAAGCTTCAGTGTTAATGACAGCCATGGGATTCTCCCAAATGGCTACCATTAGGGGTGCAGGTAATTGTCTCTGAGGATTTGCCCTTTCTTCCCCCAGTTACAACTGCTGACAATTGCTAGCTGGCCAATCCTATACTACTCATGGGACTTAACCAGACAAAGGTGTTGTGTGGTACATTGTTGTAGAGATACAAAATCAGTTCTCACCCAAAGCGCTCAACTTTCATGCTCAGTTTAAAAGGAGAGGAAAAATGGGGCGCCTGGGTGGCTTCGTCGGTTAAGCGTCCGACTTTGGCTCAGGTCGTGATCTCGCGGTCCTTGAGTTCCAGCCCCGTGACAGGCTCTGTGCCGACTGCTCAGAGCCTGGAGCCTGTTTCGGATTCTGTGTCTCCCTCTCTCTCTGACCCTCCGCCATTCATGCTCTGTCTCTCTCTGTCTCAAAAATAAATAAACGTTAAAAAAATTTAAAAAAAAAAATTAAAAACAAAAAATAAAAGGAGAGGAAAAATAATACAGTAGAAGCTTTGTTATCAGGACTGAGAGATTGCCTAGTTAATTGAAAAGGTCATTTGAAGTGCAAAAAAATAAATAAAAAATAAAATAAAGTGAAAATCAGATAATTATATATATTATATAATTACACAAGTACATATATGATATGCTGCATGTAAAAAGGTAAATCTTGATATAAATTGTATATATGTACATATATATTTATATCAAAATTTAAACAATGTGTTAGGATACATCCTATGTTGCTAGCACAAATAGAGCCCCAAAATACAGATGAATAAAGACAGAAGCTGATTTCTCCCCCATGAAACAGTACAGAGGAAGCAGAGGTGGTCCGGGGCCGATGGGGTAGGTCTATCTCAGCACAGAGATCCCCTCACCCCCAGGTCTGGGGAAGCAGTTTCAGTACCTGTTACTGTTTCTGTGTTCTTGCCAATGGGAAGAGGAAGATCAAAGTGAACACACCCATCCCTCTTAAGGATGTGACAGAAAACAGGACATCTCATTTCTGTCCACATTCCTTTGGCCAAGTTTAGGCATATGGTCATAAGGAGCCATAAGGCACCTTAGAAATTTACTCTCTAGCCGGGATGCTGGGCCCAGCTCACTTTCGGGGTTTCTATTACTAAGGAAAGAAATAACAAATACTAGTGAAGAATTCAGTCTCTGCCCTAAGCGGTCATCTTTTTTTTTTTTTTTTTTTTTAATGTTTTATTCTTGGGAGAGAAAGAGAGAGAGAGACAGAGCATGAGCAAGGGAGGGGCAGAGCCAGATAGGGACACAGAATCCAAAGGAGGCCCCAGGCTCTGAGCTGTCATCCCAGAGCCCAATGTGGGGCTCGAACTCAAAAGCTGTGAGATCATGACCTGAGCCGAAGTTGGAGGCATAACCGACTGAGCCACCGAGGCACCCCTGATTTATCTTTTCAATACAGAAATCCACAATATTCCCATTTTTCATGTAGAATTCATGTGTACATATGCTGATTGGAGTTCCACATTTGGTTTCTCACATGAAATATAACACATATCTTGGGGCGCCTGGGTGGCTCGGTTGCTTTCAGTAGGTTAAGTGCCCGACTTCGGCTCAGGTCATGATCTCACGGTTCATGAGTTCGAGCCCTGCAGCGGGCTCTGGGCTGACAGCTCAGAGCCTGGAGCCTGCTTCCGATTCTGTGTCTCCCTCTCTCTGCCCCTCCCCCGCTTACACACACACACACACACACACACACACACACTCTCTCTCTCTCTGTCTCAAAACACTTAATTTTTTTAATTTAAAAATAAAAAGAAATATAATGCATATTTCTAATTCCCACTTTCAGTGTCTACAAATGCTGTAAGACTTCAAGAAACTTTTCGTAGAATTTGAGTTCCAACACCCAGATTTTTATGATATTTTCGCCGTCTTAACATTTGTCTCCCTCACACCTCATCTGACAGCACTTTTTAGCTAACTGCCTTTATCAAATTTTTCCAAAGCATTCAATTTAGTTTCGTAGAGATAATTCTCTTTTCACACCCACAACTTATCAGTTTACATATTACTTAATTAAATTGTATAATTATAACTGCAAGTACCACTACCATGAACAGAGTTGAGACAACAGAGCTACCACTTGGTAAACACAGAGCTTAATAGAAGTATGTGAGAGAATTAGATAGAAACCCGCCAGCAAAGTGGGGCTGGCGCGGAGGGCGAAGCGGCCAGTGTTCTTTGCAGAGGGAACAAGGGCAGTCATTCAATCGGGCAAGTTGGTGGAGTGGAGCTCAACTAACAGAGTTCAGCTAAGGCTTCAACAGCGCAAGCATCGGTCCCCGCCATCCAGCCAATGAATAAGTTGCTCCACAGAGAGTGTGACGAGAAAACACACATCTGTATGCCTGCCCCTCTTCCCCTTCCTCAATTGTCTTTCAAACTGTGATCGTCAGACCCTGGAGCTTCAAGATGCACAACTCACTTTTCTACAGCATTGCCTCGAAACACAACCCGACTGCCTCGTGTGGGGCTTCACTCGGACAAAACAGAGATCCCTTCCTACCCAAGAGCAAAAGTGGCCAGGTTGACTTCATTGACCGACAGTATGTCAGCTTCCAATGTGAGGACTCCCTGGGAGATTTTCAAAGATAGTTTTCCTTGAGGATGGTTTTGGTCTTACATCCTGACCTTAGAACTTTCCCTCAGATAGAATGGGTGTCTACTGAGACGGCTTGCGCCCTAAAAAGAAGCCGGTGCTTTGCAATTTGGTCTTAATGCAAAACTACGAGAGTAATTTCTCAGAACTATTCAGTGTTGTTGGGCACACTCGGCCATTTTGCAGAAATTTATCAGTCTCCCATAGTCTCATCTGATCGATAAATTGCGATCTCAACTCCCCCCAACCCTATTAAAAATATAGCACAGTGCTTATGTAATGCTGTTCTAGAAGGATTTATTACTAAATAATTGAACAACATTGATCTTAAAATTGAATTACCAGACTCAGGACATTTCCTTTATGTTAACAAAGAGTGACTGATTCCTGTCGAAGACCAGCCCACTGGCACATTTAGAAACTTTGGGACTCCTGGTTTATTTTGAAAGTCAAGAAATACTTCCTTTTATTCATTTAAGACCAAGATATAACTGTTTAAGTCCTTCTTCGATTTTTTTATTGTATGGTGGGTAGTTAATAACTTACATCAGACAAAAGAGTAGTTTAATACTGTCTACTAATATTAAAGAGTATCTTTCCTCTGAAGAACGAAATACTGTTATGTTTCCCAGTGGATTAATGTCTTCATAACTCTCTGCAAAAGTATGCTTGTGTTTACAAACACAGTATTCGTTGGTGAGCCTGAAATATGAAAATATTCTGCTATTTTTCTTGAGAGGGAAACATGTCTTCATTCATCAAACATTTACTGAGATCCTACTTTGAGCCAGACTTCTTCTGGGGGCCGAGAATACAAAACAGCCAGAATGTCTTTTACACGGGCTCTCACCCCATCCACGAGGGTTCCACATTGTCAACACCATCACACTGGGGTTTAGATTTCAACGTACGAATTTGGGGGCCATGCAAACATTCAGTCTATAGCACTCACCTTGGCCCCACTATCTCTGATGTTTGAAATCCCCACACAGACAGGGAATGAAGACAGAGAGTGGTCCTTAGCATTTGAAGGATACAGCGGAACTGTATCAATTTAGGGAAAAACCGAAGCCCATAAAACTTAGCATTTTTGATAATGGAAAAGTAAAGTCCTCCCAGGGTTAAAATCCATATATTTGATGTGAATGGGAAGACTCAAGCCTTCATTTGTTACATTATAATAGGAACCCCAAGCGCACCTCTCTCAAGGTTATGGACCAAGTGAAATTACCTTGTTGTAAAACTGTCATTAGGGGGTAACTCCCAAAATGTGTTAGCAGAACTGCTACAGAGCCACAAATGACAGCCTGGGAAAATGCTCCATGCTATTTGTGGAGACCAGGCACTGCCACATTCGATATGATTCCAGAAATTCATCACAAATCCAAATGTGAAATACTGAACACAAAACTGTCTACATCAAGCCCTGGCAATAGGTAAAAGTGAGTCTGGAGATATGTCCAGGGATGAAATGACCCCATTCAGTACAGTGAATATTGACCACATTTCCACCATGTGCCAGGAACCAGGGGTTTAAGAAATCAGATAAAGCTGAGAGCCTAAAACAGGCTGAAGACCATTCTGAGCAGCTCACTAAGGCAGATTTCCTTTCTACTCACAAGAACGCTTTAGATGGCAATATTTCCATTTTACACATGAAGAAACTGAGGCATCGAGGTGTTCAGTTGTTGTCCCAAGGTCACATAGCCAGTGAGCCGCATGCCTGAAATCCAAACCCAGATAATGTGCTGCAGAGATCACTTAGTAAGTAAGAAACAAGACATTGCAGAAGAATCATTTGAATTTGCAGGGTCTCCTAAATTCTTACTTGGAAAGTCAGTCATTTTACCCATTATTAGAAGAATATCCTTGCTATTAAATACAGGGTCATTCAGCTACAGTTAGGTCCCTGAAACCTAAAACCTCGAGCTGGAAGGGCCATCAGAATATCTAGTTAACCTGGTTCTCCATTTGATAGTTGAAGAGTAGGAGGCACCAAGAAGTGACAGCTTGTTACACTCATACACAATCACTAATCATAGACCTGCCTGAAAAACAAGGATTCAGTAGCCAAGAATGTTTAAAAAAAAAAAAAACTAAAAAATAAAAAGGCTAAAGAAGGAGAATCTGATCATTAAGAAAGAAACTCGTTTATTACCAGGAGCTAAACGTTTGCAAGAATGATTAAGGCCTTCTACTTAACTGAAGCAAAATTGCGCCCTAGATATTTGCATGCAGCTGTGTGTGTATTTCAGGGTAACATTTGCCCTCAAATCTTCCTCCAGTTTCCCTTGACAGCAAAGTAACCTAAATGTACAGCTGAATAAGTCCTACTTTAAGGTTCCTTTTAGGGAGATTATATCTTGCCCGTTAGAAGTAAATTTCCTCACCTTGTTTGCAATTACTTAGACCTTTCTGTAAATGTAGTACTTTCACACGTCTTACAATAATGGGCCTAAGACATTTGTAGCCGAAGAAGATTGCTTTGCCTTTTCTTCCTCAAAAAAAAAAAAAAGAAAAGAAAAGAAAAAAAAGTTCTCACTCAATTCCACATGGAGAAAATCACACTCATCAAGTCCAAGAGGACGTTAGGTGATTCGGTTAATGTGTCTGCACACAGGTGTTCACTCATTTCAGCCTGTGCCAGTCACTAAGGGCAAGAACTTAGCTTTCTTACAATCTAAACCTTTGGAAGAAGGCACATGGATGGGAACCACTTTGCTTTTGTTCAAGATGAACCTTGGTCCCAAAGTCAGAGAGAGCCTTCTATCCACATTCCTTCTGAGCAGTGGCTCTCAGTAGGGGCAATGCTGTGGTCTGGGGCATTTTGGACACCCTGGGGGCATTTTTATTGTTATAATACTTAGGGGCAATACTAGCATTTGGTGGGTGGGCCACGGGGGCTAGATGTCCTCTGAAACACTAGACAGTCCTGACCTAATGAAAGGTTGTTTCCACATCTACATGACATTTGAATGGCCCCACCGAACATAGAGAAACTATCTATTTTGCATCATTTGAATAAAAGTTATTTTTTCACGAATGTAATTACCATATAATCAAGGGAATTGGTGTTTTTTTTTTTTAATTCTGTTCAAGAGGCATGTATTTTGTTACAAATATTACCAAAAGTTATTCATCATTTTGGAAAAATCATGTTGACCGATCCCACCGCTCAGGGTATCAGAGCGGCCCGTACAACCCATCTGAATGAGTCAGCATTGGCAACTACCACGAACACTGATTTTGTGTAGATGTGTGGGTGCAAACACAGACATGCCCTGCAATGTGCCCGTAACTGATTAATCGATGGCTTCATGTCTCTATTCGTCTATCCCTGGACCAGCACTGAACCACCTCTGCCAACGCCGTTTGGTGGGTGAGAAATCAACTTTTGTCCTGCTGATCCACCGTATTTTGAGACCTTCTTGTTACAGCAGCATGGAACATACCCTAAGTAAAACACGAATCTTCAGACAACATGAACTTGTTTGCCTCACGGCACCTTACTCCTGGTCATCACAAGGCCTTCCGATCTTTAGTAAAACTTTTCTACATCACAAGTGCTTGTGTGATTTCAGATATGTTTGTGAAACCAGACGGCAGGCTGCACTTACCATCTCGGTAGGACCCAGTATGGGGATAGAGGCACCTGCCATGCTAGTGAGCGCTCACAGTCAGGATCTCCCATGGGTCTGCCCCAGCCTGTCCTGTTCTCTACGGTCAAGTTCAAAAATATCCAGGTAAGAATTTGGATGTCTGCAAGGGTTGAAATAAAGATTTCAGCTACACTAGTAGATTGAATTATATGAAGTTGCTGATATCCAATCAGACTAAAGATCTTGATCACTGATTTCACTCTGACAAAGAGCAAGGTACTGTTGTGCCCCTCAGGCAACCAGTTCAGAGTAAATTCCGACTCTCCAGTAATCAGATATGCTGGGCCACCAACATAGGTGAAATTTATTGACCATGTCCTATTCTTCTTTGTGTGCCTGGTACATAAGACAAAATCAAGAACACACTAGGCACTCAATAAATGCTTCATTCATTAATTAAATAAGTAATGACGGACTTCACAAACCCAGAAGGATTCAAGAAAAGAAAGACAAATAATTCACAAGGAATTTGTAGAACCCGTGTAAGCACTGGGGATTTGGATGAGTATGTACAGAGGGGGCTTGGATTAAATGACTTTTAAGTCATACCTTACATGGGAACCTTTGGTTAATGTCAAAACTGAACATCTAGAATGCATCACCTAAAAGGTTTCATTTGTAAACTTAAAAGACCATGATGGTAACAAGGTAACAGCCTTATAATTCTAGAATGCCTAGTTAAAACCAGGTCTGTTCAGCAAAAGTCTGCTGTAAACCAGTGTTCTTTCCGATTATTCCTTTTGTCTATTTTCTGGCTTATCGTGAAGTTGATTAATTTCACTGTGATGGTGAAAAGAAGTAATCATCAACACATCTAAATATTACCTTGTTGCTGTCCTCACAGCTTTCTCAGAACTTATCATGGGGTTATAGGATAATCCAGATGCTATCAGCATCTGTAAATTAGAAACGAAATAAACAACGGTCAACCTGCTTCCTTACTCTTTGGAGAAGACAGAAAATAAGATAGGTATACAAGTAAAAAGGAATGGGGTGAGCTGTGTGGATAGAGCATTCCAGGAAGAATAAATGGCTTTTTTTCTAGGAACCTGAGTTGTAGGTTACAGGATCAGGGAGAAGGCCATGTGGCTGGATCAGAAGGAAGAGACAGGAAGGCACTCAAGCCACAGAACAGGCTATTAGCCTCTCTAAGGACCTTGGGTTTTTCTGTGAGATGGAAAGTTATTGTTTAAGACCCAAAGATTATTCCACCTACTTCCTAGTCAGGAAAGGAAACACATGTCTGAGTGAGAGATTAAGGGAAAGAGAAAGACAGCAAATACGATGGAAGAAAGTCGGAAAAAGGTTGTCTTGACAGCATAATTGTTGCTTTGCCATTTTCCTCTTTTTGCTTATTTTCACCCAACTAAAATTTCAATGCCCAAGTTTTTCCATGAGTTTACTCATTTCCTTTTAGTTCTTTATTACAATCAAGTGACTTAACGTGTTAAGGGCATAGGATGGTAAAAATAACAGAGAAAGAATGGTTTTTGTTTTTTTAATATGGTGCTGTGTTTGGACTTACTCATTTGGGCTCATCTTTATTATAGTTTTCTGGCAAGAAGTTAAATACCTCTGAGTGAAAAAAGGAAGGCATATTTGAATAAAACACATCGGATAAGGGTGGTTCAACAGATTATTATTTCTACGTATGGTCAACACAGGAAACCGAAGTCCCCACTCTCAGCAATCGATTTTTTTAACCTTTCAAGGAAATTCTCCTATAGAAGAGACTAATTATATATAATCAGATTTAATTATGTTAAATGGAATGAGAGGCCATATCCTTGCCAATTACCCCAGCAAGTTGCTTGCCTGGCCTTTCTGAGTGCGTCAGCAAGAATGCCAACAGCGGCAGAGAAAAATCCCGTTCGAGGCCATTTCTCAAATAAAAGGAAGATATAATGATCCTTTGAGTTGAAGACAAATATGACAAAGAATCCCTCTTAAATCTCTGCCGGCTGTTTTCCTTCCAGATTAGTAAAAAGACAGGGAAATGTCCCTCATAATCTCACATTCAGATTCTAGAGCTGGGAATACCTTCCTGGAATTCACACATCAGGAGACACTGCCTAATGCAACCGGAATAAGAATCTGAATTGTTCCAGGGCCTAGAAATTAGGTTCCTTTTTCCCTACAAATTCATGGGCAGAGAGAGATCTTTCTGAGTTAGGCTTCAGGTGCAAAGTAAAAAGATTGGGAAGGTCACCTTCAACCTTGTTCTAGAATTCTAAGACGGTTACCATTAAGGATTATGAAACTAAGGTCCCAGTAACTTGGAGACGCCCTGGATGGCGACCTCAAATAGCCAGAGAGAGTAGATGGCCAAATGGAGAGGCCATTGTGAAGGGAATAAACCAGGCGTCACCAGGGTTCACAGCTTCCCTCAGTGTCGGGGTGGGGGAGGAGGGGTGGAGACATTCCAGGATCCCACACGTGGGTGAATTAGACAGGGGGTTCCCAAGTCTGGCCGGTCTCAGAATCAATTGTGAGTTTTTATCTGTTTTCTTTTTAAATGCAGTGCCGTGGAATCTGAAATCAGAATCTCCAGGAGCAGATCCCTGAAATCTATTATTTTAAAAGCTCTCGAGGGAGCCTGACGTCGCTGGCCCTAAGCCAAACTCAGAATCCATCACGCGTCCATTGAGCAGCCCTGGAACACTCTGGGCTGCTCTAAGTCTCAGCTACACAGTGGAGGTTTGGGTTAAGTTCGCTGGGCCTGTCCTCATGACAGTTACATTTTCTATCCCTTGGATTCTGAGATCTGATGGTTCCGTATTTACAATGATAAGAAAACATTTTCTACAGTAAGATATAACCAAGTAATGAAGTGAGAGTCATAACTAATATTAAGTACCACGTTGCCAAAGTTCAAATCCTACATTAAATAGGCAATATTTGGGGGCACCTGGGTGGCTCAGTCAGTTAAGCGTCCAACTGTGGCTCAGGTCATGATCTCGCCGTTTCTCAGTTTGAGCCGCGCAGGCTCTGTGCTGACAGCTGGGAGCCTGGAGCCTGCTTTGGATTCTGTGCTTCTCTCTCTCTCTCTCTGCCCCTCCCCCACTCGCGCTCTGTCTCTCTCTCTCTCTTAAAAGTAAATAAACGTTAAAAAACATAGGCAATATTTCATTTAATTCTTACACCAATCCACTTACAGATGAAGAAACATAGCATTACAGAGTTGAAATATATGACGTACCCCCAAGGTAAGTGGGAAGGCATAAGGCAAGAGGAAAGGGTAAGAAATAACACAGATGGGACCCTCTTCTAGATCTGCGTGACCTTAGAGCCTGAGGTCTCAACTCCAGTGCTCCTCCTCAGATACATATGCACGCATCCGTGTACACGATGAATACGCATGTTAGTGGAATTCATGCAGTATGTACAGATTTAGCCAGCAGGCTTGAAAACGTCCTCTGCTTCTAATTGGTCTGAGATGAACAGCAGCTAAAAAAAAAATTGGTACTGTTTTTACAGTGTCATACACCAGAAGGGGAGAAACCCTTTGGATTTCCTACCATATGCCAGATGCCTAACATACATTATCACTTAATTTAATTATTGCAGCAAACAAGGATCATCATAAACCCCATTTAGTAGTGAGGAAGCTATAGCCTAGGAGGCCACCCAAAGTCCCACATGACGGAGCCCAAGAATGTGGGATGCAGGGCTCTCTGGTTCTAAACGTGTCACACACTTTTTAGTGCATCAACCTGGGAACCACATAGCAAGTTCCTGATCAGAAATGTCAGGCGCTGCCTGGGTGGCTCAGTTGGTTGAACGTCTGACTCTTGACTTCGACTCAGGTCATGATCTCACAGTTCATGGGATCGAGTCCCATGTCCTGCTCTGCTCTAACAGCGTGGAGCCTGCTTGGGATTCTCCCTCTCCCTCTCTCTGCCCCGCCCCTGCTCATGCACACGTACTCTCTCTCTCTCTCTCTCTCTCTCTCAAAACAAACAAACATTTAATAAAAAAAAAAGAAACAATGGGTTCATGTCTTGGCTCTGCTGCGATTTATTAGCCGTGTGACTTTTAGTTTTAATTCAACTGTAGATTTCCTCATCTACAAAAGAGAAATAATAGTAACAACCACCTCAAAGGTTTACGGTGAGGTTTAAATACATTAGCGTACATGAAGCAGTCAGCGAAGTGTCTATCGTTTCAGTGAATGCTAGTGACTATCACTATGGTTAATTTTAATAGTCCTTGTGGATAATATCTACTATCCGACCTTTGAAAATGGAGGTGTTAGAGATGGGAAACGGTAGGAGGTGAGAAATGCAGAAGGATTTGGCAAGGATATTCCCTAGGAAGTGAAGCAAAAGCCGCAAGCTAAGCAAATAGCTAAGACAATTTTTGGAGAGGTAAGGGAGAATTTTAGAAATGAATCTGTACTACATTTTTTTTTTAATTTCTTTCCCTTTTTTTAATCCACTGCTGCAACCAATGTTATGGAGTGCGGACTATATGACACTCTTCTGCATATTAGGGATTCAGGGTGAACAAGACAAATGAGATTCCATCCCAGAAGGAACTTATGTGTTAGAGAAGGAGAACATCAGTAAGTGAATAAGTAAACAAATGTGATAGTTTCAGTTAGTGATGGGGCTATGGAGGACATTTTTCAAAGCGCAACAGAGAAAGGCTTTGGGAAAAGCAACAGAATCAGGAAAGCCAAGCCAAGCTAGGGTCTGAAGGACAAGGAGGAGCCTGACGTGTGACTAGCTGGGGACAGAGCCAGTGGAGCAGAGGGAGCTTAGCCTATTTGAGAAAAGGTGGAAAGGCCAATGTGATCAGGTCCAAGGGGTGACCAGGGTTCAGACCTTCTAGAGCCACAGAGGTGGAATGACTGCCTTAGGTCAGGTTTGTGGGGACACAGACCCAGACGGAGGCTTGTTTGGAGGAAACCCTTGAAGGCAGCAGGCATGGGGGACGTGGGAAGCAACACTGAGCACAGGGGAAAGCTCAGGTACCATGAGGCCTCAACAGAGGCCTCAGCCGACCCCTCTGCCACTCTGAGCTGGGATGTTCTGGCTGTGTTTTCCTCCCCTGGGTCAGTGAGTCTGGAAACTCTTCCACTGGCCAGCTATGCCCCGGGGACGGGAACTTGTGCAACGCAGCTCTCTTCGAGCAAAGGCGGCGTGCAGATTAGATATCAGCTGAAGCTGTGGGCCACCCACACTCCCAGCAGCTGGAGAAATGGCCCCTCAGTCCTGGAAGAGGGATCTGAGTGACACTATGGCATCCACTACGATGACCACACCAGTTATCATACAAACCGGGATAGATTTAAAACGGAATGGGGTTCAGGGGCACCTGGGTGGCTCAGTCGGTTGAGTGTCTGACTCTTGATTTCAGCGCAGGTCATGATCCCAGGGTCGTGGGACAGAGCCCCTCGTCAGGATCCATGCCCAGCACATCTCAGTCCCTCTCCCTTGCTCATCCTTTCTCTCTCAAAATAAAAAATAATTTTTAGGGGCACCTGGGTGGCTCAGTAGGTTAAGCATCCCACTTCAGCTCAGGTCATCATCTCACAGCTCATGAGTTCAAGCCCTGCGTCAGGCTCGGTGCCAACAGCTCGGAGCCTGGATCCTGCTTCGGATTCTGTGTCTCCCTCTCTCTCTGCCCCTTTCCCACTCATGTTCTGTCTCTTTCTCTTAAAAACGAAATCAACATTAGGGGTACCTGTGTGCCTCAGTCAGTTGAGCGTCCGACTTCGGCTCAGGTCATGATCTCACAGTTCATGAGTTGAAGCCCCGCGTCAGGCTCTGTGCTGACGGCTCAGAGCCTGGAGCCTGCTTCCAATTCTGTCTCCCTCTCTCTCTGCCCCTCCCCTGCTCACATGCTCTCTCTCTCTCAAAAATAAATAAAGATTAAAAAAATTTTTTTAATAATAAAAAAATAAAAATAAATATATCAACATTAAATAACAATTTTTTAAAAAGTGAACGGGGTTCTTATTCACAATCAAGCAGGGGAAATAGGCATTGACTAAGAGTGTCCCAGGTAAACTGAGGCATACATTCACACAATCATAGGCCAGAGTAAGCAGTCTGGATTTTGTTGTACGTGTGCAAGCTGTGGGAGCCCAGGTACATCGTAGGCCTCACAACACGCTACTGAGCCTCAAACCCACGCCCTCTAAAGACCTAGCTGCAGGTGTCTCAAAAAGAAAATAATTTCCCCCAGAACTCCGGGGCTGCTGTCGTCAGCACTTTCTCCAGCCTCTCTCCTGGCAGGGCTTTCCCAGGAATTACCGCTTCCACGGCCCTGATTGCCTCGATGCCTCCGGTATTGAGTATCAGTCCTGTAGTGGGTCTTGCAACCACTAAACGGATTTAGAGATGAAATGGAAACAGTATAGTATCAGCAGAGATGTTAAAATGACATATTCGGTGCCATGAAAGGAAAGCAAATAAAGGCTTTGAATTCCTGGAGGAGACTGAGATCCAAGGGTGGAGAAATGGGGGCTCCCCACGGCTGGGGGGCCCGCGGAGAGCAACTCCACCAATGCTGGGACTGAGCTCCGGGCCAGAATTCACTCACGGCTGCCATGGATTTGCAAACAGGACATCAGCCTCTAACTTAAAGGTGGCGACCCTTCTAGTTGGGGATGTGAGCAACAAACCACACTAGAATAGAACATCTACGACTTTATCACCAACAGAGGTCAACTGTAAGTTCATATCCTAACATAGTTCTTTCAGATGCCTCAAAATAGCTTTTACCCTCATCACTAGTTTTTAATGACAGTACTTAGATCTATCACCAAGATCTTGTTTTCCAGTGTGCTAATAAAGAAACACATTACATATCCCACTATACTAGAAATGGGCTTGTTTAAATATATTGACAATTCTATTTTAATATTATTGATTTTTGCATGTGACCCTATGTATCTCTGGCATACACTTAAAACCTGTCTTGTGAGAGGGTATCCATTGATTTCACCAGACCACCTAATGGGTCCGTGGAGAACATATGGGTCAGAGTGCCATCCTATTCTCCCAGAGTTGGTGATGTTCACGTACTAGCGGGAATGGTCCTCGGTCCACAAATACAAGTAGACAAACGTGATTAGATTTCTTTTGTTTTCTTTCAAACAAACGTTGGGGTTGCCTACAGTATAAATCTGTAGAGGCAGTTTTGCATAAATCTGTCACCTGTAATATAATCAAGGTGGGGGATAGGAATGTGCAGTAGCTGGTAATATAGTTCTACTCATACAAGATTCATTTTATTTTCTCTTAAAGTTTATTTATTTATTTTGAGAGAGACAGAGACAACGCAAGCAGGGGAGGGGCAGAGAGAAGAGGAGAGAGAGAGAGAATCCCAAGCAGGTTTCACACTATCAGCATGGAGCCCAATGTGGGGCTTGAACCCATGAACCGTGACATCATGACCTGAGTTGAAACCAAGAGTCGACACTTAACGCTTATTAGGTGACTAATAAGACAGTCCATTGGGTCTCTCATATTCTGAGGTCTGGAGAATACAGAGTGACCTCCAACTAACTTAGGAAAGCATCAAGAAATATCTCTTAAAAGGCTGGCACCAGGAAATTGTGGTTATCCCAGGAGGAACTGGCCCCATCTAGTGAAATGACCATCATCATGTTCCCTTTGGGTGTTGTTACCCAAGACCTTTGGTGAGGGATAGCAGCTGCAGCTGTGTGTTACAGAGAACCAGTTGCAAATGTGCACTCTTTCAACGGAGATAACTCAATACTTCAACCATTTGAAATTCTTCACACCCCCTTAAAAGAATAGTCTACTTCTTCTATTATTATTATCCTATCATCACTAAAAAAAAAAAAAGTCTTTCAGAATCAATTTAACACACTGCTCTTAAATATTCAAACTCTATCATCACACAACCCAAAACATGCCTTTGAAATAATTTTTTTATGACCATCAAGCATGCTAATGGCTTTCTAAAAGCAGCACATGTGGGTGGTATAATGAAATTCCCTTTCAGGGATTGAAGATTGTCCAGTCGTGTCCCCTGAAAATCAAATTAGGTATCATCTTCCTGTTTCAAGGGCATGCAGTGGTTCTGGGGTCTTTCATAACTAAAGTATCATGGCCCTAGTTGGCCTGAGATTGTCCCAGTTACCACTCTTGCCCTAGTACACTGCCCCCTTTCACCTTCAAATGTGTTTTGGTTTGGATGATGAATTTCATGGTCACCCTGGCCATCAGTCCATGCAGGTTATGCTAGATGCCTCCTCCCTATCTGCCTGGGCCATCTAGAGGTAGGGACTCGGCTATTCCTGTGCCAATCCCAGGGAAAGCCATCTCCCCAGAGGCCTTGACACCTGCACAGGACTCTGCCACCAAGTTCTAAAAGGGTCCCTGTTTTCTTTGCTGGCTGCATTGCACGATGTCTCCTAACTCTTCTCTATAGGCCCTGGATTCCCACCCAAGGATGAATGTTTTAGTACAAGAAAGAAAGGAAAAAAATGGCGGATGGCTATGGGTTTCGAGCCTGTGAAACACGGATTTCCACTGAGACAAAGAGACACAAAAAGACCTCTGGATGCACGAAGTTTAGGACTTTGGAAGGTGTCAAGAGAGATTACCAGATACCCTTTCAGTGGAATATGCTGGAGCCTCTCCAGGTGGGGAGGGTCCACCTTCATTTTGAGGACGCTGTTTTACAAGTCTGTAGAAATAGAAGCTACTTTCAGTGTTGAAAACTGATAATAATGCAAATGTTGCTTGTCCATACACAAGCAGTCTGTCTAAAGAAGAGCAAATTTCCCTTCCTTTCTGTAGAAAAATCCAGAATCCACCTATTTCTAAATTTATGTCAGCATTCCTAATCTATAAAAGCAGGGTACTTTGAATTCTCCTTTGAAGCAATTGTAAAACTTTATTGATCTCTCATTAATGAGTTAAGTAAAATCTTGGGCAGGTGTTCATTTTATATCTGTATGGAAGTCGTGATTTTACCTTTTTTTTGGGAAATTATCCTTCAACACCTGGTTACCTGCTGGAAACAAATCAGCAGATAGAGGAAAATAAAGAGGGGAGACGCAAGTTAGTAACTCAATAAAACACCGTGTTGCACCTGCCTATTCTTCCCCCTTTCCAGTCACACATACAGTTTAGGCATGATGGTGACATCTGCATGAGAAAGACTTGAACCTGAAACTTGCATTATATCTCTTTACTTCTGGATTTTCTTTTCCGGCTCTTGAGGCTAATTCTTATATTTTAAACTCTGAACACAGCTCTCTGCAAATCTATAGATTCCTCCCTTGGTGGTTGACATTAGCATTTTCCCCAGAGAGTAACGGTGAAGACCATTTTTGTTCCTTTTGCATTGAAATGACAGGATTGAATAGAATTTGCATATGCATTCGTCTGCCATGCTTGAACTAAAATATTACCCTTCAAAATCCCAATTCAACCAAATCTGAGTAGCTGTCCAAAATCCATGTGACTGAGCCTGTCAGTGCTCTTCTCAAATCATGTCCAAGACTCCCCCCTCTGTCCACACACAGAGTAGGTACTACTCATCTCGATGCACTCATCTCGATGCATTCAAAGTCCAGCATCTGGCTTGGGCTCTCCTGTGACACAGCACTGCCCATGGTACACAGAAGTCACACAGAGGATGTATTGTTTCCAAACTTAATGGGTGATTTTTTGGGTCCTCTCCACCATGTTGTGCCCTCCACTATGTTAGTCCCTGTCTCTGCCCTCTGACCTTTTCCTCACTTCTCAAACTGAGCTCTGATTTACCTGGCCATCTTTATCATCGTTTCCCTCCCCGCTAGAATTTAATTTTAATCTCACAACACTGTAGCCATATCAGGAATACAATGCTTGGTCACAGTCAGGCTACAACATTTGCAGGACTCCAGTGCAAAACAAAAATGTGGGGCCCCTTCTTCAAAATTATTAAGACTGGGAGGCCGGTTTAGCAGGGCATTAAGAATTCTGACTTTAACTTCCCCTCTCTCGGACACAGCCAAAGTTTGGAAGACAGTGTTCTTTCTTACCAAAGCGAGCCATTAATTAAGTTTTGTCTCATCAGCAGGTTGTATTTCTGTTCCCCGGGGACCCAGCTATTGACAAGCTGCCACTTCCTTTGGGAAGTCTTCCAGTTTAGTCCCAAGAGTAAGAAATCACTTCAAGGAAGTCCTAGCTTAGATCCCAGCTATGATCAGGCATCATAGTGTTTCTTGGAGTTGAGCTATAGGTGAGCATATCTGAACTAGGCTGGGCACCCTGAGGGCTGGAGACCTGTATCATAGGTTTGTACCTTCTTCAGTATGTCTGACCCATATCGGGTACTTAATACTGAAATAGGAAAGATGCTTAAGAAGCAATGAAGAGAAATAATATGTCATGGGAGTCAAGACCTATAAAAAAAAATTGTGCTTCACTGGAGCACATTGTAATGTCTACAGCACATACATCTGGGTTCCCTAACTCCGAATCTATGGGAATTATTTACAGATCTGTAAATTGGAGATCACAAATGGCAGTGCAAATAAATCCCATGTATAGACATTCAACTATGTCCAGTAAACGTCCAATGACCTCCTACTGCAGAAAAATCAAGTGTGACCTCCGTTTGCACCCTTGTTTCAAAATTCCTGATCTATAAATGCCTGGGATTTCAATTTTCCTTTAAATCAGTTATAATATCTGCCTGGTTCCCTCATTTCATTAATGAGTTCAATCAACTTTTTAATATGCATACTTACTTCTCTGTATGAAAATCATGACTGCATCTTTTTAAAATTATCCTTTAACATGGAATCTAACAAAACAAAATAAAACAAAACTGAACTTGTGGCTACAAAGAACAGATTGGTGGTTGCCAGAGGTGGGAGTTGGGGGCTGGGAGGAATGGTTGAAGGTGGTCAAAAAGTACGAACTTCCAGTTATAAAATAAATAAGTTCTTGGAGGTACCATACAGCTTACTGACTGTAGTTAATAGTACCATATTGTATATTCGAAAGTTGCTAAGAAAGTAAATCTTAAAAGTTCTCATCACAAGAAAAGAAATGTAACTAAGTGAGGTGATGAATGTTCACTAACCTTACCATGGTGATCATGTCACAATATGTACACATATCACCCAGTTATGTTGGACACCTTAAGATACACAGTGTGGGGTGTCAATTGTATCTCAGTAAAAATGGGAAGATAAATAATAAAATAAAACTATCCTTTAACAAGGTCTAATTCTGTTACAACAAATATTATTTGTTTTTCTTTAAGTTTATTTTATTTATTTTGAGAGAGAGAGAGAGAGAGAGAAAGCAGGGGAGGGGCAGAGAGAGAGAAAGAGAGAATCCCAAGCAGGCTCCACGCTGTCAGCGCAGAACCCAGTGTGGGGCTCGATCCCACAAACCGCGAAATCATGGCCTGAGCCAGTATCAAGAGTCAGATGCTTAACAGACTGAGCCACCCAGGTGCACCAATATTATTTGGGTTTTTAAAGGAAAGAAAGAAGGGAGGGAGGAAGGAGAGGGATCCAGATGGCCTTTCTATATGTTCCCTTCAGCTTGACTAAACTTGAGTCATTTCTTCCCAAACATAGTGCCCCCAGCCCCCCCCCCACCTTTTTAAGAGAATTTACTTTAGAACACTTGCAATTGTAAATTCTGTCTCTGTCCCTTTAAGATGTAAATCATCTCCCAGCTCCTTGGCAGTTTTACATTCCAGGAATGGCTCTCTCAAGGACCTGGAAGCCATCCCTCTGAAATGCAATCATCAAGAATGATGGACTGAGTGGGATAAACCGGTCACAGAAGGACAAATACTGTATGATTCCTCTTAGAGGAGGTATCTAGGACAGTCAAAGTCACGGAAGCAGGGGGTAGAATGGTGGTAGCCAGGGGCAGGGGCAGAGAGACATGAAGGGTTGCTGTTCAATAAGTATAAAGTTTTAGTTATGTAAGATGAGTAACTTTTACAGATCTGATGTACAACATTTTGCCTATAGTTAGCAATGCTTTTTTATGCACTTAAAATTTTAGGATAGCTCATATTAATTGTTCTTTTCAGAATTAAGGAAGGAAGGGAGGAAGGAAGGAAGGAAGGGAGGAAGGGAGGAAGGGAGAAGGGAAGGAAGGAGAGAAGGAAGGGAGAAAAGGAAGGAAGGAAGGAAAGAAGGAAGGAAGGAAGGAAAGGAGGAAGGAAGGAAGGAAAGGAGGAAGGAAGGAAGGAAGGAAGGAAGAAGGAAGGCTCTGTGGGACAGTAGGAGCCTACTTGGATAAGCACCAATCAGCAACCCAGATGGCCTCATCACATTGGCCAACCTCCCCCTAAATGTACCACTAGTTCACTCCAGCACTTAAAAACTCTCCTTCCTTCCATTTCAATGGAATTGAGTTCATTCTCTATCCCCTATCGAAACAGTCTTGAATAAAGTCTTCCTTTGCCTGTTTAACTCATCCCGAGGCAACTTTTCTTTGACGAGGAAGGGAAGAAAGAAATTGAAAGAAAAAAGAAAAAAATCCCCAGCGACAAAATCCCACTTCCGTTTTACAGATGAAGATTGTACATTACAGTGAGTTTGAATTTGCCAGCTGGGGATCTACACCCAGATCTTCGGGCCTGTGCATTTTTCTGCTCTTTCCCACGCCTGATTCTGTGCTCCGCAGAACAGACTGAACAAAAAAATACCAACTTGCAACAGAAGCTCTCCGTTTTTCAGTGTGTTTTATTCCAACAGAATTCCCCCAGGCCAGGTTGTTTGTGGCCTTTGCTAACAGGTGTGCCAAGGGCCATACAACAGCTCCTCTTTGCCTCTGTGTTCTGTATGTCCAGAGGCGGGTAGAGGATGAAACATCTTGGGTTGTCACTGATGGTCACAGATCTGCTTTGCCAGGGAGCCCTTCTCCGGGTTTGTATTCTGGCCACGTGTGGAGGCTAACTGCATATCAGAAACTGGACAGGGATTGCAAGCAGCTCTGTGAAATATTTATTCAATATTAGCTTGCCATAAGTATTCCCATGAAGGAATGGGACAGGAAGTGCTTTGGCTCCAAAAGAAAGAGAAAAACAGGTGTGTGCGTGCAAACATTAGGAGTCAATTAAATTTTCTGAATTTCTAAAATACGAAAGATGTGCGCAGAGCGCTGGAAATCAGAAATGCCGTTACTTTTGTAATCACCGAAGGAAGGAAACCAATGATGAGGTCAGCCCTTTGAAGATGAAATTATCTGAATTTAGTTTTATCTCCATAAGGAGACATGATGAAAGATATTTTATGTGTGGAAATTAACCTAAGGATTCCAGATACATTGAAATTATTCCAGATACGTTGAAATGTATCATTCCAGATACACTGAAAACTAGGATAAACTATTTTTTTAAGAAAGGAATGTTGGGGGGCCCTTGGTGGCTCAGTTGGCGAAGCGTCTGACTTCGGCTCAGGTCATGATCTCGCGGTCTGTGAGTTCGAGCCCCACGTCAGGCTCTGTGCTGACAGCTCGGAGCCTAGAGCCTGCTTCTGATTCTGTGTCTCCCTCTCTCTCTGCCCCTCCCCGCTCATGCTCTATCTTTCTCTCTCTGCCAAAAATAAAAAAAATAAATAAATAAACATTAAAAAAATTTTTTTTTAAAAGAAAGTAATGTTGGTGAGAAAAATAAGACATTTTTATTTGGGTGGAAGCAGATTTATTTGTTTATTTAATCAACATGCATTAAGAGACTTATTTGGCTAGGTTCTAAAATATAATATTTTTTTTAAAAAAGATGTTTTATAGTGTAGCACAAAAGATAGCTATTAATAAAGCTTAGCACATGAATAAATATTTAAATACACGCCGATGTAAGTCACTGCAGGAAAAGAATTTGTCTCTTTGATAGCACGCAACAAAACGGAGTTTGCCTCTGCCTCGGGCTTCCCCTAGAAGTGATGTTTAGGTGAAGATCATAAGGTTACGACCAGTTTAGCAGGTGGAGGAGTGAGGGATGGAAGCAAGGCTGGCAGTGAGGATACAGATGTTAAAAAATAAAGTCAGAGAACTTGGGCGTTGCCAGAGCAAACAGGGATTAAGAGACCAGATTAAGGATTTTGATCTTGGGCCTGAGAGATAAAGGAAGTCTTGGCATAGTTTCCAAAAGGCTGCCTTTTGAAAAGATCACTGCGGCTGCAGCTGGGAGACTGGCTCCCACGTGTGTAGGACAGAGCCTGCTGAGTGACAGGATTCGTCAGGAGTTAGTGACCCACCGGTCACGTGACAGATGCAGGTAGTTTAGACAGGCTGGCAGCGAGGGGGATAGTGAGAATTTAACAGAGTCTAGTAATACTGGGGCAACTCAAACCAGGACCTGTGCAGTGACCAAATCAAAGCAGATCAGAGACCCTCCGGCAAACTGCATGAGCAATCCAAATGCATGACCACTGTGGCATTTTGTTACAGTGGGCGCCTTCTGAGGATCATGTCCTCCATTTTTAGGAAGTGATTACTGAACAGCCAATTATTCCTAGCCCATTTCTCCCAAATTACAAAATCACTCTTTAAGGAAGACCAGAAAAGGCATTTGTTGTCCGTCATTATTCATCTCAGGATTGTCATCAAAACCATGTAAACAGAGCCCTTTTGCCATGGACAATTCAGTGAGGCTCAGATTGGACTTCATTTATCCTGCAGAATTTTCCACTATAAACGTCCTCACGGCAGTGATTTGTATTTGTAGCAGCAAAAGGAAGGTATAAGTTTTTCATTATCTGCTGAAACACAGGTTAAAGATTTGCATTCTGTTGATCAAGCGGTAGAAATTGCTCTGGTCCCGGGGGTGCCTGAGTGGCTCAATCAGTTGAGCCACTCTTGGTTTCAAGAGTCGGACTCTTGATTTCAGCTCAGGTCCGTGGGATCAAGCCCTGCGTCGGACTCCGGGCTGAGTATGGAGCCTGCTTAGGATTCTCTTTTTCCCTCTGCCCCTCTCCCTGCTTGTGCTCTCTCTCCAAAATAAAATTAAAAATCAAAACGAAAATTTCCCTAGTCCCAGGATCTTATACTTAAACCAGGCATAATAAAATTTTGCAAAGTTGACTCAGGAGTGGGACATTTTTTTCAGCAAGAAAAAAGAGCTGTTTCAGCAGAGAATTTGAGCAGTATCTCCTGTAAGTGGCATCTGAGTGCCAGCCACTATTGTTTACCAGTCTAGGTTGAGCCAACAATTCTAAGGCCAGTAAGTTTTAAACATTAGCTTGGGAATCATTTGCCGGACATCCCAAGCCCAGGAGCCTTTTACAGCCTTCAGCTGAATTCAAGAAAATACCAGATGGTTCAAATAGATCCAGTGACTCTGTACGAAATATAATACTTGGGATCATATACAGCACCTCCGAAAACTGGATCAGTTATACCAAGCAGACAATTGTTTTTAATCTTCCTCACAGAGTTGCTGTAACTCATCCTTTCCACGGATGAAGTATTCTCTGGGTCCTCCGCTTTGTTTCCTTTAAAATTCTACACACTACTCCATACACACCACTGACTTAACATAATCTCCGCCATACGCTTAACCAGTCGTTGATGCATTTCTGCATAGAAACATTTTTCTTTGAATAAAGCCAACACTTACTGCAGAGACTATGGGTTTAGGAGGATAATTATTTTTAATTACAAGAATTTCAAAATGGCGACTAAATTAGAGTCTAGTGATCCCTGTCTTGCCAATGGTGGACAGAATGTGCTGGGTCCTGCCCACACCCCCAAAACAATGGTGATAATGTTCCCTCAAGAGTGACAAGGTGGAAACCCGCATAACTGAGGCGATTAGTCATCTATAAGAATAAAGTGTCGGTTTGTAAAATCTCAGTTAATGCATGCTGATCTAGTTAAATTTCTTAGAAATTATCATTTTTATCCTAAACGAAAGGAGACAACATAGCCCAGTGGTTAAAAACATGGTCCAGGAGGCAGACCATGAGAGGCTTTTAAATACAGAGAACACACTGAGGGTTGTTGGAGGGGAGGTGGGTCAGGGGGATGGGCTGAGTGGGGGATGGGCATTAAGGAGGGCACTTGTTGGGATGAGCACTGAGTGTTATGTGTAAGTGATGAATCACTGAATTCGACTCCTGAAACCATTACTACACTATCTGTTAACTAGCTTGGACTTAAATAAAAATTTTAAAATATACTGCAAAAAAAGAAAAAAGAAAGAAAGTAATACTAAGGAAATAATTGCAAAGATGTATAACTGATTTCCTTACAGCTTTGCATATAGTGATGAAAAAAGCTAAGTCTCTATATTCATAAATAGTTGAATGTGTAATTAAATTCGCTTATAAGTTATATGACAACTATATGCACACACAGACACACGTACAAAATTACCACATTATAATGAAAATTTATATCTGATGATGTGAATTTCCATTGCAAGATATGTATAAAACAGTTTATCAGTGTGTAAGATTCCAGTTCTTCCATACTATGAGCCAATTTTGTGATCTATTCATGCATTAAAATGAATTGCAGTAGATAGAAAAAAGAAAGAAAGAAAAAAAGAAAAGAAGAAAGCACAGTCAAAAAACAAAACAAAGAAAACATTGTCCACACCCTAGCCACTGGCTGGGTAACTGTGGGCACTTTACACACTCTTTAAGCTTCACACCTTTTATTAGTCAAATATAAAAGTATAAGTAATTACATCTGAAAACAGGTCTGTGAAGATAAAAAGCGAAAGGACTTACCTCCCAGAATCACTATATACTGCGTAACAGCCCGGTACTTTAACAGTGTGGTAACTGATGCAGAGAAATATATATAAATATTTCAATTTAAGCTAACTTAAGAGTTTCTCATTTGTACATAAACTAAAGGAAAATGACTAACATCATGGTGATAAATATTTAGTCCCCAAATGTTGATGTCATGAAACTATCCCATAGAAATACGCCTCGAGATACCTTAAAATATTTACGAGCATATTCATCACAACATTATTTGTCATAGTAAAAAGCTGCACAAATCTAAATGCTTGTGCCTAAGTTTTATCTGAACCCAAATATTCCAAGGCCCCGTCTAACTAGACATTACCCTATGTCAACGAAATCTCTTTCTAAACCTTTAAGACCTAACAAAGCTTGGCACTAACAAAATCTTGTGATGAGGATAAGGATAATAAACATTTATTGAGGGCTTACTGGGTACCAGACATTCTACTTATTTTTCACGATCTCATTTATCTAACACAAAATTCCCATAAAGTACACCTGATGGTACCATTAGTATTCTTAGGTTGCAGACGAGGAAAATCTCATAAAGATAAAGTGCTTGCTGAACACCAGCTAGCCAGGACCCATGCGAAAGTCAGCCTAACATCAAAGCAACACTCTGCTGCTTCTTGACCATGAAGAAAAACAGTCTATGATAAAAAGCACTGATGAAACTTCTTAACTTAGATCTTAAATAACCCTCCTGCGTCAGAGGTGGGTGTTTTATTAAAACCTGCTGAGCTTTGACCTCTAGAGATGATATTGTTTCTTATGGTCTTTGGTTACCATTTTTATTCAATCCTGCTGAGGAAATACAACCTACAACGTCTATTTTTCTTGAGATGCACATGTTATCTACAGAGGATATGTGATATTTGTACTCTGCTACCTTGTTTTCTTAGTGGTTTTTCCATGGACATATTTATATTGACGTTTGAACCGTGCACCTTATGCTACAACAAAGAACATGAGAAAAACATTCAAACATAGATGATAATAGTGACCGTTATGCTGATGACAGTTGTAACTGATATTTTATTTCAAGTTCCCATCATTTTCAAGGCAGATTCAGAACAAAGTTAAAAATAGAACAGGGAAAAAAAAAAGTAAATGTGGAAAACGTTCTTGGTTATTTTTTTTCCTTACAATTTCACTCACTCTTCTGTTTTACTTTTTCCCATACCCTTCTTCTGTCTCTTGGAGAGACAAAAACTGAATGTGTATTAGTTTCTTATTTTAATTACACTTAATTACTAAGCACACTTGTTGCCTCCAAACCAAGAGACTTTTTCCTTATTCTCACACACTGATTTGAAAAAACGTTAGCACAGTTTGTTTCTATAATAAATCCACTACCTGTAACCTATCCAGATCTCAAAGTAAAAGCTATTTGATTATATTATGCAAATTTGTTTTCTCTCAGGTTTTAATATTAAGTTACCATTTCAGGGTTTTCTCTACAACAAGAATCAAACATGCTGACTATGTATACATTATGTTCTTTTAATAGTTAATATAATTTAATCCAAAGTTATTACTAGCCTAATTAGGTTTATTTGTGTCTTGGCTTAAGGTCTAGAGCATAACAAACTTAAAGATTTGAACACAGTGAGGTTAATTATGCTTCAAAGCTATAGAGCAGCTAGTTTTAGGTCCATTATACACACACACACACACACACACACACACACACGTGCACGCACAACATGACGAAAAAGAACCAAAGAAATTCTTCTCACAGAAAGTGAAATCACACCTTCCTTCCTACATCTATGTGCTGCCATAACTCAGGTTCTAAGATCGCATTTGCTTACTTTCACTGTTCATAATAGTTTCCAGCCCAACTATTTGTCCTCAAGGGTTGTTTGACTATGTGCTCAACATAGATCCCCAGTGTCTACGAAATTAAGTATAAACTCTTCACTCTGGCTTTCAAGAATTCTCTAATTTGAACCCAATTTATCTGCACAGTATCGTTGCCCACAACTCCACCACCCAACCTTTAGCTTAATTATTGTGCCCCAAACACTCAACTCCCCACTTCTGATGCACACACCTTCCCACACTGTCCTGAAAACTCCTGCTTGTCCTTGTTCCACTCCATCTTAGGGGATTATAGGAAGGATGTATGGAACAGGGAGACAGCCACATTGCTCTGGGTCCTAGGGAACTAGCACAATAACCCAGCACCCACAGGACCTAAACACAATTCCAGTGGATTGCTTCTTTGGGTCATTTGTTTCCCTTGTATATCCGTTTTCCAAACACAGACTTAATGGATTCCATTGTTTGCTGTAAAACATGAGAGTTTCTTTAGTGTCAAAGAAACTCAGGGGTGGGTAACTTATCTTGGGTCCAGACTAGCACATATCATTAGTTTATGCATGGATCCTTCACCCACCATTTGCTGTGGCCAAATGCTCGGGCTCAGAGAACAGAGCCAGCAGGAGTGTGTGTAGGAACGGACCAAGCAGGCCAGTAACAAACACCTGTAGCACGCAGGCCTTGAAGACTCATGGACTTCTTCGTGTTGAGTCTTCTTTTATGGCTTTAAATCCCGCAAGTAGATTCTTTCTTATTTGTAAAGAAATAGAAGAGGAGGCAAGTATGAACACAGCAATAAAAATCAATGAGTTACTGACAGCCAAAACAGCACAGACACATCTCAAAAACTTTATGCGGAGCAGAAGAAGCCAGAGTCAGTGGGGTACACGCTGTATGAGTCCATTTATAAGTAATCTTTGAATAGACCAAACTGTTACGGTAGAATTCAGAACAGCAGATGTTTTGCTGGGGTCTCGAGGTTGGCCAAGAAGAATGCCATCAGAAAAGAAAATTTCTAGAGATGAGGAAGATGGGCCACATCTTAAAGAGTATGAATCAAATAAATGTAAGAATTTGCCAGAGGTCATTAAGCTGCACTCTTAAAATTCATACATTCCACAATAAGAATATGGTTCTCTGGTATTCAAAATGAGATTTAGAAAATTAATACAAGTTATAATATTTTTCCCATAACTATCTAAATTCTCTCATTTTTCCCTGGATTTTGAGGATAAGGGGCCCAGTATGCAGGGTGGCCTCTGAAGTCAGAATATCTGGGTGCTGATATTCTGGGGGCGGGGGAGTGTAAACATCTTAACTATCATAAATACATGACATTGTTCCAGAATAGAATAAAATCCCTAGGCATAACAAAGGTAAAACCAGAGGGTTCAAAGTAGTTTCAGATATTCCCTTGGCAGCATCCGTTGCCCCAGGAGCGACTTCTCCTGGGTTCAAGTTTATTCTCCACTGATTTCAGGCTGAATTCAGTGGAGAATTTTGAGAAGTGATCATGCATATTTGCTGAACTCAACTGAAATAGATTATAGCTAATTCAGAGTTCACATTTGGAATAAATGACTCTTAGTCCATATTTAATGTATTGCCTTGATTGTATTAATCTACTTAATCTGTTAATTCCTTTAATTTCAAGTGATACAAATAGTAACAATCCATCTATCCATGAAGGAAGGTAAAGACAATGCTATGCACTTGTTAGAATATATTTTTTAATTAATTTTAAAAAGAAGTGTCAATGACAAACAGTGAGTGTAGCAAATTCATCCCTGACTGGCTTCTGTAGACTGGCTGTTTAGTAATGTTTGATGGTCAACAGATGTGACCCATAGTCAATGTTCTGGGAAGGCTGAGTTCTACCAGTGAACACTTTTGGGAGAATAGGATGTTGAATACCAGCTGATTCTTAGCACTGTCAGAATTCACCCTGATTTAAGTTGTTTTCAAATACTCTGCCCATTGTACATGCAAATTCCCTGCAGTAATCTGCAAAACAACTTCCAAAAATACTCAGGAAAGTCTATATTCAATAAGAGACGATTTTAGGGAATATTTCTCCTAGGGAAGGAGTTTAAGACCTAAGCTCTTTTAGAAATTCTTATTTCATATGAATAGAAACTACCAAGGTATGAAGACTAGAGAAATAAACAGCCTTTGGGTTAGCTTAGCATATATGCTTCCTGAATCCTGATACAAGAGCTCAGAATGGGCATCTGCTTAAACACCCTGGATTGCTATGTGCTCACTTCCAAAACACAGGAACACTCATTCCTGTCTCGGGTGATCATTCTTCAGCACCATCTGCTTCACAGTTGTTGAATTTATAGGTCGTGCGTATAGATTCCTTTATTTTACAGCATCTTTTGGGCTCCTGGACTTAATTCCAGCGTGTGTGTGTGTGTGTGTGTGTGTGTGTGTGTGTGTGTGTTTAGGCTTCCGCACATCAACAAGAAATTCATGGATACCAGCAGGTTGTCTGAGAATTCAACTCAATTCTTCCCCTATCTATCCTGGGACAGCATCAGAGTCCACAAGGTGAGGGCTCAGTCCCAGAAGATTGCCCTCGGCTTCAGAAACTCATCACCAGCCCCATGTTGTTACCGGCAATTCTGACCCATCAGCTACAAATTGGAGGTTTCAATGACCCTTCCAACTCAGAATGCCAACTGCCAAGTCCAGGTTGTCACCTGCATCTCTGCTGCACCGGCTAGAAATCAGGGGTTCCCTTGACTCCCTCCTTGGGCTCGATTAATTTGCTAGAATGGCTCACAGATCTCAGGAAACCTGCTTACTCACTAGATTACCAACTTATTACAAAGCATATTAAAGGATACAAATCAATAGCCAGATGAAGAGAGACATAGGGCAACATCCCGAACAAAGGAGCTTCTGTCCTTATGGAGCTTGGGGTCCAGCACAATGGCATGTGGAAGCTCTCCCAACCCCCTCCTTCTGGTTTTTTACAGAGGCTTCATTACATAGGCACGATTGATTAACTCATTGGATGTTGGCGATTGACACCCTCTAGCCGCTCTCCCCTCCCAGGAAATCATGGGGTGAGACTGAAAGTTCCAACCCTCTCTTCATGTCTGGTTCCCCTGGCAACCAGCCCCCACCCTTAGGTGCTCTCCGAAAGTCACCTCGGCAATATAAACCCAGTTGTGGTAGGAAAGGGCTTGTTATGAATAATAGACACCCATTTCACCTTTATGGCTCTGAGGTGTTTTCAGAAACTGAGGACAAGACACCAAACAAAAGGGCTCCATGCCTCTTACGCTCGGGGGAATTCCAAGGGTTTAGGGAGCTGTAAGCTGGGAACCATGGATGAAGACCAAATACATATGAGAAATATATTTTGATCATCTGAATGACCAGATACATGCATTTCTTTAAAAAACCCCAATATCACAGAGCGTGACTATTGATTTCCATACCCAGCCTCCCCTCCATGCCCAACTGTTCTCTCCAGACTTTCCACATCATTTATTCTTTCTGCAAATGTTCGCTGACCTCCTGCTATCTATAGTGTCTGGGTTGTCACAACCTAGGGAAGCGACCCGGGGAAGGGGTTGGCGTCCAGTAGGTAAAGGCCAGGAAAGAGGCCTAAACATCCCACAATGCACAGGACAAGCACCAAGCGAGGGTTATCCAGTTAACAATGTCAGCAGTGCCAAGGACGAGAAACCCTGGTCTAGGAGGAGAGAGCTGGGACTTTGCTGAGTTTCCAGGACAGGTTATAGGCCTCCTTTTGTGTCTGCTTCACTAATAAGAATTACGGCTGATTCTTGAATAGGGGGAGGTAAGGGCACCATATAACCTTTGAGTCCCTAAAAACTTGACAACGAAGAGCCTACTGTTGGCCAGAAGCCTTACCAACAACATAAACAGTTGATGAGCACATATTCTGTGTGTCACATCCATTATCCACTGGATTCTCACAATGAAGTAAGCCAGAGACAAGAAAATGTCATTAAGAAAATTGTCAGGAAGAGACAATAAATTTACAGTATTGTACCGTACTTATTGAAAAGAATCCACATAGAAGTGGCTGTGCACAGTTCAAACCCATGTTGTTCAAGGGTCCACCGTATATTCAGGCTGAAATTGCTTTCCTTTTAACACCACCCTGGAGCAAAGCTGGGGGGAGGACTTACAGTTTTTTCCTACCTCCAAATATTGAAGACTACCAACAGGTATCTTTTTTAAAAAAATGGACCTGTCTTAGCTCAATTTGTTGACCTCCCACAAATCAGCCTTTACCCTCCCAGACACCACCATGTTCTGTTTTACGTTGTCATTTCTTTAAATGGCTAAATGCAGAGAAGGAAAAAAGTTGGGAGGTGAGGTTGTGCTGTGTGATATAGCTGTGAAATTTGGGCAGTCTCCCCAGGATTCAATTGTAAATGCTTGAATATTATATTTCCTTATTATATAGAGCCCTAAATTACCCATAGAAATAATTCCAAACGCTGTATTTAACTTTAATCTGATTATTTTAAAAGTAGCATACCAATTGCTTAAATTAAACAGATATTTTATCAACCGGGTTTCCTACTAATTATGCTGTTGCTCTTATTAAAAATTACTCACTATAGCATCTGTTCCAATTTCTATAAAACAATGAAGAGGTTTGTTCGCATGTTTTTATTTTTAGAGTGAACTGAACGGAACACACGAACACGTCCTATTAAAATAAGTATTTTATCTTGAGAAGGCAAATTTATGGATCCTGTAAATCTAAATTTAAGTGTATCAAGTCTTTTAAACTCAATGACTGGCTTATGATCTGTGTAAAAACCACCCATCAAAGCCACAGAGCTTATTTAATTATTTACAAGTGTTTCTCTATAGCAGCTGATTTGAGGACTTGTCTTTCCTTCTTTATTTTCTGGAAAAGTGTCGATATTAAGCAATGGAGCCAACGTTCATTAAATTGTGAGAACGGCAGATTTGTAAGCTCCTTGAATGTTGATGCTGGAGGGGCCTTATAAGTAATCTGGCTTAGTTCTGTCATTGTAGAGGCAGGGAAACTGAGGCTCAGAGATGGGACGTGTTTTGGACCCAGCAAGACAGTGAATGCATGGTAAAGTTAGAAAGTCTCCCCAAAATGTGTCCCTTTGACATGTGGGCTCTTTTGAGCTGAAGGCAACCAAGACTCTGCAGGATCAAAAGAAACTGTGACCCTCCCTTAACTACCTAGAAGAATCCAAATTCGGGGTCTTTCTCAGAATAAGAGTTATAACCAGAGACAAATTTTACCTGAATGACCCGTCTGTGTGACAAGGCAAACATTTAATTACCAAACATCTGTTCTTCCTCTTATTGCCTGTGAATTGCCCTCCTCCCCTTTCAAGCCCCAGGCCCTTATCCCATTCCTTAACTCGGGATGGCATTTATATCTCATTTTACCTTTCTGTCTTTAAACTTCTCATGTCTGTGGGGTTCCCAGATGTAGGAAATTAAATCTGATGTTCTCCTGCTAATGTGTCTCATGTCAATTTAATTCTTAGGCCACCCGGAAGAACATTTGAAGGTAAGTTTTTTTTTCCTCCTCCACAGCTACAAACATCTGAGGTAGGCAGAATTCTAAGATGGCTCCCAATGAGTCCTGCTTTTGTCTGATCCTCTCCCCTGTGAATATGACATGATATCAGGCCCTTGATTAAGTTCTGTTACATGGCAAGGGTATAAGGATTTTGGAGATTTTATTTATTTAATTATATTTATTTTTTAATATTTATTCACTTGAGAGAGAGAAAGAGAGAGAGAGAGAGAGACCACATGAGCAGGGGAGGGGCAGAGAGAGAGGGAAAGAGAGAATCCCAAGCAGGCTCTGCACCGTCAGAGGGCTGACCCAGGGCTCGATCCCCCAAACTACAGGATCCATGAACCTGAGCCAAAATCAAGAGGAGGACACTTAACTGTCTGAGCCACTCAGGCACCGCTGGAAATATAAAATTCTGATCAGTTGACTTTAATGAGAAGGGAAGTTATCCAGGGTGGGCTTGGCCTAATAAAACCATCTCTTTCAGAAAGCATCTAGATTCAAAGCAATAGCTTCTCTTGTTGGCCTTGAAGGAGGAAACTAGCATTTTGTGAAGAAGGCACATGGCAGGAACTGTGGGTGGGCTTCAGTATTACAACTACAAGGAATTAAACTCTTCCACAAGCCAGTGAGCTTGGAGGAGGACCCCAAGCCTCAGATAAGAATACAGCTGTGGTCAACGTCTTGATTTCAGCCTGGTGAGACCCCGAACAGAGGGCCAAGCTAAGGTATCCCCGGATGGCTGATTCATGGAAACTGTAAGGTTTTTAAAAACAGGTGTGCCTTTAAGCCACTAAGCTTGTGGTAAGTTACGCATCATAAACAACTAACACAATGACCTTGTTCTATGATTTTGCCACACTTAGAACTGCCTCCCTTCTCTCCTTGAGCCAGACCATTCTTAGATTCTTTGACTGGGATGAGATGAATACTTGCAATGTATAAATCTGAGTTGGACGTCGATTTGAAGAAAATGTACACCCACCCACCCACATACACACACACACACGTGATACAACGGGGAAACTTTGAACACTGACTGGATATTTGATGATATTAAGAAATATAAATTACTGGTTGTTTTTTTTTTTTTAGGAATTTGTGGTTATTTTTGGAGACAGGCTTCTTAACATTCTCCTTTGGAGACAGGCTCTCCATAAGAGATATGCTTAGTAATGTTAATGATAAGATGCCGTGGGGTTTACTTCAAAATAAATGTGATGGGAGGGAGGGGAATGTGGGCTGGGTTATGAGGAAACATGATCGGTTGTGAGTTGAAAAATGTTAGTGGATGGGTGCACAGGGCTGCATTATATTTTTCTATTTTTTGTATGTTTGAAATTGTCTATAATAGGTTTTTTAAAGCAAATGATGTCATGCTGTACTTAAAATATTTCAGTGGTTTTTCATCAGTGACCAAATCCTGCTGTAACCTACAAGGTTTTGAAGAAACTTGCTTGCCAATTCACTCTCAGTAAAGCCCATCTTCCTCCTCTCGAAGCCTCACCTACAAGGCCATTCACTTCCCCAATGTCTCAGGGCTTTTTTATGTACTTCCTTTGGCCAGAAATGATCCCTTCTACCTTATTTCTCCAGCCGAGCCCAAGAATTCTTTTAAACAGTCTCAGAGCACCATGTACATCTCCCTCAAGGCATTTATAATGGTAGTAATTGCATTTACCTTTGGTTGAAGATTTTATTACCGTGTAACCCTCAGTAAGGAAATGGGGTGGTTTTGTTTCAGGATCTTACTCATAAGAAGGTTCTTAAAATAGTGAAGTATCAAAAGAATGGAATAAATAAAATTACTCAATGACATCCAACCAATTGCTGCTAAGTAATTTATGTGTAAAGTGATGTTGAAGAGTACACATAAATAAGAAAAAGAGAAGGAGTAGAGAGAGCAAACGATAATGCTGATAATGTACCTTTTCCTTGTGTCTTTAGAGATGGATTCTCCACTCTGGAGCCAGCACACCCATCTCCTCGGTTCCTCCAGGACAAGAAAAGAAATTAAGTGAGAGGATTCGTATTGTCACAAGTTATACAGCAGAAGTCTGCGACAGCCAGATTCCCAAGAGCCTGTACTGAAATGTGGTGGCCCCATTAGGCTAAAAATGGAATGCAAACCCACAAACCGCCAATGGCTAGTCATCAATGGCTGATGTTTCTTGTCCTATGCTTGGAAGGAGACTGAAATGGACGGCAGAGTGGGGAAGGCAAGGGTGGATGAGCTCTCTTGGAGAGTACATCCTTTAAGCAGAACTGAAATTTGAACCTCTCCCATCTACTTTATTCATTACCCCTCGGATGCTATATACCCTCTAAATTTAGAGAGTTTCCGTGTGAATCTGAATATCTTACAATATCCTATCATCTGTACAGAAAGAATACGGGCTTCTCTCTGTGCATCAGGTGTATTTCGAGCACCTTCAATGAATAAGGGTATATAATTGTGAACAAAACCACATAGGGTCCCTACTCTGAGGGAGTCATACTTCAATACATTCATTTGAAAAAGAAGCCCTCCATTTTTTGAGGAATACGGTAAAAATGACTCTGAAATACTGATGGTGTTCAATTTTTACTAGATGCCACAAACCCATTATAAATTCCAGATGACCTGGTTTCTGTGTTTTGAGTAGACATTGGTCTCACATACAAATTTGAAGAGGAAAAAAAATCTTCTATAAAAAGTAGAATAGGATGATGGGTCACAGGAAAGAAGCATATCAATAGAAAGGTATTCTATTCCTTAGTTTCCTAAAAAATTAAAAATAGATAAACAAGGATCATTAATCTGAAAAACAGTCAAAATGGAGCCATGTGATAAAGAATCCATTCCTTCTAAGGCCCCATAACATTTTTACCTACTACTGTGTTATACGGAAACATCTCTGGCTTTCAGGCTAATTGAACATATTTTATTTTAGAGGGCATTCTGTTTTAAAGCACTTGGAGCCTATAAACTTAATCCATCGAATTGGTAGTCATTTTAATAACTTAGTAATATTTAGCAATGACAACAATATAATACACTGAGAGCACTCATACACTGCCTGGGCTGGTGAACATTAGCAGCACTTTCTGGAAGATGTATTGACATGCATCAAATGCTTTAAGATAGTGTCAACCTTTACCTCCTTACTCCACATGTAGGAATCTATTCTTATTAAGCTAGGAGCGAGGAAGACAAAGGCACACATATGTGCAATGACATTCAACCTACGTGCCAAAGAATGGGAGACCAAGTAGATAAACGCTGATATACCCCTGTGATGTCATATTACATAGTAATGAAAGTAAGCTGACTTCAAATAATATTTATTGGCACGGGGAAATAATTCTTATATAATTCTGAATAAAATAAAAGCAAGGCACAAAATACAATGTACTCTGAATAGTATAATGTTATATCCATATGGAAAGAATCTTAAATGCACTCATATATTTATAGAAAGTTTGCCAAGAAATTAACAGTGGTATTATCTGGGTGGTGTAGGTATTTTTCTTTTACATTGTTCTTTTATTTTTTTCCCAACATTTCTACGGTGGGCTTTGATTGCTTTTCATAACCAGAGCCAAAAATAAAAATTATCAAACAAAAACTGGAAAATACAGCATGGAATATATAACTCTCTATTAATGAGAAAACTAACTTAATAATAACATTGTAATAATGAGAAAACGAACTTAAAACAGAGTATCTCATTTTTAACCATTGTAGATAATTGGAATTCTTTTTATATGCATTTGTTTATCTGCCACCTACTTACCAAAGAGATTTCAGGCATTTAATTGGGAATTCACTAGAGCTGGGTTTATTTCTAGGCACGATCCCTCAATTTTAGCTAAACTCTTAAGTGGAAAAAGCTCTCAGGCATATAATTTGCCTACAGTGTACTAGTTCTCAGAGTCCCAAGCGAGAAGGCAATGGATGGCCATTTCAGTTGACAAACTGTAAAAAATTAAAATTAAAATTCAAAAAAGAGGAAATGTAAAAAGAAAATAGTAATGGCCTAATAGAATTGTCAAATACTCAAAAACAGTTCATCAGCATTTATCCGTCTATTAAATCGTCCACTCATCCACTCAAGAAGCATTGGCTGAGCATCTACTGTGTGCCAGACAGTGTGCTGAGTGTGCTGAGACTCTAAGAGCATAATCATCACAGCTCTCAAGGAATTACTTGTGCCAACACTGTGCAAGTGTTATGAATTATGCAGAAGATAAAGAAAATATACCTGTTCTTTCCAAAAGAAACATGCCTTGGGGCACCTGGGTGGCTCAGTCAGCTGGGCATCCAACTCTTGATTTCAGTTCAGGTCATGATCCCAGGGTCATGGGATCCAGCCCTGTGTCAGGCTCCATACCGAGTGTGGAGCCTGGTTAGGATTCTCTCTCTCTTTCTCTCTCTGCCTCTCTCCCCAGCTCATGCTCTCTTGCTCTTTCTCTCTCTCTCTCAAAGTAAAAAAAAAATTGTTTAAGAAGAATGGCCAGATTTATAAGAAGTTGAATGACCAACGATACAACAAAAACAAAAACAAAACACCTCTCCATCAAGTGGAACATATTGTCAAATGACCAGAAAACCTTGATTTAAAACAGATCAAATTATAAGTTCTCCATTATTAAGATAAATCTTATCGTAAATAATGCCCAATGAATGGCCAAAAGTCACACTGACAGCTGCTGAAGGGCTATTAGTGATATTAAAACTCACGCCTGGTCTAGTTAATAGGCCCCAGAGCCAGCAATCCAAAGGCAACACACACACACACACACACACACACGATGGAGTGGGTCACAACTGTTGTGGAAAACTTGATTACACATAAGCCATGATCAGCCCCCTTGGCTTGATATGTTGCTGCGTCAAACAACAATTGCTGTAAAAGTAATCTACTCGCCATCAAATGCGTCGAAGCAGGCGCTGCAGCAAATATTGGAGAAGAAATCCCCAGCATGAGGAAGGAAGGAGGGAGGGAGACAGACTAAGGAGAAGTAAGCAAAGGGTGCATTTCTGGAAGTTTCAAATATCTAATACTAAAAATGCTCTCTAGTTGGTTACCTTTACTTTGCTGATACCCTGAAGATGGGCTGGTTCTGCCACCGACCAGCACCAAGTTGTGGTCATCTGCACGCGCCACAGCCGCTGTGATGCCTCAAGCACGCCTCTCCTCCCTGACCCTTGCGCTGAGCCAAACCTCTCCAACTATGGTCTCCGAACCCACAGCAGCGACTGCGCCTGAAGTTGTTGCAAATACACGTCTTCAGACTCCATCTCAGAGTCACTAAATCAGAAACCCGGGTAGGGTCCCAGAATCTCTTTTAACGAACCCTCAAGGTGATCTTGAATCTCAGGAAAGTTTGAGAACCGCTGGCCTAAATCACCAGGTTGCCGGAACCTCTGCCAGGTGGAGAGCTGCCATGGGGTGCCACCATCTGCAGGCTGTTACCTGGCCACAGGAAGAAAAAGGTGGGAGGAGACATGTCATATGTTGACAGTGGCTTACAGATCACTCGCCATGCGTTTAGTGGTGTAACAGCAATTCGGTTCCTGGGTGTAGGGTCTCAGAAATTCTCACACAGGTCCAGAGGGGACACGTATAATGACGTTTACTGCATCAGTCTGTCCACCACTGGGCGGGGCAAAAGGCAAAATGTGAGGAGAAGAAAGCAACATAGATGGCTTTGGAATCCCCAGTGTAAACGAAGAAAGGTTAAGTTAGAAAAAAGCAACCACATTGATCTACCTGTGTTTTCACGTGCTAGCCACCTGTATTAGATAGATGATAGATAGATCACAATCTATTTATATCAAGTAAAAATGCAATGCATGCTCAACAGTACTAGTTTTGCAAGAACACGTGTAAACAAAAAGATTCAACTTCAACACATTTGAACGGGTACCTGTGAGTTGAGTAGGCAAATTGGAGGGTGCTATTGGAGTGAAGTGATGAATGAATGAATGAATGAATGAATGACACAGGAAGAGCCTTATGAGGACCAATGCTAATAACATGCCATCAGCTGAGGAACATGACTAATTCAAAGCTTTTAAATATGGTAAGAATGAGAACAAGAGAGGGAGAGTGAGATCAACAGGAGGAGTAGAACAAAGGAGAAAGAGAAGGAGAGAGAGAGAGACCACATCTTTCTCAGGGCACACAGCTGGTCCAAGACCAGAAATCTGAGCATAGCTGTCTGTGTCAGAATTTGACCCCATTAACAACTAAGATTTATTGTAGTTCACATGCATTACTTAATTTAATCCTCGTAGCAATGGAAAGGAATAAAACGTATGTTAGGTTAAAATATCACAGCAAATGGGGCACCTGGGTGGCTCGGTCGGTTAAGCGTCCGACTTCGGCTCAGGTCATGATCTCACGGTCCGTGAGTTCGAGCCCCGCGTCGGGCTCTGTGCTGACAGCTCGGAGCCTGGAGCCTGTTTCAGATTCTGTGTCTCCCTCTCTCTCTGCCCCTCCCCTGTTCATGATCTGTCTCTCTCTGTCTCAAAAATAAATAAACATTAAAAAAAAAATTTAAAAAAAAATATCACTGCAAAGGGTAACAATTGACAAAGGGTATTTCCACTGTACGGGTGAGAAAACTGAGGCTTGGGTGCATGGTGGATGTTTGCCAGGTTCGGGGGCTATCTTCCTCCATGGAGAGTTCCCCCATCACTTAGGTCTTGATGGCAGGCAAGACCCCAGCTCCCATCGGGCCAAAAGTAGGCAGATATCCCTAGCCTCGCTCTTTGGTAGGAAGCATGAGGCCCAGATATGGCTAGTCAGATGACCCTGCTGGGAATTTTATCGCATATGGAAGTACTCAAAGACTGGCGACAGGAAGGCATATCCTCAGAGGCTGCAGCCGATTTAAAAGTCTAGCAGTGAAAATGGCAGAAAGCGTCCCAAGCTGGACTGTCAAGGGCAGGGTCCTGACCTGATCGTTCTCTGGCATGACGGGGGCTCTGTTCTTGGCTGTTAGCTTTTCTCGATTTTCTTATTCTTACATCTGTTCATCAGCCTTCACACTGAACTGTAAGCAGCCCAAAGACATACAATACCATCTATTTCTGTTTAAGTTAAAACAAAAAGACTTTGAACCCCCTCACCCCATTTCCTCAATCAAGAGCCAAGTTGCCTTCTTCTCACTATTGCCTTTGATGAAGGATTGGGGTCACGTAAGCTTCTGCGTATATGTATTCGGTCATGTGCTACACCGGTATTTACTGAGTGTCTGGGGAGCATGTTCCAGGTTACGTAGGTAGGCAAGACCGGTCGAGGCTCACAGTCGGCTGGGGACTCCATGACTCAGCACCAGGATACTGCTTTGTCATCTCCTTTGTTAATTCTGTCACCACAAGGGCAAAAGACGGTAAAACATCCAAAGAATATTTCCTACTGATCCAGGGGTTCATTGGTTTCTCCTCTGACAACTGGCATCACGACTGGGGACCTGAGAGGTGATATCTGCAGCTAAGAATATGAGAATATCTTTAGCAAGATGCCGAAGCACAACCAACCGAATGATGGAGAACAATGAGTCATGCCTCTGGCTATTCTCTGTGCTGTAAGAACACAGAGACCCCAGGAGACACCGCCTTTCATTAAAATGCAGACCAAACTTGTTCTGGCCCCTAGGGTAGAAATTGATCACCAATGTGAAAATACTCCCTACTTCCGGATGGCCCTTTACTGTTGAAAACACACTTTGCCTAGCCTGTTTCATTTGAACTTCACCACAGGCAAACCAGGGCTCATCATCATGCCTATTTTGTATGCTCTGAATGTGTTTAAATGCAGTCATTATTGAATTTTGTTTTTTGCATCTCCTACATGATTGCGTGACTATATTTTTACCAGTCTTAAGCCAAGGCTTCCTACTACAGGCTGTATTTAAAAACAAAACCAACCAACCAGCCAACCAAACACATTTTTCTTTGTCTTATGTTTTCACTTTCTCAGTTTCTCTCCATCTCTGTCTCTCCGTTCCCACATGCAAGTGTCCCGTAATTTTTTATCTTAAGTAGGTGCTTTCATTTTTCCCTATAACTAAATTGCATAAAACTGCCAGTGGTTTTAAACACAGTGAAACTGTTAGAAATGAGCCCTCTTCATTTTGTCGCCATCCAAAAGTTCTTATTAGGGGACCACCATCCAAAAGTTCTTATTAAGGGACGTAGAAGCTTCGTAGCCGGTTGCGGCTATTAAGAGATTAATGGTCCTGATTAGCATATCACAAAGACATTTAATTTGGAGGGCCAAAAACCTAACACTCAGAACTTCAGTGTGAACCAAGGTTTGTTGGGGGATGTGAGATGGGTCGTTGACAATTTGCATTTTTCTTTTGGGTTTCATCTCTTTGGGAGACGGCTTGCCATTGAAGTGACTGGCTACAAGGCAAATGTGTGGCAAAATTCCACTTTGAGACACCGAGAATCTGCACTGATTCCCTTCTGTCTTGCTAACTTTCTGTGTGACCTGATAAAGGCAGTTTAATTTATGCAAGCCTTTCTACCTTTGACTCGGCGCTCAGCTACACCAGACTCAGCTCGCCCATTTGTGCAACAAAGATAGAAATAGCAATTAGTCACCTAGAATTTTCTGGGGGATAAAATGAGCAAGCCGATTAAAGCACTTAGCACATAGTCAGCCTCTTTAAGTGATTTTCTTCTTGGTTATTTTCTTGTTTAAACAAAGATATTTCCTAGATATTTCAGGTTTACGACATTTTTGAAATTAAGTTACACTTGAAAAATCAATGTGTTATATTTAATGTGGTTGTGTTTTATTTATTTTTTTCTTAATAACAACTCCTTAATTTGAAGGTGCATTTTACAATGAAAGATCCCTCAGAATCAAGAAAATTTGCCTGTATTTTATAATAAGGAGTTGGAAGCATCTCTGGAGGTTTTATGGTTTTGCTTTGGTTTTTTTTCTGTGTGTGTTTTCCCCTCGGTGATAATGCCCTTTATCAACTGTGTTGGCTCATTTTATTATATCTTTTAGGGGGACTAGACTTCCAACCGTGACTTCTACACTAATAACTGGTGATCATATTTGTGAACTATTTAATTATTACCTTGCCCAAATGATTTGATCTTCCCTTCAGGGACTCTAAACTCACCTAATAAAATTACCTTATAAAACCAACTACAATGAAAAATCAGGAACAACTGTATATTATGCACATTTCAAATTATACGTGCCCACAAGTCACATGCTCAAAAACCAGAACACAAAAATCCATGGCAAATTAGTCTATGAATGTTAAAAGATAAATGTAACCTAGTGTAGGGGAGGAAAATTTTTTTCCTCTTCCATTCCAGGTTCTTTTGGCTGGCCTACTCATTACATTGACATAAGACCGATCAACTGGAGGGAGACAAATTTAAATACGTATGTATGAGAGCCCGATAAAAAATACGAGACCCAAGGACAAGTTGGGCAGTTGAGGCCATCCTGAGCTAAGGAGACGGATAGGGGCTTGGAGTTTCAAAGGGAAGGAGGATGAAACACAGGTAATAAGAAGGACAGATGTTTGGTAATTAGATGTTTGCCCTGCCGTACGGATAGGGCTTTCAGATAAAAAGTTATCTCTGGTAATAGCTCTGCTATCTGCAAACAGCATTGAAGAAATTACTCTAGTCTAGAGAAGTAAAATTTTTATTATGAAAATGCTCCATGAATATTGACAGAAATGCTATCTAGACTTGCCAGCAATCCATCTTTTGTTCTTTTTGCTAAGTCCCTGTGGGATCGTGTATCTTGCAACATTTTAATATGAGGATATTTTTTTTTCAAAAGAAAATAGAAAGACTAGTATTTGAGACCAGGCTTTCTGTTTTACAGATGAAAATCAGGAATACATTTCAATAGCACTTTGTTATATAAATACTTCAAATCACAAGCACCAGAGGGAATATCAAGACTACTCTAGGTATAGATTTTATTATATCCCATTGGGTTCATTTAGAGAGTGAAAATACCCACAGTTAGGTCTTTTTAATGGACTTATACCTTTTCCTTATAAAAGCATTCTGTTTACTATCCGCAGATATTTCCACCTCTGGACGACGGTCTCCACTCCTCCCCTCTTGAGGGTAGGCTAGACTTAGTCACTTACTTCCAAAGGATAGAGTCTTGAAAGTTAAAAACAGCAATACACACGGGTCCACATAACCAGAGATGTCTTGTGAATGTCATGTGTAACCTCGTATGATGTGACAAGGAGGTCACTTCATTCTTGTGCTTTTCTTCCCCAAATCCATGACCTCAGTCAAGTCATGAAAAACACATCAGATAGACCCAGGTTGGAGGACATTCTGCAGGATATGGGGCTGATACTTACTCCTCAAGACGCTCATGGTCATAAAAAATAAAGAGAAGCTAATGGATTGTCATAGACCAGAGGGGACAGAGGAGGCATAACTAAATGCAGTGTGGTGCCCTGGATTGGATCCTGGAAAGGAGAGAGGACATTAATGAAAAAAACATGGTAAAATCCAAAGAAAGCCTGGATTTTACAATAGTGTTAAAAATGGGTTTACAGTAGGACACTGTGCTCTTTCTCGTAACTTCTGAGGAGAGGGGCCATGAGTCATTTCACTGCCAGTACGTTTTACCCTGCGCGCTTTATTTTCACACCAAACCCACAATAAAAATATCTTAACACCACTGTAGTAATCCTGGCAATTAGGAAACAGAAACATGAGGTTGTGATCCCCTTTGTCAGAACACCAACTGCACTCCCGGAGACAGTCCGAAAAGGTAAAGTAATTTGCCTTTTTTGCTCAATAATTTTGAAAATGAAAATGAAGAGCTGTGAACCAAAACGAAAAAAAAAAAAAAAAAAAGCTCTGTGTAAATTCAGGTGAAAAGCAGAGGGTTGGGTAATGGTGGATACATCATAAAGATTAGATCCAGATCTCCGTGGAAGAGAACACCACTGACGTATAGTAAGAGACATGGGAAACAATGAAGGAGGGAACTAACATTTACACCACACGCAATATACCGGACCCTCTGCTCAGTATTTTCTTCGAAGTGGCAAAAGCAGTGCCTCCCAGACCAAAAACTGATGGTGTAGCTTGGATGCATCAATCCACTTCACAGATTCTTTAAAAGCTGAGCTTCAGCGAGATGGAGTAGTTTCCTCAAGATGTTACATAGCAAATCTGAGATTCAAACTACGATCAGACTCCAAAAATGCATCTCCATTCCCTAAAATAATATTACCCGGATGCCAGTCATTTATAGTTACCAAAATACCCACGTACCACTTGCTAAGGAGATCCCATCTCCTTAACATTTAGCTGAACCACCTACTTTTTAATTCAAACGTGTACTAAAATGAATGGGTGTGGCGGGGGAGGTGGCTGTACTCAGCACTGCATATGCCACCAAAACAAAAAGGGACAGACTTTCTGAGTGAAAATTCAGAAATCGAGAGGACTTTACGGCGAGTCAATGTTATAAGGGGGTATGAGTGTAATAGCCTAGCAGGGGAGACTCGAGCAGGGATGGAACAGGAGGTGGAGAAGATCCTGGGTGATCAGGAAACTTGTGATGTGTGTCTGGAGATGAAACGAAGGCAAAGATAAACTGCCTTTTGACGGTTTCCTTATTTCTTCTTGTTTTTGAGGTTGGCTCTGTTGACAAAGTGAGAATTATGTCGCTGCGAACACTCCGAGGTCCATTACAATCTATCATGTCCTAACCGGCATCAAAAGGAGGAAACGCCACAAATTCCCCTCACAATCAACTCCCGGTTTTAACTTCATTGGGAAGATTATTTCTAGCGTATTTGCTCCAATTTTTCCACTGTGCCAGCATTTGTTAAATCAATCAAACAGCAACCTGGATTCCCCACCGTTCTCAGGCTGCTGGATGGCCAGAGTATACCCCACAGAAGTCACGTATCCTGGGGCCAGCACAGTTATTGGGCATATTTTTCTACAGATACTGGGATCATGTGACTTGCCCTAGGGCTTCATAAAGCAATTTTCTCTTTTTGGAACACCTTGCCTTTCACTTTCAGCCTGTCCTTCACCCAGCTAACTCTCACTCATCCCTCCTTCGGTCTCAGCTCAGATGGCACACCCTCCTAAAGCAGTCCTAGACCTCATTAATCTGCTCAGGTGCCCTTCCTCATTCTCTCTCTCTCTCTCTCTCTCTCTCTCAAAAATAAACAGTAAAAAAAAAAAAGAATTAGGGCAAGATTAGCAATGGCCATCTGTGCCATGTAAATGAGGGAACTCAGCCTATCAATGATCCTATCGATGATCTGTTGATAGGGACCCCACCTTATCAAGGATCCTATCACTTCAGCTTCATTCACCGAGAACTGGCTTGTATTACTCACAATGCCTTCACTGATGAATGTATTTCGAATCAGAAACAATGCCTGAACTGGAACAATGTCTGAACCGAATGGTTGTAGAATGAAAATTACGTTCATTTATTGACAGTGTGTTTGGCCCGCTGCTGAGTGTTGTGGCAAATGGGAGTTGTTAATCTGGTTGGGTAGGCATGACCTGTTCACACAAACAGAACAGAACAGTGAAGGATTTAGGGTGGTGTACATAACTTAGTGATAAATTGCTTGATACATAGAAGCCTTTGTATACACAAATACACATTTTGCAGTTTCTACTCTGCATAACGGTTGCTGAAGGTCAATGGTCCTTTGAAAGAACTGATCTGTGGACGTGAATGGCTTGAACTTGTGCTCAACCTATAACCTGGCCTCTGCATCTTATAGCCTCTTTGTTGTCTGCTTGTCTTTCTACATGTAGTAGTTCTTGTGAATGGATAAAACATCACAGATTCAGCTAAGTTTATAACCAATATCACAATCATACTGATGTAATGGCCGATGTACAGAGCTCATTTTAAGGGCAGAATTAACTTTATTAGTTTTATAAGTGACTTGAGTCTTTTATTTATTGAATGTGTGTTTGAAGATGTCACTAAGATGTCTCAGTTTTGCTTTACTCTGCTTTGTGGGAACAATTATATACTGTAGGGTAATGTTAGCTAAACTAAATCAGGCCCTCCATCTGTTTTTTTTTTTTAATAAAGTTTTATTGAAACACATCCATACTCATTCCTTTACATAACACTTATGGCTGCTTTCATGCTACAACGGCAGAGTGGAGTAGTTGCCACGGATACTGGATAATCCACAAAGCTGAAAATATTTACTATCTGACCCATTACAGAAAAAATCTGACAACACCTGCTGTAGAGATGCTCTCAACTTCAGAAGTTCTGATAGCAGATCCCTTCTAAATGCCAAGAATCTATTGTCAACTGGGAGACTCACAAAAGGAAGGGGTTAATAAAGAGAAGAGTGGAAGGTAGACGAGCAAAGACTCACAATAAAAGAACCACTGCTAAAATGCCATGGAAACTTTGGATGACTCAAAAGAGAAGACCCAAATCGCTTTCTACATTTGCATGCATTCAGAAAAGAACAAATTAGTTGCAGGTGTAAGAGAATAAATAGGTCAATGTTGAGGCAGGGAAATAACTTTCTAGCTCTGCTTTCTGTAGCTTTAAATGTTGATATTCTGTCTCAGTCCCAGACTCATGAACTAAAAGTATCTGAGCACACAGCCTGGATATACCAGTTCAAAATCTATTTTTGCACGCACAACTGCCACACGTTGTGTGCATTAGTGGGCAGTTGGCAATTACTTACAGAATAAAAAGTAAAACAAAAATCATCTTTTATGCGAGTAGGTCATCACCTGCGGTAGCTGAGAGAAGTCTGAGGGTAGAAGTCTGGGCAGACTCCAGGGTGGGAGTAAGGCATGTGGAGGACAGAGAAGGGAACAGAATTGGAAATTTCAAACAGTAGTGTAAATACCCTCTATTTCAGTCCAGCAGAGATGTTGTCATATCCCCAAGTGAAGGACATCTACAAAACAAACTGACCACCGCAGTTACAGAAAACTTGTGGAGAAAAAATCTTATAGAAAGCATCCTCAGGGGCACGTAGGTGGCTCAGCAGGTTAAGTGTCTGACTCTTGATTTTGGCTCAGTTTGTGATCTTGAGGTTCATGGGTTTGAGTCCCACGTCGGTCTCTGCACTGACAGTGAGGAGCCTGCTTGGGATTCTCTCTCTCTGCCCCTCCCCCCGCCCCTTTCATGTAGGCTCGGTCTCTCTCTCTCTCTCTCAAAATAAATAAACTTAAAAAAATAAAACATTCTCAAATGTTTTATAGTTTTGTCGCAGAGTTCTAGCTCTAGCTAGAGCAATCAAAAGTCAATTATAAAATCAATGTAATTGAAGCAGAAAACTAGCATAAATGCTGGCACTTGAGCCATGTCCATAGAAAGATCAAGAACTCCCTGCAGCTAATATTTCAGGTCTGGTTCAAGGAAATGGCTAACTCGTATGGGCTGGGTGGACTGGCATGGGGCGGATGTAGACAAGTCAGATCAGAGAAAGATCCAGAAGCAGCTGGAAGGAAGAAATGAATCAGGAGCGATAGCAAGATTAAGGTGAAACCGAAACCCAATGGTTCTCAACTCTGGCTGCACATTGGAGTCACCTGGGGGCTTCTAAAAATTACAAATACCCATATCCCATGTCCAGAGATTCAGATTTAATTGATTTCGATTGGAGATTGCATTGGGATCTGTAAAAGCTTCCCAAATGATTCCAAAGCACAGTCAGATTTGGGAACCACTTCATTTGATGTGGGAGATGGATAATTAACACTAGTCTTCTGAGATAGTATACTCAGAGTTTCCCGAAGTTGTCATTTCCATAGCCCCTTAGAGATTTTTGCCACGTATCATTCATATTATGAATGCTTATTAAATCAACTAACTTTCTACATCTTAGACCTACTTTGGTCTTATTTTAAACAATAGCATCTGGAAAATCACAGGTTTGGTGTGCTGGTGGTATTTTTTTCTAATACGTATTAAAATATGCAGCGCTAACTTAAGTGTGATACCTGTAGACGGGATGGTTTCAGGTTATTAAAACAATTTAGAAAAATGAAGCCATATATTACTTAAACCCATCTTATTTATAGAAACTACAGAATGCACAGCATTAAACCACCTCTTCAACACTGGCCCCAAAATGCCCACAATATGTTCACCATATATGGTAATTTATAATTCATTCATCAACTTGAATCATACAATCTGTGATACCCTGCACGGGGAGATAAATTTCTTAGCAAATGACTAAGCCTCACAGATATGAGTCAGTGCTAGCTCAAGAATGCTTTGGTAGACTCTACTAAACGTCTATGCCAGCACGCTCACAAAATTAAACAACTAGATTTTATCAACAAAATAAGATGTAATAGTGATATTCCAGAATCTAGAAGCTTCAGGAAGGTCTTGGGGTTTTATTCTTCAGAAAGACAAAGGTGCAGTGATGTTATTAACTTGCTATTGAGAGAAAATCGTTGGTAGTGGTTATGTATTAATTTAATAAACACACCTAGAAGACAATATTATGATCTGGCACAAATAAGTTTAATTGTGAATGATGTTAGTCAGTTTTGTACTGGCTGGGAGATTTCTCTGAACCTTGAATATGGAAATACAATTTGTTCATTACAAGGAGACAGTATACAGAATTTTCCATGTTTGGTTGAGCAGAAACCCTTCTTGGACCAGCAGATAAGGATCTCTGGTTATTAGTGTTCTCTGGAACATGGTCTTTGAAACAGTAGAGTACTGTACAAAAACATAACTTATCCCAATGTTTACCTCCAGTTATGCAGTCTATCAATACATTGCATTTGCCTGTCAGTAACATATATGTATTGTTTATTCTGTTTTTTTCCCATCGAACAGAATCCTCTTTTATAAGTTGTACTTTTTACATCCCTGAGACATCTTAAATGGAAATTAGGTGCACGGAAGAATCCTAAGGGAATTATTTGTCTATATGACACATTGGAAGTCAAATAATGCTCAGAGCCAACCCTGATACAGGAGCCAGAGAGTTCCACAAAGAGTTTTTAAGCCCCACTTTGACATATCCATGGGATTAGCTTCCTATCTGAGGAGTGCGGAGAGTAACAAAATTACTCTAAAGCAATTAATTGAAGCAACAGAAAAGGAAAGCGATAAAAGGAAAATAATTGTGCAAATTCCTTAGAATCCTTATTCAGAGTTGTTCAGGTGTTTGTCCTGCTTTCTTTACTAAGTATCATGTCCATTTGCCAATGTTCTTAAAAATTCTTTGAACACATTGATTTGGGGGGTTTCGTAACATCTCATTATTATAGATGTCCTAAAATATATTGTAAACAATTCCCCTATTGTTTAACATTAAGGTTCCCCTCCCAACCCCCCCCCCCCCCCAGTAAGCCATATTCAGTGGGCATTTGTCTGTATACATTTTCATTAATTCACAAATATTTATATATCTACCATGTATCAAGCACAGCATTAGACTCTGGGAACTCAAAATAGCAAAACAATTAGACAGTCCCTGCTCTTGAGAATCCATACAAACGCATTTAAAAATAAATAAATAAAAATAAATTAAAAATTTAACTTGAAAGTGCTTTTTCATGAAAGGTAGGTTGTAGCATGAAAACATGAAACAAGAGGCTCTTTTTGGGACAAACTGGGAATAACTTCTCTGGGGATAAAGTTAGGACATTTTCTGCCCCTCCTTGTTCACTCTATTTATATTTTAATGTTGAAACTTCATGTGATTAATTCCTCAATCTGTTTCAAAACTCAGGTCATATTCTTCCCACATAAATGTGTTTGCTCTTCTGAGAAGTTCCTTGGGCATTGTTGCGAATTATTTGAACTGGATGGGTCACCGTTATCTCTTATGTGTGTTACTCATGGTGGCTGTCCTGGGAGTGTCCGTCCAGATAATTTTAAAACTTTCCACTTTGCTTTGGGTGTTTAGAAAAGGGAGTTTGTTTTCGGTTGTTGGGATTGCTGTTTCCCATTCTTAGCCATTGTGCAAATCACAACAGAAAAGTTTGAATGAACCGCAGGAAAACTTCAGCTCATGTTCCTGGAGTGGGGATCTGATAAGTTTTGTGTCTTCCTTAAATGGTTCAATTTGTCAAAGAATACCACCAACTGTTTTTTCGGGTTTAGGTCTTTTCAGTCCTATGATAGTTTGTAAATAAGGTTTTGTTGACTTGGTACAAATAGTGCATTTTTGCTGGAACAGGATGGGAAAAGATAAGAAATGGTTTCCAATCTGATGAGATGACTGATGGACAAAGGAACCCATGACAAAATAGCCTCAGAATACAAATGTGTGCGTTAAATGGCACAGGAGGAAATTATAAAAGGGAAACTCCTCTGGGGGCCAGATCTCGATAACGCAGCATCCCAGACTTGTTTCCCATTTGCATGAGCATCATCTCATATCTTTTCTGTGAAAGTAAAATTGTCTGCTGGGGAAAATATTAAATTATGGAGTCTTTCTGAACAGAAGAAGCCATGGTGATGAAAAAAAAAATCGAGTTATGTATATTGCCTCTAAAATGACCATGACTGTGAATAGGCAGAAGAGAGAATATGAGTGTACATGCTGATTGCAAAAGATAAAAGCACTGACTGTCCCTTAATAACAATAATGTCTCAAATTGGTGTGTTTTTCTCTGAATTTACTATTAACCATAAATCATTGAAAGACTTACTATTTCACTTGGACTCATTTGTGTTTAATGTTCCAAGGAGACAGAGATGGAGATGGGATGTTTTTGTAACGAAAATGATCTAGTGTTAAATGCTTTTCAAATCTCATTCTATGAACAGTATATCTTCCCTTAAATAGCTTACGTTTTTATGGTCATTCCATCACCATGAGTCTTATTGATCAAGCGTTTAAATTCTCAGAAGCTTTGTATAACATAGGCAGGTGTTCAGGGTCTTTCCTTCCTATCTCATGTACTTATCTCAACAGGAGAAGAGGGTTTCTAATTACCAGGTGAAGGAGAACTATACACACAGTGGGACATGACCAGGGCAAACCTTTTATCTAAGTTTCCTAACCAATATCAAAGAAGGATAAGCCCGGGCTTCTGTTTTCCAACTATAGTATTACTGTATTCTCTGGTTGGATTTATAGGCCAATTTCTAACGCCCTATTACTCTTTGTGATCCTTATCATGTCACCATCTAGACTCTAGATTCTAGATTTTCCTGGATTCTTGATTCTCTAGACTTTAGAGAATGAAGTTAGTTTAGTCTCATAATTCTCTGCCAAAGGTAGCAGATCTGTTTAAGCCTTTTTAGTTGTAAGTGACAAAAATACCTCTAAAATTTGCTTAAGCTAAAGGGGAATTTATTCATATAACTGAAAATACAGGATTCAAGCGGGCTCACCATGGGATGGTGATGTCACCAGGACCTGGATGCTAGGACATCTCTGTTCTCCATGTTGGTCTCATTTTCTGAATCCATCTGGTGGAAGATGGCTGCCAAGGGACCCAGATCTATGGGCTCTTAGATTCAAGACCAGTAGCTCTCATTCAGCTTTTTGACATGTCCTAGACTTCCTGTGCCCAAACCTAAACCAGGCTCTGTGACAAGTTCCATGACCATCCCTGGACCTAGGAGTAGGACCAATCCCAGTTAAACTACATTAATGGAAACAACGGGCTTTCCTCAATTAAATCTTGTCTGCTAGAAAAAGGGTGGCTGGAAGTTAAGGCAGCAAATAAAGTAACATATCCATAGCACAATTAATTAAAGAAAATAAACAAAACCAAAACAAAGGGGAAAAAAAGCCACAGGTATCCACTATAATCATTTTACGTCTAAACCTAAGAGGGGGAAAAATAGCAGCCTTCTTTCCACTCTTCTCCCTTAAAAATTTGTAATATCCTGGGGTGCCTAGGTGGCTCAGTTGGTTGAGCGTCCAGCTTTGGCTCAGGTCATGATCTCACAGCTCATGAGTTCCAGCCCCGTGTCAGGCTCTGTGCTGACAGCTCAGAGCCTGGAGCCTGGTTCAGAGTCTGTGTCTCCCTCTCTCTCTCTGCTTTTCCCGCACTGACATTCTACCTGTCTCTCTCTCAAAAATAAAATAAAAACATTTAAAAAAATTTTTTTAATTGTAATCTCTTTTGTTACCCTCAAAGAAACTCATAAAGGGCTGGAAGCATATATCAGGCATTCAGCTCCCAGCTGAGCTAAGTTGTGAAAGTTTGGTCCACATTGTCTTTTCTTTTCCAGTTTGATGAAAAAAAAAACATTGTCAAATAGGGCAAGAATGGGAAAACAATGACAAAATAAAAATTATTCTTGTTTGTAGAACTTAAAAATAAGCTTCTTGTAAGCCAATACCACTACAAACTTTTTGAGTGTTTTGCTGTCCCAGGAACAGGAATGAACCAACCCACCAATCTCTGGTCAACTGCGTGTTCAAGCTTTTTTTTTTTTTTTTAATTTTTTTTTTAACGTTTATTTATTTTTGAGACAGAGAGAGACAGAGCATGAATGGGGGAGGGGCAGAGAGAGAGGGAGACACAGAATCGGAAGCAGGCTCCAGGCTCTGAGCCGTCAGCCCAGAGCCTGACGCAGGGCTCGAACTCGCCCAGAGCCTGACGCGGGGCTCGAACTCACAGACCGCGAGATCGTGACCTGAGCTGAAGTCGGACGCTTAACCGACTGAGCCACCCAGGCGCCCCTGCATGTTCAAGCTTTCAAGTGTGCTGTAGAGTGAAGCCAGACACAACCTATTTATTCTAGAGCTTTGGGATACTGATTGTTGTATTTCGGGTGTGACATGGGTCAAGTCCACTCAAGCTTAAACTCTGGTCATTTTCCGTCTTCTTCAAAGTTGAGGGAAAAAATATCTATTCATAAAAAAAAAATAACAAAATGACTAAACAATCCAATTTCAGCAGACAACAAAAACTTGGGGTATTTTCTACTAAGCAGTTTGGTTTAAAACATTACAGAGAAACATCTGGTAAAGAGGGGACCTGAAGAGAAAAAAAAAAAAAAGCAAGATCACTGTACCTTGTATATCTTGACCTAATAGTCACTTTTGATGGTTCTTTTTTCCAAGATGAGAAAGTTATAGAATCTTGCAATATATCTTTCAATTCTGTCTTTGGCTAAGATTCATTTATTTCAACCACGCTATTGACCATCGACTATGCGACAGAGGCAGTGCTAGTCAACCAAGGGAGACACGGCTGCCTCTGTTCTCTATTGCTTGCAATCCAGAGTTGACCACCTTCTCATTCAAATACTATCTTTTCTTGAATTCTGGTTGTCTTCAGCATGTACTTGGCAACCGAAGTCATGGCTATGGATTGGAATGTAGGCAAGAAGAAAATAAGAGGGAAAGGAAAGAGAGGAAGGGAAGGGAGAGGAGGAAAGGACGGGGAGGGCATCGATCCTAAGTGAGACAGTCTGTTACAGAACATGACATCTGGAGAGAAATTCAGTGATTTCAAACTCATCTATCTCCTGTTACAGATAGAGAAAGTGAATCCTAGGTACGTGTAAGCATGTCACTTCCAAACAACTAACACTGGGACATTTAGAAGACGATTTACATGCACATATGCTTGGGCACCACAATTCCTTTCTTAAATATGTATGCTAGATGGGAAGTCTTATTGGAGAACTACTTCTTATAAGAGTCAAAAGCCAGAAACAACCTACATGCCGATCTGTAGTGATTGAGATACATAAATCATGGTATACTGACATAATGGAACCTTGTGAAGCTATTAAAATGAATAACATAAATCAATATATCTCAATATTGATAAATATCACAAAATAACCGCATAGTATTATGTCACAATACACAACAGTTACACACAAAATACAGCTGTTACATTACTCGCTGAACTTTTTTTAAAGTTTTTTTTTTTTAATGTTTATTTATTATTTTTGAGAGAGTGAGAGAGTCAAGGAGGGGCAGAGAGAAAGGGAGACAGAGGATCCGAAGCGAGCTCTGCACTGTCAGCCCAGAGCCCGATGCAGGGCTCCAACTCACAAACCGTGAGGTCATGGCCCTAGCCGATGTCAGATACTCAACCAACTGGACCACCTAGGCGTCCCTATTCACTGAACTTTTAAAATTACTCAGAAAACAAGCCCATAATATTCCCCCCAGAGAAAGGAAAAAGGAAAAGAGGAAAGAAGCAACCTGCCCCATGCTAACCCCTGCCCCCCATGTGGGCAGGCAGACACGGTTCTCAGGTCTGAAAGTCATTCTGAGCTCAAGAGAGAGCCTGCTCCTTTCTGAGTAAATCCACAAATCAGATCAAATCAGTAATGCTACAGTTTAATATTCAGAGTTTAAATGCTGAGAATTTGGACAGTTTAGGAAATGTCAGAGGTTGAAAATGCATCTTAAGGTAAATTTCCTCTCTCTATCTGGACTGTGGGAGATCTAGTATTCTCGTGCTTTAGTATTTTCTACTTAAGAGGGAAAAGGTACCAAAGTTTTAAATCCCAAGACCTGCCCCCACTGTTTCCCCGCCAGCCCACCCCTCATCCTCCTGATCTTTTCATTAGATTAGAGTTCTAGAATGATCTCTGCAGGCCTAGCTCAGACCCTGGGTACCACTTCAGAAAACAGCTACCAGGCCCATCAACTGATGGCCATTAAGGTCTGAGACATTTTCCTCCGGCACTGTATTGTATTAACTTTTTGTTTGTTTCCTTTAAATTACAGGGTGACCTGTTTTCAGTTGGAAGGTTATAACCAGTGGCCGAACAATACTTTTCATCAAAAATAACAGAGGAGCCAAGGGTCCCTCAAAGACTCCGGAGCACTGAGAAAACAAACACACACAAAATTCAGCTATTAAAATTAGGGATACGAAAAGCTTTTTTAAAAAAGGTAGACATTTTGCATTAAAATGTGATTTTTCTCACATATTGATCTGTAGATATTTATAAAACTGTGCTCTACTGCTGTATTATTAAATATATTTGGAATTGGACACACAGTGCATTAATTTGATGAATTATCAAATTATCCAGGTAACTTTATCTTACATTTTACCTTCTGGGCCACTGGTGTTGAGACACTCATTTCTCAGTAAATAGGTTCATATAAAGAAAGTTCTCTGCCCGGAGGTCTATTTGGACCCCCCCCCCCAAATATATTTATATGTTGCAGCAGGAAATAAATATGTAGCAGATTAACAGAAGACCTAAGTGTTGCTCTTGTCTGGCACTAGAAGTTAACAGTCTGTATTTCATGAAAACTGAAAAATTAGCACAAATTGTTCCTAGTATAAGCAAGAGGACAACTTTTTTAAGTTTTTAAATTGTAATACAATATAAACTGCGGTACAGGTTTTAATTGCAATCGCTTACATAAATTATAAAGTCTGGTGGGGAAATGGTTGACTCTAAGTTTGGTCTAAGCTTTTGAAATACAGTTGAGAAAATATCAGAGGTTTACCAACAATAAACTATTTCATGAGGACAAGAGCATCTATAAGCAGCGTCTGACGTCTCAGAATCACAGCATTGCAGGTCGGTATTAACGTATTCGTTACGGGCCATCTACTCTTGGCTTAAATGCATCTCCGTCTACAAGCATCCCCTTATTTCTGCAAAGCAATCTAATTGCATTTCAGATAATTCTGACAGAAAGAGAAAGAAGGGGGGGGGGATTCCTCAACTGTTGTTCAAATCTGCCCGTGTGCAGTTTTTACCCAGTGGTCCTGGAGTGGTCCTTTCTGACACTGTATGGAATCTGGCTGACTGCCTTCTCCCGGGCCACACGGCAAGACGTTAGAACTCGGCTGCCATGACTCCTTACAGTCTTTGCTAAAGCCAGGTTAAACATCCCTCCTTCCTTCAGCTTGTCCTTTTTCTTTCTCAGTTCACATGGTTTTGCACAACCGAAGTCCCTTTATCATTATTTCAGTCATCTTAAAGAAAAGTTCCAATATGAAACTGAATACTCTGTCTACCTCTGTCTCCCTTCCTCTCTCTCTTCCCCCCACCCCTGTCTCTCTCTTCCTCTCTCTTCCTCTCTCTCTCTCCCCCTCCTCCCTCCCCCCTACTTCCAGTGATTTTGCTCTTTCCCCCATCCTCCCAAAAAAGAAGTGCATCTTGCTTATGCAAATTGATTTTTGTGTTCTAAGGCTGTTTTTTTCTCCTTAAATCCTTATTTCCAGCTGCGCTGGGTCAGGGGTAAAGTCAGGGCCTTCCAACAAGCCTTTTGGCACTACAGAGCCAAGAGCCATCTGTTTGGCTGTGGGCTATTCACCACGGACCCGGCAAGTAACATGTTTGTGACCAGTGGTTGATAATTTGATAGCTCATCATTAGCCAATAAATATGCTAATCATCACCCCTGAAGTGGACTAAAACAGTAATTTGACTGCAAAACATCTAGTGCATGTCTAGAAGATACAGAATGAATGTGATTCAGGCTTAACTTCATAAAACTGTCATTTGGTTATTTATCCCATTTCATGGTCATGCACAGGAGATTAATGGTACTCCCTGTTATCCACTAAATAAGCAGATACTGACTTTCCCTGGCATGTTATCATTTCACCCCTTTCCCATCTAGTTTTGTCCCAATGAATTTTTGTCTTTGATAGCTCTCATAGATTAGCCTAGAAATCCAAGGGAGAATAATGAAAGAGAAACATGGATCAAGGAACCACTTACCTATTCTCCTAACATTTTACCATCCAAATCATTCAGTAAGTGCCTTCTGTTTGCAACGTGACTTCAAATTAGATTCTGGAATCTATTAAACCACTTCAGTTGGATAACTGTTCTTAAATAAGTATCATAATGATGACACCTCATATTTGAAATAATATGAAAGTGTTTAAACCACTTACTTCTGTATTCATAATTTCATCTTCTCTTTTAATAATGATAAGGAAAATGAGTGTAAAAAACATTGAAGTATTTGCTTCTGATACCACCACATGTTTTTCCCTTTATTTAAAGATTGGTATTATTAATTGATTAACAGAGAATGAGGACTGAAATCCTATGTGTCACCTCCACCTTGACTGTGTATATCATCATCTATGTGAACAATGCCCTTTGGAGTTGGGCAGTGGACAACCTGGGAGGCTGTACAAGGCAGTGGAGGGGAGATGGCTGCAGGCCTACCAGAAATAAGTATCTGATAACAGTCATGTTAATTGATTTATTCTTATGTGTAGACCATTTAAAAAAGAAGTTACACTAGATTCTGAATGGAAATGTCAGCCAATAATGTAGAGCACACTTTGCGGCTAAATCGTAGATACACATTCTCTCCCCTGACCCTTGAAACAATTCTCTGAATTAGGCATTAGGATTATGGCCATATTGCAGAGAAAAGTGAAATCCAAGGTGTTAAGTCCTCTCGCCTCAAGGTCACTCAGCTGTGGGAAGCAGGGCTGTGATTCAATATGGGGAGAGGTCAGAAGCTGCATTCTGCTTTGGGGACTGAGAAGTTAATATGGCAAGTCTACAGGGAAGAGAGAACACAACGGGGTATTTCCAAAAACAAGCAGAATTGAGAGATAGAGATAGAATGTTCAAGCCACCGAACGTGGGCCAAGCTTTGCATTCCCCAAGTGCTCCCCAAATGGTCTATGGTAAAGAGAGAGATTCCCTCCCAACCTCAATTCATCACAAACCAATACCTATTTGTATAATATAGTAAAAATAAAGTATTAGGTAATAATGAAAAAGCAGGGTGGGGGATGGGGTGCGGGGGAGACAAAGGGAAAGGAAAGAGATTTTCAACGAGCTTTAGGCTACAATTCTGGGGAGTTACTGTGTGAAGATGCACACGTTAGAGACCCCCCTGAAAATAGCGCATTGTCTATCCATCCATCCTCCATCTATGCTTCTGTTTATCCAGCCAGTCACGCGTTCAAGATTCCCTGAGCACCTGCCCCGCACTCGGTCCCCTGCTAAACAATGCTGGAGATGTGGTGGTGACTCAGCTTCGGGCCTTGGTCTTCTAGGTCTTACAATCCAGCGGACGCATGCAGGGTAGGAAAGTGTCTCGCTAAACGAGCGGACGTCTGAGCTGAGATTTGGAGAAAAACTGAGACTCGTGAATGTTTCAGTAAGGCAGAGCGCCGGGAGAGGAGAGAGCGGGCCAGGAAAAGGGAGGACCTGGCACCTTGTGGGCCTAGCTGACTTTGGAATTCATCCTCAGTGCACTGGGAGTCAAGGGTGTGCTCTCTGCCGGAGAGGGTGGTAGTCAGATTTCTGGAACATCTTTGTGTTTGTCTGCTGTGAAGAAGATAAACAAGCAGGTGAGGACAAGAGGCAGGGGACCAGGGGAGAGGCTTCTGCGGCAGAAATACACAATTACTAGAGTCTTAAATGTCCCTGTTCTCTCAATGGGGAGTGGGGGCAGACTCTCATCACCCACAGCTGCAGAGTAGAGCAGTGGTTTCCTAACCACTGTATCAATAGACTCTAGTAGGTTCTAAAGCAAAGAGAGAGAGAGAGAGAGGGAGAAACCAAGAAACGGACTCTTTTTTAAAGTTTATTTATTTATTTTGAGAGAGACAGGGTGGGGGGAGGGGAAGGGGCAGAGAGAGACTGTCCCAAGCAGGGTCCACTCCCCCAGAGTGGAGCCCAATGTGGGGCTTGATCCCACGAACCGTGAGATCATGACATGAGCAGAAATTAAGAGTTAGTTGCTCAACCTACTGAGCCACCCAGGTGCCCCCAGACTCTTAATGATAGAGAACACACTGGTGGTTACCAGAGGGGAGGTGGGTAAGGGATGAGAGAAATAGGGGAGGGGGGTGAAAGAGTGCACTTGTGATGAGCACCAGGCGATCTATGGAAGTGTTGATCACTATATTGTACTCCTGAAGCTAATTACACTGTATGTTAACTAACTAAAATTTAAATAAAAGCTTTTTTTTAAGTTTATTTATCTATTATGAGAGAGACAGAGACAGCACAAGTCAGGGAAGGGCAGAGAGGGGGAAAGAGAGAGGATCCCAAGCAGGCTCCGCACTGTCAGCGCAGAGCCCGTTGGCGGGGCTCGAACTCACAAAACAGAGAGATCATGACCTGAGCCGAAACCAAGAGTCAGATGCTTAACTGATTGAGCCACCCAGGCGCCCCTAAATAAAAACTTAAAAAAAAAAAAAAAAAAAAAAAAAAAACCAGAAAGAAAAAAGCACAAAATACAAGGCTCCAATTTTTTAATCAAAAAATACATTTTAACAAATCACTGTAGAAGTTTCTAAACATTCTGAGTTTCTATCCTTCACTTGTGGATAGGTAGGAACTGGTTAGGGCCACTAGAACAGGTTCAAGGGCCATGTTTTGAGAAGGCCCCTAAGCTGCCTCATGAGAGTTTATGTGATTCACTCCCCCAAATCTTGCCTCACTCCAGAGCTAAACTCTACCCTCTACTTCTAAAGAATCAAATTCCAGTTATTAGAAGTCCAGTTGTAGGGTACAGTCTAGTGGTTACGAGACACTCATTTATAAATGAGAGGCCATTAAAAAAAATAAAAAATAAATAAATGAGAGGCCATTAAGTAGAGATATTGGAGTAGCTCCTTTGAGCATAATGATGGTGCTGAAACATTTTGTAAATGGCCTTATGGAAATGGAAATCTTCAAAACAACATAAACAAAAATGAGAAATACAATGGCTAAAGAAGAACTACCTTTAATAATATTTAACTAATGGATTTCTTCTCCTTCCTTCTCAGACTTTCCAAAATCCCTAGCTCAGAACAATGCTTGCAGATTATCTCTTCCACAACTGTTTCCTCTTCAGTCTCCAACCCAGCGCTCCAGCGAAACCACCATCAAATCAAGAATGGTAATTTTAAGATTTTTGAAGACAGTAATTTTGCGCTTCTTCGTATATTTCCTGAGTCTTTTTATTTATTTTTTTTCTTTTTGGAAGGGTGGAAGCAGGAAGAATATTCCTCTCACAAATCAAAGACCAGTTTAGGATGATGGAGAGATGAGCTTTGGCTATCATAAAAAGAAAAAAACAAAAACAAAAAAAGTCCTGCCTTGGTTGGTTGGTTAGTTAGCCCATAGGAGTCTACGGATGGGCCTCAGTTGTCTCCAAACCCCCTTGCCCTCTTCTACCCCATTCCCCTCTTTTGTTGCTTCTTTTCTAACTTTTCGTTTTGAAAAAATGCAAACCCACAGAAGATTGCAGAACGAGTACTCCATCTTCTAAGTGAATTCCCGATGCTGCTCACCTAAATCGCTACTGTTGTGCCATTTTCTCTGTGTATGTGTGTGCACACGTGATAGTGACACATACTATTATTATTTTGCTGAACAGTTTGTTCATCCTAAATACATCAGTGTGTGTCTCCTGAGAATAAGGATATTATTGGACATAACCCCAATTCAGTAACTGAATTAAGGAAATTAATATTGATATATTACCTAATATCTAGTAGATATTCTGTGTTCAGATGTCATCAGTTGTCCCAATAACATACTCTGACCATTTTTTTTTTTTTTTCTGACCCAGGATCTAAGCCAGGGTCATACACTGCATTAAACTGTCTTGTCTCTTTTAGGGTTCTCAATTTGGAACAGACTTTCCTGGTGTTGACAGTTTCCGAAGGGCACAGGACCACTGTTTTGTAGAATACCCCTCTATTTCGGTCTGTCTGATTATGTCCTCATGATTAGATTCAAGCTACTCACGCTTGAATACTCAAGCTATTCATGCTACATAAGCGACGGTATGTCTTTCTCAAGATATCCTACTGATGATATTAACTTTGCTCTCATGGTGGGTAATTTCTTGGAGACTCCTTGGCTTCAAAGGCATCTTTCTTTTTCCCCTTTGTCAAAGTAAGCTGTGGGGAGATACACTGATATTGTGTAAGTACTCTGTTCCCTAAGAAACTCACCCAGAGATTGTAGCACAAACTCCTCTTATTATTTTTGTGTGTAATGATGGCCAAATAGTTCATCTAAACAGTTCTGGAATTTAATTACGTGCTCAGCCCAGGCCAGCCCTGAGCTGGTATGTCATATGCATACTGATGTGTTTAATGCATCCTGTGAGCCTCTCCGTGCATTTGAAAACTACACCCTTCACATTGTAACATGCGAGGCTTTGGAGAACAACACACGTTCACACTTCACCCCTGAGTCACGATGACATAGGAGGCCTCCAAATGAGGCCACTGTTCTATTGATACGTTCTCTCCTTCTGGTTTCACCCCATAGACAGGAAGAAAAGTGACCCTGCCTATACTCTTTCCGTACGAAACTCCCGTGGCTTTAGAAAGGTTGAGCAAAGCAGGTGGGGGAAAATTCCTAAATTCAAACACCAAACCAAGTCCCAGCCAATCTGGGAAGCAAAATGCCCACTCAGTCTGCAAGCCACAGCAGGGCATCCTGCTGACTTCTGAGCAAAATTAATTGCAAGAACCTGGCCGGTCTCCAAACAACTGTGGTTCCTTGCTTCATTATCGCAAATCTCTCCTGTCACTTCTTAATCAACGCTTACTTCATAATTCTATAGCCTGTGTTTTGCTTGCATTTAGAAAGGAATTGGTGCACATGCCATTTTCATTCAGCAATCATTTTGCATAAGGATTTCAGTTGGAGCTCACAGTTGGGCAAGATTTGGAATTTAGACAGCAAAAACCCCTCAGGGCGCGTTGGGAAACAAACCAGACTCCTGCCTCCACTGGGTAGGCATGTGCAAACGATCTCTCAAGGTCATGAAGATACGCCTTGCAAATATTGGCCCATAAAATCATAAAATGAAATCAACAAGCTCTCTCTATTTTTTTTTTTTTTTTTTTTTTTTTTTTGCTAGTGGTACAAAAATAAAAGAAACCAATAGAGCAGTTGGCCACAAAGGGGAAATACCTTGAACATTTATTGGGAAGGTTTTGACTAGCTTATTTTCCTGCTTGCTATGGGAATATGACAAGACAAGACGTAACTTGTTTTTCCCCTAGACCTTGTCTTCATGCTCCAATCCTTTCCTCATCTGCAAAGCCAAGCAATTCAAACCAAGTAGTGAAACGGCGTCAGGATAAGGGATACTATGCCCACGGACACCCAATACCAAACAAGTAAATGATGGAGCCAGGAAAGGGGAGTTTTTAGGACTTTGTTCTAACGATATTGCAGAAGGAGCACAGGGCATACCTATAGAAGCCAGGAGAACTGGGGGCTAAGGAAGGCATGATCCTCTGTTGATCGACAAGATGGATACATCACGGCAATGCTAATTTGTCTTTTTCCATTGGAATATTATCATGAGCATCTGATTCCCAGAGAAGTCACATAGTCTAAAAGCCAACCTTTAAATAAAACTGACAATGGCCCAAATCTACTTCCCAAAAAACCTACTATCCCCCCCTCAAAAAAAATTTTTTTTTTCTGGGCTAAACATTCCATAACCTTTTTAGGAAGAATGAAATCACAGTAGGTTTGACCTCAAGAAGGAATCAGTGGTCATATTCTGTTTATAGAAAAGGACATAGCCAATTCAACTGGCATAACTGAACACATATACAGGTTATGTTGGCCAAAATGGTATGTGCAAGTTCCCAGGACACCTGAACCTTACTAATAGAGCTGGCTAGAGTCACCTCTGTGGTTCAAAATTCTCCAGTGGCTCTTTCCCTTTCCACTAAGAATAAAATCCGGGGCCTTTCCCAAGGTATATGAGACCCACTGATCTGGTCTCTGCTTTTGTCAATCTCCCTTTCCATCATCCACTATCACCTCAAGTTCATGACGTTCCATCCTTATGGGGTTTCTCTCAGCTCCTTCGACCTGCCAGCATGTCTGCCCTGGGGATTTGTGCACTGGCTATTTCTGCTGCCTGGATAGCAAGGTCCCGGAATGCCTGGCCTGCAGGTCCCAGCCCGCCTACCAGTTCCTCGGAGAAGCCTCCCACGCTCACCATATCCAAGGCGCCCAGCCGCCCTCCCTGTAGGAATCTCTTCTCTTACCCCACTTCTCCGGATCTGCAAGCCCTGCTCACTTGTTCATTTACTTGTGTGTTTTCTACCCACCCCCCCTCCCAACAGGAGACCTTTTGGGTCCTGTTCACTTCAGCATCTCAAGCACTCGATAGACTAGAGCTCAACAGCTATAGGCTGAAATAACAACAACAACAATAACAGCAATAAAATACTCTCTACAATATGAAGGCCATATGATATAAAAGACACTGGGTTCTGCTTATAGGAGCACTTCGGCTTTGCACTGTAAGTATTCAGGATCAAGTTGAAAGTCCTTTAACAGACCAAGGGCTCTTTGAGGTCACGGGGTCTGCCTTCCACATCCCTCTTTCCTGCCGCAGCACCCATTGCTCAGGAAAGTTTGCTGAGTGTCTATAGGAAAGAAGGGAGGAAGGGAGGGAGGAAAAGAGGAAAGAAGGGGGAGAATTTGTCATCGGATGGACAATGACTTTTCGGGCAGCAACACACCGAGGCAGGCAACCGTGAATTTGCTGCTGGCCTTGCTGCAATGAGGATTCTGCTCTCGGTATTAATTCAGAGCAGACAAGTGCTGTCACGCGTGTGAGGGAGTGAGGAAGGTGGTGTTGGATAATTCTCTGCTGGGCAGCTCCCAAACCACGGGAAGCCAAAGCAAAGCAAGTGAGAGACACACTCTCCCAAGAGCCCTGAGGAGAGATCTTTTAAATCAGGGAACCAGATGGCCTGCCTTATTAAAGGGTGCCTCTCAAAGACAAATCCTCGTTTTGTTTTTCCTTCAATACTCACCTTGGCGAGAGGTGAATTTCTACTTTGGAGTCAAGCTCTCTAAGGTCCCCTGTTCCCAGCTGCAAGCCCTGTTCAAAGGCAGGACATTCAACCTCTGCTGTCTTCTTGGTGTTCACGAGAGGGGAGCTGAGTGCGTGTCCAGAAGCCCAAGGATGCCATTTTTGCCTATAAGGGGAAAACTGCATCTCAGAGGCAGGGTACTGATACCATTTCCCTGGAAAGCTCAGCTATAGCAGGAAGCATCCACACTGCTACATTCACTCTGGAAACATCTGCTGGGTTCTTACGCCACTCTCCTCCTAGGACGCTTTCTGCAAAATGCCCTAGAATGGCTCCCTCTTGCCTATTGAGCGGAGGCAGCATGATGTATAGTAAAAAGAGGGAACTATTCTGAGTTTGGCCACAAAGGAGCTCTGGGATCTTGGACAACTCCAATAATCTCCTTCTTCGTCTTCATCTGAACCAGATGACCTATGTGTCTTGGGCAGGGGGATTAAAATCATGAGTTAAAATTACAATTAAAAATAGCTACTTCTGAGGCACCTGGGTGGCTCAGTTGGTTAAGTGTCCCACTCTTGGTTTCAGCTCAGGTCATGATCTCATGGTTCATGGGATCGAGTCCCCCGACGGACCCTCCTTGGGATTCTCTCTCCCTCTCTCTCTGCCTCTCTCTCTTTCTCTCTCTAAAAAATAAATAAATACACTTTAAAAAGAACTTTAAGAAAATAGCAACTTCTGACTTCCAAAGCAGCTTCTGAATTATTTCGGTAACCATCTTTGCTTATTTTTAGGTTTGTTTTGTTTTGATCTAACTCAGTGACTCTCAAATGCTGTCCCTAAACTGGTGGCATCAGCATCACCTCGGAAATTCACTAGAAATAAAAGTTCTCAGGCCCCATCCCAGACCTACTGAGTCAGAAGCTCTGAGGATGTGACATGGAATTCTGTGCTTTAACAAGCCCTATAGGTGACCCTGATGTGTGCTCATAGTTGAGACCTACTGGCCCCTAGGCCTACTTTTACAAATTCCAGGTTTATGTGAAATGAAATCCAGATTTCCAGCTTCCCTTGAAAACTCAAAAGATCTAGAAACCCTGAGCTCATATTCTTACAACAAAACAGCTGCTGAGAGTTGATTCGGGTGCAGACAGGGCGTGCTGTCCCCGAGCTGTCACCACTCATTGTCAAACCCCACACAGTTGTACTCACTTAGCCACCGTCTGTCTCCTGATGTCACTAGAATTTCATCCTCTGTCTTACTTAGACAGAGCTTCCTCTCAAGGCTCCCCCAATATATTACCTTGGCCACACCACCCTGATTCATTCTATAGCCATGCCCTCTGCCACGTCTTTAGTCCCAGTCTATCCTACACAAGGGGAATTGCATTCCTTCCCTACCCCTTTGCTCTCCACTCTGAACTCTGATTATTCAGGAGCTAGCTTGTACCCATGATATTCAGAAAAACTTTGGATGACTCTGGTCAGTGTTGGTCTCTCCCTTTTCTGATGAATGCAATTTCCTTTTGAGTTAAGAATTCTGGATTATGGGGCACCTGGGTGGCTGAGTCGGTCGAACGCTCAACTCTTGGTTTCAGCTCAGGTCATGATCTCATGGTTCATGGGTTGAAACCCTGCATCAGGCTCCATGTTGACAGTGTGGAGCAGGCTTAGGATTCTCTCTCTCCCTCTCTCTGCCGCTCACCCTGCTCATTCTCTCTCTCTCCCTCTCTCTCTCTCTCTCTCAAAATAAATAAATAAAGTTAAAAAAAAAAGAATTCTGGATTAGATACACAATGATAGGTCATAAAGTTTCTCCTCCATGGAAGTAAAGATGGGAATGGACAGTGGCAGAAAGGGGTCTATAAACTCCACTATGGGCCAAGGCCCTACTATGTCTAATTCTCTCATTGGACATACAGGGATTGAAGAAGAAAAAAGACATGCAAACTCTGACTTAGACTAAGGTCTCTCAATGTCAAGTCTGTTGACCTTTTAAGACCAGATAATTCTTTGCTGTGGGGAACAGCATGGTAGGGTGCTTAGCAGCATGCTTGGTCTCCACTCACTGGATGCCAGTAGCAATCCCCCCAGTTTGACAACCAAAAATGTCTTCCTACATTGCCAAATGTTCCCCGGAGCATAAAACCACTTCAGGCTGAGAATCACTACCCTAAAGAAATTCAAAATCTCACTAAAGATATCGGAATGGCCAAAAAAAAAAAAAAAAAAAAAGGTTACAAAATCATAGTGGTAAACATATGTTGTGTTTGGACACCCTATGCATCCCATCTTCTTTCAGAAACAACTCTCGGATTCCTTTAAAGGAGACTATCATTTTTCTTTTGGGTACTGTCTCTTTGGGCTATTGATCAATGTCTCCCAAAGCTTCCCTCTTCCAGCTGTGGAAAGACTCATCACCTAAATCTAGCCAGCTGGCGTGGCAGACACTTGGGTGGCTCAGTTGGTTAAGCATCTGACTCTTGATTTCAGCTCAGGTCATGATCTCACAATTTGTGAGTTTGAGACCTGTGTCAGGCTCCGTGCTGACAGCACAGAGTTTGCTTGGAATTCTCTCTCTCTCTCTCTCTCTCCCTCCCTCCCTCCCTCCCCCTGCTTGTGCTCTCTCTCTTTCTCCCTCTAAGTAAATAAATAATTTTTAAGTAAAAACAAATAATAAAAAAATTTTAAAAATAAGTCTAGCCCGTGGAGCACACTTTCCCTGGAATTTTTCTCATCAGTGACATAAAAGACTCAAGTTCCAACACCTTCTGGAACTTTGTAAGATCCTGTCCTTCCTAAATCTAGTTCCTCAACCCTTTGAGCATTCAGCGACCCTTCAAACAAATTCCATTTGAGTCACATGCGTCAAAGTAGGTTTCTGTTGCTTGCCACCAGAGACTTGTCACTGACAGAATTACTCATTAAAAGGTTAGAAAATTAAAAAAAAACAAAACAAAACGGAAAAGTACTAGCATAAGCTAAACTGAATATGTAAATATATTTATATGAATGCATATATTTTATGATCTCTGTTAATATATATGATTACATATAAATATATGTGTATCTAGACACAAAAATATGTATTAAAAAAGTACACTAAATATTTAATAGTAGTTGTAGTTGAGACATGACATGACAGATGATTTGTATTAAGACATTTTCCATATTTTTCATTTTTGGTATTTTCCCATATGTTAATTTAAATCTTCTCTTGTGTATTACATAACACAGATATTCATTTCTTAAGTCCTATGAGTTTTTCAAAAAAAATCTGAAATGGCCATGATTATTATATGTGACATTATGTTATTTTGTGTCTTATTTGTCAAACATTTAATACTCCACTACAACTGAGCCACTTTTGAGCTAAAAAACTATTTCTCCTACTTCTCTGAAGTCCAAATGATAGCACTAGGGGGCTGGCCAATCCATATAACCTCAAAACACTTCAACTTTGAGGTCAGGTAGTTGCATTAATTAGTAAAGTGTTTTTAGTGATTATTAAAGGTTTGCTGCCATAACTTGGAATATTTGATATATTCTCCTTAGCTAAGTGAAATTGGAAAAAGCCATGATAACAAAAGCAAATGGAAAAAGACCACATTGGGAGACAGATATATAATTAACAAACTCCTTCATCTAAACTTTCATTAAAGACAAACAATCAAATGTTGAGATAGAAAAGGCATAGCTTTTAATTAAAGTGTAACTTCCTTTCAAGAATGGCGTTGCCTTGGGCAAACATTTGTCAACATATGCCCCAAATCATCACTCCTTCCCTGTGTGGCTAGCTGGTATTTCAGCGTATTTTCAAATCATTCAAAATCATAGATGAATTTACGAATGCAACAATAACAGCAAGCCAAAGGGAGAACCGCAGTGTAATCCTCTGTCACTAAAACAAATCCGTCGCTTTGGAGAATTAAAGAACATTTAAATATTCAGTGTTTAAGACAAATTCTTTACTTCCAGACTCACCTCTCACACACGTCTTTGAATGCCAAGGACAAACATTGCCTAATGCTTTCGATTATTTACTTTCAAGAACGGGAGAAGAAATGCCCTACTCTTCTATTTTTAAAAGCATTTTAGAAACCTGAAAATAAGATTAAGATAGAAAAAAAATATGACCTTTAAATGACTCCTGCCATCTAAATAGGAGGCCAGGCTACAGAGAGAGACGCTAGTAGGGTCCCTGCCTTTACTCTCACCCCATCCAGAAAAGAAAAGAAAAAAAAAATCCCTTCCATTTCTTCCACCAGCACAAATATTCTAACACTGTCCCATCCTGCCTTCACTCTGTGTTGGTGATGTTCCACTCGGGTCCCCAGCTGGCTCCGTTTCCTCTTTCCATTGGCGTTTTGCCAGTAAGTCCCCCATTGGTTAGGCATTAACACTCAACTTGCATGCAGCCAGCTCTGTCAGCCTTTATCACATCCTCGGATTATCATCCTCCCTCCCCAAACTGTGCAGTATTGCCATTCAATTGCATAACCAGAGAACACAGCACAGCAGCCCTACAATCTGTTGGGAGGCAGTAAGTACAGGGACCACTTAAGAGGATGTCGAATTAGCCAGACTGGATTCATATACCAACTGTGTTCCTTATTGGCTGAGTGTGACCTTGGTGGATTTACCTGTTTTCTCTGCCTTCATTCCTTCCTCAGTAAAAAAAAGGGGATAATCATGCTGCTTTTGGGGGGTACTGTAAGAATTAATCAAAGGAAGCTAGTGCATATGAAATGCTTATTTAGCACAGTGCCTGGTACAGAGTAAATGCTCAGCAAACAGTGGCTTTCATTATTTCTCATTTGCATATTAAGGCCAAATTTCGTGCCTAGACAAACATTTCCTACATGATATGAGGTAAGGGCTACCAAAGGTGCCTGTCTCAAATATCGTGTAATCTATCCCAATACCCCAGATTCCCATCATTCAAATCCCCTGAGATTTTTCTAATGACAGAAGACTCTGATATATATGCAAAAATGTTAACTAGGAAAAATGACACAGTAAGCTCTTTTCACTCATTAACAGCACTTGGTGTATCAAATTAGCTATCCCTTACAGGAGTACTGATGCATAGGGGCACTTGTACCCCAATGTTTATAGCAGCACTCTCAACAATAGCCAAATTATGGAAAGAGCCTAAATGTCCATCAACTGATGAATGGATAAAGAAGTTGTGGTTTATATACACAATGGAATACTACGTGGCAATGAGAAAGATTGAAATATGGCCCTTTGTAGCAACATGGATGGAACTCGAGAGTGTTATGCTAAGTGAAATAAGCCATACAGAGAAAGACAGATACCATATGTTTTCACTCTTATGTGGATCCTGAGAAACTTAACAGAAGACCATGGGGGAGGGGAAGGGGAAAAAAAAAGAGGTTAGAGTGGGAGAGAGCCAAAGCATAAGAGACTCTTAAAAACTGAGAACAAACTGTGGGTTGATGGGGGGTGGGAGGGAGGGGAGGGTGGGTGATGGGTATTGAGGAGGGCACCTTTTGGGATGAGCACTGGGTGTTGTATGGAAACCAATTTGACAATAAATTTCACATATTGAAAAAAAATTAGCTATCCCTGTCAACTAGTGGATTCCTGTCCCAATACAGCCAACATATGCTGAGCGCTTACTACCGTAAGAGACTGTGCTAAGAGGGCAGTGGGAGCAGAGCTAAGTAACAGAATATCCCTGGCATCAAATAGATCACAAATTACTGACAATGGCAACTGTGCATGGACATACACACAAAAATATAAGGAATGCCACTGGGTGTGGGTTTGTTGTATACACATGTTTTTATGGAAAGGGGGTTGTTGCAAACTGAATGTTTGTGTCCCCCCCCCCAAATCCATGAATTGAAATCCTAACCCCCAAAGTGATGGTATTGGGAACTGGGGTTTGGGGTGGTTAGGCTATGAGGGTAGAGTCTTTCTGTGAAGACACAGCAAGATGAGAGAAGGGCTATGAACCAGGAAGTGGGCTCTCACCAGACACCAAATCTGCCAGCACCTTGATCTTAAACTCCCCAGCCTCCAGAACTGTCAGAAATCAATGTTTGTTGTTTAAGCCCCCAATCCATGGTATTTTTATCATAACAGCCTCAACAGATTAACATACGGGTATAAATCCCTTTCTACATAGAAGAAACCATATCTGAGGTGTAACATGCACTCATCCATCCATCCATCCATCCACCCATCCATCCACCCCACCATCCATCCATCCATCCATCCACCAACCATCCATCCATCCCAACCATCCATCTATCCATCCATCCATCCATCCATCCATCCATCCCAACCATCCATCCTAACCATCCATCCATCCAACCATCCATCCATCCTAACCATCCATCCACCCACCCATGCATCCATCCATCCATCCATCCATCCATCTATTCATCCATGTATTCATCCATCCATCCATCCATCCATCCATCCATCCACCCAACCATCCATCCATCCCAACCATCCATCCACCCATCCATCCATCCATCCATCTATCCATCCATCCATCCACCCCACCAGCCATCCATCCATCCATCCATCCATCCATCCACCCATCCATCCACCCATCCACCCATCCACCCATTCATGCATCCATGTAACATGCCAATTAGATGCAAAGCATATTAAGCACTGAGTTCATTAAAATGGTGAACAAGACAAATGTTACCACATGAAACTCCTGGTCCAGGGTGGTGACAGATAAACACATAAATGGATATATAATTACAATTTGAGACAGGGGCTAGAGAGCAAAGCAAGAGTGTGTCATACTGTGACACTGTTCTAAAGAACAGTGCCTCACAAAGAGTAGAGTCAGATGATCAGCTATTATTATCATATGTCGCTATGGCTATGATTACCTATGTGGATTAACAGATAGGAATTGACTACATGATGTTAGGTGCAAGAAGTGCCACTGCCCAGTGAGGTATTTTGCCCAAGTGGCAGAAATTAGTTCAAACACAGGCAACCAGGTTCTCTCTGCTCTTAACTGTGTGATTGGCCTTCTAATACTTACATTGACTTGCACTGAATAGGCTATTCTTTAATAGGATTTTGCAGTTTAACGATGTATTAAAATATCTCCCCATTTCCATAGAAAACATTCTACAGCATCATTTGAATATTTGCAGCGTGATTTACTTCCCTCTGTGATAGCATGTAGAGATTGGTCCCAGCCCTTTCAGTGTTATAAATAACACTATGATGAACATCTCTTTATCTTTCCTTTTACCTGCAATGATCACTTTTTCTTTCTTTTCAAGATTTCCCTCTTACAGAGGGATTGCCTTGTAAAACTCATGCATATTTTCAGGATTTTGCCGCGTGTTGTTAAGTTATTCTCCAGGAGTGTTGCACCAGGATATGCTCTCAGAAGTGTTTCTATCCCTTGTTCTGTCTGACCACAGACTCAGACCTGAGGCACCCCTGAGGCTGCTCTCATTGCCCTGTCATTGTGCCTCTAATTGTCCTGCAGACTCTGCTCAGCTCTATTGTCCCCAGGAATGTCAGTGTGGGAGGAACTTCTGTGCCAAACCCCCTGTTGCAGCTAGACAGGCACTAAGTGACAAGGAAGGTAGGAAACAGAAGACCTAGGAGAAAGGACAGCCCCTGCCCCATGACCCACTCATGTATAAAGAGATCCTGCCCAATATCTGGTTTTCAGACTGGCAATCTGGTATTCAAGACAAAGTGCAAGTCTTCAGCGTTAGTAGCTGGGGCCAAATTCTGATCAGCTTTTTGTCTTTAGAGAAGTTACTTTCTGAGCCTTGGTTCTCTCACTGTAAGTTGTTAACATATCAATGATATGGGTCATAAACTGGGAAGGATATATTTCACTGCTATTAAAATGCATATTTTTCACATTTTCATATCTCTGAAATGGGGATATGTCATACAATCGATCATTTTAAAAATACACCGTCCCCTACCTGGCCATCTTCCCACCCCCCTCCCCACCGAGCCAATGCAGTAAGCCGAAATCTAAAAATGACATACCCTCCCATGACTCCCACCCATGTGTGTGGACAGAAGCAGTGAATAGGACAAAATGTCACTCTGGTGATTGAACTCTGCTGCACAGACAGGAGGTGTCCACGTGGACCTCATCCAATCACCAGAGCTCCTTACAAGCAGGGAGCTTTCTCAGGCTGCTGGGCAGAAGGGAAAATCAGGACTCAAAGCAGATCAGAGGTATAAAGAGACCAGAATCCCTGACTAAAGATGGCTTAAAGAAATAGAGGGTTGCAGGGAACACAGCTGAGGCTGGTGTCACAGCTCAATAATCTACAAGGACATTCTTTGTCCGCTAGCGTCCATTCCACTGTCCCTGTCACCTGGGTTCTTTGGGCTGTGCGAAAGGCCAAGGACAAGGGAAACATTCTCAGGAGCTTGCATTTTCCTTTGGGAAGAAAGACACCACTCCCAGGGAATTCTGCTGCGATCTCCTTGTTGATAGTTTTCTCACCTGTGCACCCCTAGCTGCAAGGGAGCCGGGAAAGGAATTTTTTTCTGGACATATTGCTATCCCAGACCAACTCATGCTATTAGTAAGAAAACCAGAGAGCACGGATATTGAATAGGAGGCTGGCAGTAGCTGTCCTCCACCCCTGCTATGCCCTAGCACGTGGGGAAGCAGGGGCCAGACGATGTTTACCTCTTAATTCTTGTCTTTAACATGTTCTTGAAGTACATCTTAAAAATGGCAGACCCTACAGATTCGTTCTAGAACCACTGTAATTCAACTTTCCTGGATTTGAATACTTAAAAGACTTCAAAACTTTTCACTTTACTTGCTTTACTGGGAACTTACATATATATATTTTTTTTTTTCTTTTAAAGACAAAAATAATGGTTTATCCTCCCTTGACTGTTTTCTTTCCCTCTCCACCCAAACAAAGTACTCAGAAATAATCAAATACAAATAGCTCTTCAAACCTTCTAGTATCTCCCTTGAAAACCCTCAGGCAGCTCTTCTAAGAAAGAAAGAAATGTCAGTGTTCTCCCCTGGGTCAGAGAGTCACCCAATAACGTGTAGGCTTTGGGAATTTCTGCTTAGTACCTCTAAGTTTTTTCAAATGACAAGAATGCATTTCTGAAGAAGAAAAAGTTTACTGATTTTTTTTTCTGTAATAAACAAAGAATGTGCTCCATCTGTCTGTAAGAGTTACTTTGAGCCATATCTTTTTTTCCTCTTAGAAGGGCAGAATATGTCAAAAAACAAAAATTAGTGTCAAACTTTCCAAAGAACGTGGCTTTTCCTTAATTTTGTAAATCAAGGGAAATTGCTGAGCGTTCCCAAATTGAGGTTGGGTTTCTTTTCCTCTCATTTATTTTTGGCACCTGTTGGAAGATTGGAAAAAACACAGTGTCACTGGGGTTCTGTTTGTGTTTGTGCTTCTTTAGTGCAGGGGAGTGCATGTGGGTGAAGGAATCAGGTAGATTGGATGACTTGAGAGCTAGATTTGCAACCGAGGCACCGCGGATATACTCGTGCTGTTTAAAATCAAGGTGGGAGACTCCATGTTTATAATAAAAGAGGGGGGGCAGGAAACACCCACTATATAAATTCCTGCAGATTAAATGAAAAGTCAGCACCTGTATGTGTGCATCATATGTGTTATATATGTATGTCATTTTTTTTAACTTTTTTAAAAAATTTATTTATTTATTTTGAGAGACTCAGAGACACTGTGAGGCAGGGAGGCAGAAAGAGGGAGAGAGAATCCCAAGCAGGCTCCATACCATCACCACAGAGCCTGACTTGGGGCTGGAACTCATGAACTGTGATATCATGACCTGAGCTGAAACCTAGAGCCAGTCGCTTAACCAACTGAGCCACCCAGGCACCCTAGTATATCATGCTTTTAATAAAATATGTAAGTATTAAATAATTTGGATTTCCAAGTAAAAAGGGCCATGAGGACAAATCTACAGTCTCTCCATGCTGCAATAAAAATGGCCAAAGGAAGAGTGCCTGGTTGGCTCAGCTGGCTAAGCATCTGACTCTTGATTTCAGGTCAGGCCATGATCTCGTGGTTTGTGGGATTGAGCCCCATGTCAGGCTCTGAGCTGACAGCAACAACAACAAAAAATGGTCAAAGGAATTTTAGAAATTCAAAAACAGCCCCTTATTAGCAGCCTTAGAAAACAGAAAGGAGATAGCATCCATGTCCCAGAAACTTTAAGGCATTTCTACCATGGATTACACATATGGAATCAAGTTGAAAAGGAAGAAAATGGCGATTGAGTTCCCAAAACTATAGGAGTTCTATGTAGTGCACGATGGTGGAGGTGGTTCCCATACGGCTCCTTGGTGGCACACTCCACCTGAAGGAGTGACAACAGGCTTGAGGCTGGAGGTTACAGTCAGCATAGAGATGTCAGGTAAAATAGCCTGAGTTTGCCCCCATGCAATATTCAGGGCACAGGTATGCTAAAAATGATTCCTTGTTTATCTGAAATTCAAATTTCACCGGGTATCCTATATTTTCACTTGCTAAATCCGACAACCCTAAACCAGCATAACACAAAGTGGAGAGTGGAAAGTCACAAGCAGCCACAAGCCAAGTGCCACCAGATAAAAACATTCAGGTCTGTGAAGAGATACTTCAAATCATCAAAAGCAGATCAAACTCAGATGCCCTAAAAGAAGTGGAGGAAGATTTTTGAGGATGTTTTTTAAAGGATGTTTAATTCAATTTTTTAAAAGGTCCCATGGGGCACTCCATTTATTGAACTGGAATCACCTGGTCCAGAGAAGATCAAAGCATATGATCTGGTGTTGGATTACCAAACAGATAAAATAAATGCTTGCAAGATTCTAGTTTTAAAAACAATCAACTCAGCTATAGGCCAATATAAAAAATCTGGAATGTATCAATCAGGGTTTCTGGTTGCAAGCAAGAGAAATTGCCTGGCTGATTTAGGTAGGAAAAAAAAAAATCTGTTCAGAGGCTACTGAGAAGCTTTGGAAATTTTAAAAGAGTTCCTGGCATTAGGTTTAGAAAAATAGCCAGAACTGGGGTGCTACTGACTGTTAAGGGCCCCCCAAATCCCTATGTTGAAACCTCATTACCAAGGCAGTGGTGCTAGGAGGTGGGCCTTGGGAGGTGATTAGGTCATGAGGGAAGAGTCCTCATAAATGGAATGAGTGCCCCCAAAGAAGACACCCCAGAGAGCTCCCTCACCCCTTCTGCCATGTGAGGGCACAGCAAGAAGACAGTCGCCTATGAACCAGAAAGCAGGCTCTCACCAGACAAGAAATCCACCAGCACCTTGATCTTGGACTTTCCCAGCCTCCAAAACTGTGAGAAATCAATGTTTGCTGGGTAAGCCCCCCACTGTCTATGACACTTGGTTACAGCAGCACAAGCTTAGGCAAAGGGGGAGGGAAGTGAAACCCACAGCAAAATCCTGCCACACAGTGAGTCAGTCTCTGAACATGGAACGCCAAAGGTGGTGAAGGGTGGCAGAATGTGGCATCCCAAAATATGTCACTTTGGCAGAAAGATTATTTTGAGCTAAAGGCACTTAAAACACCCAGCAGGTGCAAGAAGAGAACTCTGGCCTCCTTCAGAAAAATCTGAACAAACAGACCTGGTTAAACTAACCCTTCTCTTCCTGGCTACTTTTCTACCACTAACTGCCCTAGCTCACATCCCTGTGTCTTGTCACGTTTTCATAACTTATGACTCTTTGTCCAATTCAGTGTACAAGTGTTCAAACTCTAAATGCTTCTTTGGGTCTTCATTTCCTATGAGGGCTCCTGTGACATGTAAAAGTTCTATTAAATAATTTTTTTGATGTTTATTTATTTTTGAGAGAGAGAAACAGAGACAAAGCATGAGCAGGGGAGGGATGGAAAGAGAGGGAGACACAGAATCCGAAGCAGGCTCCAGGCTCTGAGCTGTCAGCATAGAGCCCAATGTGGGGCTCAAACCCACAAACCACAAGATCATGACCTGAGCTGAAGTCAGACACTCAACTGACTGAGCCACGCAGGTATCCCAAGTACTATTAAATAAATGTACCTGCTTTGCTCGTGCTGTTCTGTCCTACCTCCCCTTGATTCTCAGGCGCTGCCAGAGACCCTATGGTGACAGCAGTAGCCCTGAACGCGACCATCCTCTGTAGAGTAGCGCCTCCTGTTCCCAGAAATGCCACCATCACCTGGTGGTGACTCTGGTGCTATTGCCATGTGCCATCACCGAGAGCTGCCTAGCGTTCCTGCACCTTCCATGCACAGCCTCAGTGCACAGGAAGGGAAGGCTTTATCCGATTAAGCTAGTGGGCACTATGGCTCTGCAACCCAGCTGTGCACAAGTGTGGAAAAGTCAAAATGCGGCAACTGAAGTTTTCAAAACTGTGAAGAGCAAACAGTGAGCACTTAATTTTTTTTAAAGGCAATGGCCACCATTGGGGTGCCTGGGTGGCTCAGTCGGTTAAGCATCTGACTCTTGGTTTTGGCTCAGGTCATGATCTCACGGTTCATGACTTCGAGCCCCACATCAGGCTCTGAGCTGACAGCATGGAGCCTGCCTGGGATTCTCTCCCTCCCTCTCTCTCTCTGCCCCTTCTCTGCTCTCTCTGTCTCTCAAAATAAATAAACTTAAAAAGAAATTTTTAAAGGCAATGTCCACCTAGGAATAAAAATACACAAAAAACATGAACAGCAGGGCACCTGGGTGGCTCAGTTGGTTGAGCCTCCAACTCTTGGTTTTGGCTCAGGTCATGATTTCATGGTTCATGAGTTCACTGACAGTGCAGAGCCTACTTCAGATTCTCTCTCTCTCTCTCTCTCTGCTCCCCCACTCATTCTCTTTCTCCTTCAACATAAATAAATAAACATTAAAAAAAGAAAGAAAGAAAAGAAAAGGAAACATGAGCAGCGTGCTTCAATGCAGCCATCTATTTGGTAAATTGTTTTTTTCTTTAAACTTTTCTGCCTTTTCTAAACTGTCTACAAGGAACATGTATTATAATTACAGGTTTTGAAAAAGGTTATTTTAAAAAGACATCAAATATCTCTCACAAACCTAATGATAATTATTTCCACCCATTTATTGTTTTATATCCTTTTGGTGGTAATGAAAGATTGTTTACCGTTTTATTTTTCATCAGGATATTAAAATACTTTGCCTGCTCATAAATTCATTCAAATGTGTCAAGGAAAAATTCCCTCAAGAAGAGACTGTGTAAAGCGGAGCTCAGCATATTAGAAAATATCACTGGTTGCTTTTTGACAAGCTTCGTAAGAGAAAATGAATACTGTACTTGGTACAGTAAAGGGGCCAGGCTCACAGGTAGAGGCGCCATCCGTCAGAGTCGCTCTGACACCTGTACCTTAGGAGAGGAAGGGCCATCAGGATAAAATGTGGCCTGCAGCCCATGTAAATCAACTGAAGTAAGAGAGAACCCAGGAGACACCTGCACTTGTTTTGCCAGTGCAGTGTGCGCCCCCCACATCAACCCAGAACTCATTATGGTCTTGTTTATACAGTCACGGATATTTCATTTAATGTGTATGACAGTATCTCATTATGACCTAAAAGAAGGAGGAGGCATTCGCTAAAATACAAACAAGTGCTGCTTGCATTTCATGGAGGAGGGTAACTATTTGTAAGCGAAACACAACCAGGTCCTTCGGTAAGACCACATTTTAGTGAAGATTTGACTGAGAAATGTGGGCGAGTGGTGAGGGGCGGCGATGCTGCTGGGGGACGACTGAGAAAGTCCTGGTGAACTTGGGTTGTCACCGGAGTCTTTCTCACAACCTCCTTGTAGCATTCTCCCCTTGTTGTGTTCCTCTTCAGTTGTGGATGCTCGGCGGCAGCCTTCACCTTACCGTATTCATTAGCAGGTACCAGCCGCGGATTCTGTTTACTTGCCCGTCTGGGTAGCTGGCACAAACATGCGGTCCCGTGTGGCCAGCGTGGGGACAGGCATTGCCGGGTTCTAATGCTTCACCTCTGCTGGCATTCATCAGCCCACACGCTAGTTATCACACCCTCTCTGCCAGGGGTGTACACATGCCAGTGGTTGTGTGCACAGAACACCTGACTCCACATCCACCTCCTCGCCTCACTAGCCAGGTGAGCTCCAGCAAGTCACCTTGCTTCCCTGAGCCTGAAAACTGCTGATGATAAAGTACCCTTATCTCAGAAGATTGCCACCAGGATTCCATAAGGTAATAAGTTTGTTTGTTTGTCTGCTTGTTTGTTTTTACAGAAAGAGATGATCCCAAGCAGGCTCCACCCTGTCAGCACAGAGCCCGAGGCAGGGCTCAAACTCACAGCCTGTGAGATCATGACCTGAGCCGAAATCAAGAGTCGTTTGCTTAACCGACTGAGCCACCCAGGCACCCCAGTAATAATTTTTCAGTGTATATATCACCTATAAGTGATCCATATATATGTACATGCATACTCATGATGAATTGTTATACTTTGTAGAGAATGTTTGTTTCAAGTGGATTTATTTCTTCTTCATGAATCGTATTTGAAAGTCTTATTTCTAAGACTTATAATTGCTCTTGAAAAATTCCTTGGGTCACCCACAAAGGACGGAGTTTTAACATCTCTTGAGAAGTCTGAACTAGCTTGTCATTTGTGCAGTGTTAAACTAGATCATGACTTTGTTGGCTGAGCCTCAGATGTAGTGGCTGACACAAAGCTAGCAGCACACCCAGATTGGCAAAATACTGGCACCCTGTGAGGCACAGAGAACCTCAGAGAGACCCCAGGGAAAGCAGATTTGGGTCTCCCACCTCATGCTCAGGCAGCCAGCTCGTCCTAAAATCCTCTTTCTGCCACTCTCCCCAACGGGCCCAGTGTAAGTTTCAGTTGACTGACTATAGCATGGTTTACGTACATTACACTAGTCTGCAGAATAAAGGAAAATGTGACTGACCACAGCAGTGGTGTTACAGCTGTGTGTTTGTCATGTTTTACTTTGAGACTCTTGTTTGAGGAATGTCTCCTGCACATGTGAGGTCCTGGGCCAGTGAGTCTCAAACATCTGCATGAATACAGTCACACGAAGAACATACTGAAAATGCAGATTCCAGGGCCAAGATTTTACTTCCTGAAAATAGACTCATTACACCTGGGGTTGGCTCTGGGACACGATACAGGTAACAACACTGGCTCAGAGTCATCAAGCTCTAAGAGCACATTTTGATCACATTCAGGTCCACTTTCTCCCATCTGACAAAGCCAAGGAAATGATCTCTTGGTGAAATTCATCAACAATTGCATTAAAACTGAAGAGCCTTGGGGCACCTGGGTAGCTCAGTTGGTTGGGCATCTGACTTCGGCTCAGGTCATGATCTCGCAGTCTATGAGTTCAAGCCCCATGTCGGGCTCTGCGCTGACAGCTCAGAGCCTGGAGCCTGCTTCAGATTCTGTCTCCGTCTCTCTGCCCCTCCCCCACTATCACTGTGTGTGTGTGTGTGTGTGTGTGTGTGTGTGTGTGTCTCTCTCTCTCAAAAATAAAATAAAAACATTAAAAAAAATTTTTTTAATAAAAAAAACCTGAAGAGCCTTCAGTGGAAACAAATAAATACAGTAAACACAGGAGGCTAAAAAGTTTTCAAATAATACATTTGCTAATAGTTGCTTGCATTGTCTGATAATAGCACAAACTCTAGGTCTTAATTCCTAGTATTTAAGATACTGACACTTGAAAGTTGAAAAAACAAAAATCATTTTTTTGTTCTTCCAGCTAGGAAAAGACCGAGAGCAAACACTGCATTTATTAATTCCAGACAAAGATGCCAACATGAAAAGAATTCTTAAAAAGATAGCAGAACTAAATGCCAGGAGGTATCCTGGATGTGATCCTGGAACAGGAAAATAAAATGCAGAAAAGCTGGTAAAATGCAAATAAAGTGAGGAGCTTAGTTCATGGTAGTGCATCGATGTTGATTTCGGTGTTTTAACAAATGTGCCATGTCACGTGACACAATAACATTAGAGGAAACTGGGTGCGGGACATTCAGGAACCCTGTTATTTTTGCAAATTTTCTATAAATCTAAAATTATTACAGAATTAAAATTATTTCATTTTTTTAAATGGCAGTAGAGCCCAACATTTATAAGTATGATTTTTTAAGTCAGATCCTTCTCTGTATCTTGGACTTCTATTGTAGGCTGGCTCAGCGCTCACAGACTGTGGGTCTCCGAGCAGTTATTCCACCAATCAGGGCCTCAAGTTCTTCACCTGATAAATGGGCAGAACACTAGTACCTGCCTCCTAAGACTGTTGGTAAGATTAAATGAGTTCAGGGGTGCCTGGGTGGTTCAGTTGGGTTAAGCGTCCAACTTGGGCTCAGGTCATGACCTCACAGTAGTGGGTTCAAGCCCTGCATCGGGCTCTGTGCTGACAGCTCCGGAGCCTGGAGCCTGCTTTGGATTCTGTTTCTCCCTCTCTCTGCCCCTCCCCTGCTTGCATGTGCACTTTCTCTCTCAAAAATGAATAAACATTAAAAAAATTTTTTTTAAGATTAAATGAGTTCAAACACACATTGTTCAAAACTGTGCCTGCTACTTAACAAAGACCCACTGAGTGTTGCCTATTATCACCCCCAGCAGGTGAGCCTCAGTTTCTACCTAAGTAAAATGGGAACAATAACAGCGCCAACTCACAAGTGTGCGGTGGGACAACTGAGTGAAATGAAGCAAGTAAACACGCAGCCCGGAGTCTGTGCATAGGAGTTCTTCCAATAGCCTTTGGTTCAGATGAAGCACCCCGTGAATGGTAGTTCCAACTATTATCATTAACACTAATAAGAGCTAGTGGATGAACTGCCCAAGTTCTGGCTTCAAAGCGACCAGGATTTCAGCTTTGACCTCATTAGCTCCTCCCTGTGCACTGCTTGGTATGCGTATCTAAAAATGGAAAGACGTGTACATTGTGGGGTCTTTATCACCCTAGTCATTTCCTTTTCCCAGGAAGTAAGATGCATCTGTGTTTCAGGAATCTGGTGGTAATTGACTGAAAGCACAATTCAGGCTGACCCAAGAGAAGAGGGTGGTCATCGGCTTGGGGAGCATCCAGGGAAGGTGGATCCAGAGGCTCGAAGGAAGCCACGAGGATCTGTCTCTCTCTCCTTCTTGACTATGCTCCCTTCTAGGCTGGCTTCATTCTCAAGCTTCCCATGATTAAAAATACCTGCCAAGACCTCCAAAGACTAGGTCTTCAATGGTCTAAACCCACGAGGAAAGAGAGTCTTTTATCCCTGAAATGTGAATCACAGTCCAGAGCCCGAATCTCAAAGAACTAGCAAGGATCCTGTCCATCGCAGACCAATCACTGTGGTCAGGGGGGTGGAATTCAATGATGTGCTTGGGTTTGACCCATCCGCCTATCCCGGGTATTGGAGGAGGAGTCAGCCTCACTCAAACCAATGGACTGAGAATAGGGAATGGTGTTGCCCTAGAAGAAATTTCAGATACTGCTGCCAAACGCAGAGGTAATGGATGCTGTGTGGCTATAAAACAGCATATGTTCACTATAATCATGTGGATTTTCTAATTGATGATCACAGTTGGCTAAGCAGATGTAGAAACTTCGGGAAGAGGAAAGTCAGACACTTTGCTCCTCTTCCTCTCCAAGTAAGCTGCCAGGTCCAGTTACCTTGGGAGTCCGCCCTCCGCATGCATAGACCTCTCCAGCCTTTGGAGGGCATTCAACTTTGATTCAATTAACATATATTTATCAGGCACTTATTACATGCCAGGCACTGTGTGAGGCCCCTGATTCTAAATTATTTTACACTTTACTAAAAGAAACAATACGTTCCACGGTGAACTCCTAAAACTTTTTAAGCAGCTTTGCCGAGGTATTGTTTTATACCCTAAAATGTACTTGTTTTAAGTGTACAACTCAGTAATTTTAGTTGACTTACAGAGTTGTGAAACCACTACCAGAATCAAATTTTTATTTATTTATTTATTTATTTATTTATTTATTTATTTATTATGTTTATTGTATTTATTTTCAGAGAGAGCACACAAGCAGGTAAGGGCAGAGAGAGGGAGAGAGAGAATCCCAAGAAGGCTCCACGCTGTCAGCACAGAGCCCAAAACAGGGCTCAGACTCACGAACCATGAGATCGTGACTTGAGCCAAAACCAAGAGTTGGATGCTTAACTGACTGAACCACCCAGGCGCCCCCAGAATCCAGTTTTAGAACATTTTCAGATGGTCCCCAGAAAGGTCCCTTATGCCCACTTAAAGTAATCCACACACATCTCTAGCCCCAAACAACATCCTGCAAATCTACTTTCTGTCTTTATAGACTTTCCTTTTCTGGACATTTCATATAAATGGACTCATATAATATATATGGTCTTTTGTGTCTATTCTCTTTCACTCAGAAAGTGTTTTGGGGGTTCATCCTCAAAAATGTTGTAGCAGGTATTAATATCTGGTTCCTTTTTGTTGCTAAATAGTATTCCATTGATTTGTACCACATCTTGCTTCTCCCTCATCAGTTGATGAAAATTTGTATTGTTTACACTTTTTGAGTATTAGGAATAAGCTACTGTGAACATACAAATACAAGTTTTTCTGTGGATATATGCTTTAATTCCTCTTGGGTGAAGACCTGGGAGTGGAATTTCTGGGTCATATCATAAACATCCCCAAATTTTACTAAATAAAAATTAAAACACTTATTGTGTGCCCATTTTTCCCCACAAGTAGAAAGGTCCAAAACTCAATCAGTACTACTGAAAATTTCAATTAAACCCCCACCCCCAGCAAATCCTGTTCTTCATATTATAAATACAAGGTTATGAGCCTATATGGACCAACTTTTTAACCAAGTTATATAAAAAGCAAACAAACAAACAAAAAACCATAGCACTGAATAGTAACCAAAAGCAATTACATAACAGTCCTATCTGTTTGCATCACCCAAGGAACATTTATGGTGATGTAATGTACATCTCACAACACTTTATAAAATCTGCCTTCCTTTTCTTTCTAATTTTATTCTCCCCCATTAAAAAAAAGAATCTGCACTCAACCCACGTGACATTTATTGTCTGTCCCCTCCTCCTTCTCCGCTGACACTCTATGGAGCCTCTCTGATCTATCCCTGTGCTGGACACTGTATGAGGAAACCAAGGACCCGGCTCTGTCTCTTCAATGCCAAAACCCGGTTCAGGAAAGTAAACATCCAACCTGTCGTTCCACAGAAATGCTTGTGAAATTTTGCCAAGGCAGTATCTCTGACAGATTACAGGGAATTTGGCTTTTAGTCTCTCCTTCTATAACCTGATTGTGGTGTTGCATCAGTTCAGATGGGCTAGGTTATATCGAAATAACAAACAACCCCCAAATCTGCATGGTTTATAACAACTACGTGGACACTGGGTTGGCAGGGAAGCTCTGCTTGTGTCTGTCACTCATGGCCCAGGTTGACAGCGTAGCCACCTGCTCAGATATTGCCACCCCCATGTGTCCATGACAAAGATCTTCAGAAGGCCTTGTGTGGGTAATTAAATATTTATCCCCAAATTGACACATGTCACTTCTGCATGCAACTCGTTAGCAAGAACCAGTCATTGGCTGCACAAGGGGGCCAGGAAGAATCTTACCCAGTGCTCAGAAAATGAGATAACTGGATGTATTTGACAAATAAGACTAATGACTATCACGGCTATCAGTTTCTCCACAATACCTGACACTGGTAAAAATGTGGGCATTTAAAAGTGGGATATTTCTTTAAAAAAAATGTGCCTAACTCACATATTCATGTATCATATTTAAATTTAAGATGTTTTGGAAGGGAGTTCCTTATTTAAAGGAGAATATTGGTGCATATTTTTTCCTTTTCTTTCTTTTGAAAACGATCACTCTCTAAACAAATTCTCAAGTTCCAGGCTTCACTACTATGGGATGTATTTGGTCATTGACATAATCAATGGTCAACTTTTCTCCTTAGGTCATGTCTCCAAGCTCCGGGAATACATTTTTGGCTCACATAACTGAAGATCCTTCCAGTGAAGCTTCAATCACCAAGGATTCATTTCTTCATGGCCTCCATTCTCCCTTCTTCTGCACCTGCTTTGTCCCATTGCTGCTCCTGGTAAGGACCACCAAGGTCCTCCAAGGTTGAGGCTCCAAGGACTCAGCACTTGCTGCTTTACATGCAGCGGGACAGCATGTGTTACTCCAAACAGCCATCCTGGGAGGAGAGAGAGCATCTCTCCCAGAGCCCCAGGAAGTCTCCTCCTGAGTTAGTGCATGTCCATAACTGAGGCAACCACAGAGAGCGCAGGAATACACCTGCACGCCGGGGGCTGAAGGGAAGGTCAGTCTTCCCCAAATTGGAGGACCAAGAATGGACAGGAAGGAATGGGTTCCCAGAGAAAAGTATGGGTAAAGCTTGAAAAGGGGAGATGGAGGAATGTTGACAGGCAAGGCAAGCGACAAGTACCCACAAACTGATGTCCTTCAAGGAGCCTAACGCTCTACCCTGGTATTAAGCCAGGATAACAGTGTGTGCTCATAGATATTCACAACACAAAGTGTGCCAAGCAAGATGCAATACCTACCGAGAATGAGCAACTAAAAGGTGATTACAGAAGGTTATTGTTCTTAAACGTCAAGAGTATACAGCATCTTCAAGGCTGTCATTATGGCATCAAATGTTAATCCTCTTCTTTTATTTTTTTTTTTTTTAAGTAACCTTCCTGCCCAGCATGGCGCCCAACACAGGGCTTGAACTCATGACCCTGAGACTAAGACCTGAACTGAGATCAAGAGTTGGACGCTTCACCAACCGAGCCACCCAGGCACCACACCCCTCCTCTTTTAAATCATGCCAAATATGAGTTAAAATGATTTCACCCAGATTACCATTTCACTGTAATGTCATGACTTGACACAAGCCACATAAGATGCCTCAGCCTCCTTGCCTTCAGAAACTATCCTCAAGGATTCGAGTCAAGCCCCGTCTGACACAGAAATTACTTATTTTTAGTAGTCTTCAGATTACTGTCCATGAAGTTGTTCAAACCATGGTCATTAGACTCCAATTTATATTCCCTTCTTAAATTTCTGCCTATGGAACAAATTCAGTCCAATCCATCTCTCTTGGATGATTGGGAAAACTTCAAAAGATAAATACTAGCCGTTGTAAGATGTAGCCAGAGGAGGAAGCAATTCAAATTAATCTTACTAAATATCATTGGTAGTGAGCAATGATTTATTTCACTCACTTAGGAAGGAGGATGTTTTCCACACCTCCATAAACTGCCATTTGATATTGTGGCTAGCCCTCGTTGACAAGAATTGTTTTAAGAAATGAAAACAGCCAGCACCAAAGCTAATGGGTGCTTTCCATGTAATCTTGGCTTGACTCAGCCCACTAGGAAAGCATTTTTCATCTGAATCACAGTGGAAGATATGGTATTAGAGATCTTAAATTAGTATCTGTTGTCTGAGCCACGCTCAAGGCCAGATAAATATAAGAACCCTCCATTTATACATGTGTTTTAGGTGGGATGAAGGTCAAAGCATGCTTCAGGATGAGCTGGAATGCCTGGAACTTGGTATGAACTCAAATACTCACATATTAAATGATATCAGGAAAGCAAATAACATCAATTTCTTCCTATTTAAAACGTGATCGGGACATCTACTCTCAGAACAGCTGGCTCAGACAACAGGGAAAATAAATTGTACTCCGCCGATAGAGCCTCCTCACCACTGAGGAAAGGAACAAACTGAACCGACACAGCACAGAGGTCGGGGCTCTTTTCCATGTTTTAAAATTCCCCCAGGCACCGTGCAGACAGGGAGTCCTGGCTAATTATCATCAGTCTCCAACCGCCCAGCTCCCTTTGCTGTTTCTACTCCACACTAGGGGTTTGCAAGTCTCATCAGCTATAGCAGACACGGGGACCTACGCATAAGTAATTCTGGCCACTGAGTCGTGTGGGTGAATTCATAAGATGGATTTGTGTGAACTTCAGGAGAAAATATGAGCACACAAATTGATAATTTATAGTGGGAGTTTAGCAGATGTTTTCAGAGACATCTAAGGCAGAAAAACAGCAGGGGACAAAAGTCCCCTGGTTCTTACACAAAGCCATCTCTGAGTCTGAGGGTCTGAGACATTTTAACCCTGCACTTCCCCCCTTCTCTGTGGTCAAACTGAGGAGTAATAATCTGGGAAATTAACTGAAGCCGAAGACTTCTCTGCTTGTCCAGCATCTCACCCTTCTTAAGGGAAGAATACTCTCCCCACCCTTGTCTTCCAGAGAAATTCCTTCCCCCAATGGCTCAAGTTCCCGGAGGAGCTGCTCATCCTAAAACCACACCTCTGGCCACAGAGACAGCATGTGCCCAACATGAGCCAACCAGATTTTCAAAGCAGAGAGAAAGGAAGGAGGACAGTATCTGAGGAAGGTTTCAGGCGCCCCCATATCTCATCTGCTGAGCACAACAGTGGGGTGCAACTCAGCTCATCAACCATGAATTCACTGAAGGCCCATTTGCCAGAAATCAATGTGTGCTTTACCAAATGAATCAATTTACCAAAATGTTGTTTCCTGAAACTGTTTATAGGTTGACCATCAACTAGTATTAGATGGTATGCTTTAAGAGCCTCTGAAGATTTCCACCAGGTTTTCAATGAAATTTGTTTGAAATTTGTTGGTCTGTTTGTTTATTCAGAGCAGCAGTTTGGAAACATTGGTTTTTAACCCAGCAGCTCTTACCCCCACCCAGTCACACACCATCAGCCACAGCCTCAGGAAATGCCACGAAGGCAACCCCAAAATGGAGACCCCCCCACAGACCCACCATGACTTACATTTTATACCCTTTCTTAAACCAGTTACTAAGAGGCACCCAAGCAGCCTTCGTTTCAACCCCAGGAGGTCAGCACATCCCTAATCTGGTCCAATCTCCAACTTCCAAATCTCCCATAGGGCCTCTGGAGTTCATGATCTGTCATCAGGAAAACAAACAAACAAACAATCCTTGACCATTTGACCTCTTCCCTGAATGTCCTCTTCTTCTGGCTCTAACTAAAGCTTGACTCTAAGTCCTCATGACTTTCCCTGCACACCTATGCCCACCGGACCTGCAAGTGAGGTACATGTATACCCTTCTGACTCCTCAAGCCCTCTCAAAACCATTTCTCCATCTCTTTGTTTTTCGTTTATCTGTTTTTTAGTTTAGAGAGAGAGTGTGTGTGTAAGCAAAGAAAAGGTACAAAGGGAGAGAGAGAGAATCTTAAGCAGTCTCCACATTCAGCGCAGAGCCCAATGCAGGGCTTGATCCCACGACCCCGGGACCATGACCTGAGCTGAAGAGTTGGATGCTCCCCCGACAGAGCCACCAAGGCACCCCATCACCTTCTGCTTTGAAGTGTAGGCCATCTAACTGATGACACCTCACAGTGGTCCTTGTTGCCATCTCCTGGAAATGTATGACCACTCCTCATTACTCAGTGGTCGTTGTGGCCTCTAGTTTGCATCTTAATTTCCTCCATCGATTCCCTTGACACCTTCAACAAATACCTAGGCGTTCTATACCACCCACTTGCCTTCCCACCCACTCTGTCACTTTTTCATCATCCACCTTCACGTTCTCACTTCTCTCTTTGTCTAGGTGAGCTTCAACTGCCCCTCCCATGGCCTGTGGTCACTCACTTGCCACTTGCCAGACAAAGCCATACCCAGGTTGGGATCTGCTCTGCACCTGAACCTGATCATTTAAGCAGGGCCACCACTCTGTGCCTCTCTCTCCTCACTCTGCACTCTGGCCGCCCCCATCCCTGGTCCTCTGAGAGTCACTCAAGTATCCCAAGCTTGTCCAGATAACAATCTTCACTCTTTCTGTTCCCTCTGCCTGGAGCATTCCAGCGTCCCAGCAGTCGTCCTCCTTTCCCTGGCTCAGCTTTGCATCCTTCAGGTCTCTGCTTTAACATCCTCCCTCTCTTTTAGTTCAACTTTATTGAGATGAAATTCACATAACATAAAACTAACCATTTTAAAGTGAATAATTCAGTGACACTTAGCTGACTGCATTCATAATGCTGTGCAACCACCACCTCTATGTAGTTGAAAAACATTTCCATCACTTCAAAAGGAAACCTTAATGTGCCATTAAGCATTCCCTCCTCATTTCTCCCAACCCCCTAGTCCCTGGCAAACCACCAATCTGTTCTCTGTCTCTGTGGGTTTGCCTATTCTGGAACACCTTTCCTTTTGATAGGCTTTCTCTAAAGATCTTTAGAAAACTACCCTCATACGTCTAGTCTCTGACATTCACTGTTTATCCTCAATAGAATATATCATTGTACAAAACTCTATTATTTACATACATGGCTGTCGTCCTCTCTAGGATGTGAGTTCCATGAAACAAACATTCTGCTTTGTTTACTTCTCTGTTCTCAATGCCTGTAACAGTGCTTAGCACATAGTAGGCTCTCAATAAATATTTGTCAAGTGAATAAAGACAATCCTATGAGGTAGTCTAGTAGTAACATTCTTTAGGCAGCAAATGGCAAAATTAAATTCAAACTAATTCAGGCCAAAAATAATTAAGTAAATGAGTTAGTTATTGGCTCATTTACCAATTGTGAGAGTGTCTCATATAGGAGCAGATCATCCAGCAGAATAAAAGACTGAATACCCCCAGGAGTTTAGCAGTGTCTCTGTTTCTCTGTCTCTGTCTCTGCCTCTCTCACTTATCATCTCATCATCTCAGACAACTCTCTTCCCATGGATGGCATCCCAATGAATAGGGTATGCATTACCATTTACCATTATTATCCATCCATCCATCCATCCATCCATCCATCCATCCAACTATTCACCCATTTATCATCCCATCAACTTATCCATCCATCCATCCATCCATCCATCCATCCATCCATCTTTCTATCCACTCAACAATTTATCAAAGCCCACATCTATCTTTCAGCACTATTTTAAGTAATGTATGTGAAGCAATGACCAAGACTAAATCAGATGAGATGCTTTTCCTCCTACCACTAACATAAAATATGACAAACAAGGGGGTGGGTGTCGGGGGGAAGTGGATTCTGGGAAGGGGAGATAATGAAAACAGAGGACCCAGGGAAAAGCTTTGCTGTGTGTTTAAGGAACAGTGAGAAGGCAAGTGTGCCTAAAGTAACATCAGTAAGAGGGAGCCGGGTAGAGCATGTGGCCAGAGAAAAGGCATGGCGTAAGGTCACATAGGGCCATTTGGCTACTGTAAATATGCTGGATTTTATTTGGACTGAAATAAGAAGCCGGGGTAGGGTTTTAAGCAGAGTTATGACATTACCTGATTCACGTGTCAGGAGTTTTGTTCCAGCTGCTTTGATGAGAATGACACCACAGGTGGGCAAGAGTAGAAGTAAGAAGATCCACTAGGGGATGAAGGGAATGGTCCAGGGCAGATACAATGCCGCCTGGATGGATGCAGTACAAGCCACTAGTTGTGGATTTTTAACTCATTCAGACTGTACGGCCCATGAGATAGGTTAATGGACTGTCTACAAGGAATGGGATGGGGTCTGGGGCTAGAATAAAGAATTCCCTCAAGGTTTGTGCCTATGCAATGGAAAGGGAAAAAAATGTCACTTGCTAAGAAGGGGTATCTGGGGAAGGAGGCTATTTGGTGGGGAATCCAGAGTTTAGATTCAGCCCCATTAAGTCTGAGATGCCTGATAATATCTAGGAGGCAGCTGAGATCTAAATCTGGAACTCTGAGGACAGGCCAGGCCTTGGGACAGAAATTGGCTTTTTCAATAAAATGAAACAATATGTAGGATAATTTTATACATGTAGGTCAGATCCTCTCGTGTTTCAGCTCAACTTTGCAGTAGTTTCCCCTCTGACAGGGAATCCTGAGTCCTTAGAATGGCCTCCAGAGCCTGGCCCTTCTGAGACCCCAACTCCTCCACTCTCCCTCCACCCGAGCACCCAGACCTTCTGGAGGTGTCAGAACCCCGCCAGCCATGTTCCTGGCTCAGGCCTTCCCCTGCCAACTTCTTCCACCTGCCAAGTTCTCTCCTAGATAGCCTCTTGTTTCACCTCAGCAACACCTTTAAGTCTTTACCCTTTTCAGTGAGGTCTAGCAAGATCATTCTACCCCAGTTTGCAAACCACCCACTCCACCCACTCCAAAGCACTTACCATACCCTTCATGCTAGCCTCCATCATTATTTATCAACCACCTATCTCTCCCCTTATATATTTCTTAACTCCACCCAGACAGAGACTTAGTTGGTTGTTCCACTGACCACTGTGTTGCCAATGCCTAGAATCAGGAACACTGGATGAATGTTTGCTGAATGAATGAGTGAAAGCACTGCTCTCTGAGTGTGACCTAGTTTGGCAAGGGCCTCATTTCCCTAAAGTGTTGGCCTCTTTCTAACTTGAGATGTCAGACTAAATAGTCTCTCCCAACTTGGACTTCCAAACTTAAGATTCAGAAGAGCAATAGGGGAAAGGGAGTTTGGTGCTGGAGGCAAACCACCTTAGTTCAAACATGGTCTCCATCCATTAGCTATGTCTCCCTTTCTGAGCATGTATCTTTACCTGAAAGGTGGGGGAAATAATAATACCCAATTACATCAGGCAGGAACCAGTTAGAAAGACAGAAGCCATTCCAGGTACTTCTGTTGTGGGGATTTATCACAGGGAGTTGGTTATACTCCAGATCCACTAGGTCTTTTTGATGATAACACAATTGTCAAGGTCCTGACACATAGTCAGCACTCAAAAAACATAAGCTATGAATGCAAAAGTAAAAATAAAACATTGTCCCTTTCAGCTGGGGGGGGGGGGGGTCTTTTGGTCATTTCTATTGCTGGACGCCTAAAAGAGCATTCTTTATAAAGTAAGGAAAGGGGAATAATAAGAATCCAATTCGAAATTGAAAGGGCTTATATTTATAAGAAGAAAGTTGAGGTGTGGAGTAGGGTAACAGTTGGTTGACTCATCCATTCTTTGTTTCCAAAAGAACACTAGTGAGAATTTCTACTTAAGACAGAAGAAAAAGAAAAGCCAATTTATGCTGTCAGAGTTAGCCATTATTTTAGTCCCACAGCCCCCCGGTGAGCATACGGTATTTTTATTGCTGGAGTTCATCACTAGTGCTTACTCAATAATTAGATAATCCCTATAGCAATCTATTGTAGTCATGTCTGAAAAGGGTTCCTTATTGCATCTCCACATATGTCAATAGCTTTCATAACCCATAAATCAGTAAGATATTGCTGGCATTAGAATTTTAAGCAATTAATGTTAATCAATATGAAAGCCCAAAAGATGGATGTGGTTGGGCTTTTTTCTTTCTCCATACAATGAAGACGCTGAAACTCTATTTATTTGAATTAGTTCATCAGCCTTTGAGATTTGTCATTAGCTGAAATGACAATGACTATCAAATCATCATCATCATTATCTGATAATTTTTCTACAAACCTAACTTTGCATAGCACTGTGAGAGACTTTGAGCACACCTGACATTGGAGTTCATGTTCATGTTAAATGCTAGTACAGAATGAAGTCTCAAGGGTGGGGATGGCTCCAAAACACCTTTTGGTATGCCAGTGTGGGAGACACTTGAAAGCACAGTGATTAGAGAGGCACCTGGGTGGCTCCGTTGGTTAAGCATCTGACTTCAGATCAGGTCATGATCTCACAGTTGGTAGGTTCGAGCCCCACATTGGTCTCCACACTGATGGTGCAGAGCCTGCAAGGGGATTCTCTCTTCCTCTCTCTCTCTGCTCCTTCCCTACGTACACTCACGCTCTCTCCCTCTCAAAATAAATAAATAAACTTAAAAAAAATAAAAGCACAGTAATTAGCATTACTGCTTTGCACAGTCCTTTGGATTAAAATATAGATAAGAGTATAGAGAGATACCTTAGGCAGCGACTTGGTCCTGACCATGGAGGTGGGGAAAAGAAAATATAACCTACTACCGTTAAGTGATCTTGCAGATGGCAGTACCCTCTTATACAGATCTTCTGGAACAGGCATTGTGGTTTGCCTCCTGAGCATCTCCTGCATATTCTCCCTTCCTGTTAGGATCCTGACTTTGTTCAGATGTCCACCTCTCCTCCACGCAGGCCCTGTGCTCGGGGGCCAGATGATAACACTCAGCCTTCCAGGTGGACTTGATTGGTATAAGAGTTCCTCACTGGGGATTGGCTTAGAAATTGGCATGTGACCCAAATCTGGCCAATAAGACATGGAGTAGCATCTCCTGAGAGGCTTCTGTGTAGGGTTTTCTTGCTCCTAAGAAGTCGTCAGAAGGGAGGAGAAAAGGTTCCCCTCTCCTAGATACTGTTTGTCTAGATGTAATGCCTAAAGTTTGTGCAGCCACTTGCTGACAGTCTGTGCATAAATTCAGAAGGGAAGATGGCGAAAACAGAGCAATGGCAAGAAATGAGTTAACAAGCCATTTCTTTATTGTTTAAGCTGATTGGAGTTGGAGTTTATTTGCAGCCAGAGTGTCATTAGCCAAACTCTAAACTTCAGGGACAACTGTCACTTTATTAACCAGCATACCTTCTTGCTTTGTTTCTCCTATACTCGTTTTAGCCTCCCAATGAGAGCACAGACTTGATTTATTCAACTGAAAATATTAAAGCCAATTCAAACTTCAGGTCTTCCTTGAAAATGTCTTCAGATCTGCAAAACAATTGGCTCCTTCTGTGTTTTTAGAACAATAGTACCCACTTCAACCATAGCATAGTACGAATCACTATGTACTGAAATTATCCATCACCTGCCCCCAATACCAAAATACATTATATTTTGACATTTTTTGGAGGTCAGACATTGTCTCCCAGTCTCTGTTAGGCTATCAGGTATTCTCGCGGTCCCCATCACTTAGAAGGTTTTCAATAATCATTCATTAATGAGTAAATGAATGACAAACTTCTCACAGATATCTATAACTCTCTACAGACTCTCCCTCACCCTTGCTTTTCTTCTTACTTTACCTAGCACAACACCTACTATTTCTAATTATGCTTCCCTTCTCTACATAAAAAAGAGTTATTTTTACTTACATTTATTTAAATTTCCCTAAAACATCATGAAACGACACCCAAAATGTATGTGCTTCATTAAGTAAGCATCATTAGACCTCAAAAAACCCAGTGAAGGCCACCAATGTGCCCCCCAAAATTAAAACTGAGATGACTTAGGTCAGCATTTCTAATATTGCATCCCTCAGAAGAATTATCCTTTACGATGTGAACAGGAGCTTACAGAGCTCTGTGGTCAGGTAATTTAGAAAATACTGTTTAAAAAATGTAAATAGTTTCTTAAGTGCAGAATTGCTCAGAGCTTCCTGTTTGCCAACATGCTCTGTGAATCTCTAAGACAGAGCTACGGTATGAGATTTCCCCAAAATGTATTTGAATACAGAATCAATGTTCCAAGCTACAGTTATTAAAATATCACCATGATTGTTAAAAACACACTTTGACATACATTGTTCTAGATTGAGTGAGCCCTGAATACGACATTCAGTCATTTTGTTATTTGAAGGAAGGTGAAAAATAAAAAAGAAATTGGAGGTAAGGTATATCTTTACACACAAAAACATCTTATATATTTTACATAGCTTCTTACTGTTATATGATTAAGTTTTAGTTGCACCTTTGAGAGAATCACAGAATCTTAGATCTGGGAGGGCATCTTAAGGATTGAACAGAAGACCGACTAGGACTATGTTGCATTCATGAACCCTTTTGAGAATCTAATGAAAACAGCAACCTTCATCCCAGAGAGATGTATCTACACACAGATAGTCACATAGAGTTCACAAACCTCTTGACAAATTCGTGGACCCAAGTACTAAACACCCTACCACCTAATCTACCATGACCACTGTACATATTGAAGAAACTATGGCCCCAAAGTCATATAGCTTTTGAGGTCAAAGCCAAGGTAAGAATTTAGGAATGCCAACAACCTCTTTGCCCATTTTTTAATGCTATCAGGCCCCAAGTCATTTTTATATCATCATTGTTAGACTCTATCAGGCATACCTGATCTTCAAAACCTACCAATGGAGTTGACTAAATCTAGGTCAGGCGACACTGAAAACAGTGGGGCTGACTAGTGTTTTCCAAATACTTCGGACAGTTGCTCCCAGACTAACGTTCTACGAGTGCCATATTATGATTATGCCACCATTGCCATAATTCAAGTATTTTATACTCATTTCCAGCTAGCAAAGTAAATTAACAAGCATGTTCTGGACCTCCTATGGAATGCAAAGTACAAATGCATAAGGATTCAGAAACCTGACTTGGCTCGTAAATTCCAGAAAAGAAAAAACTAAGAAGTGTTCTTAGCATGCTTCTTTTTAAACAACTTTGATGACTTTCGCTGAAAAGAAATGCCTCATAAGCAGAAAATATTGCTGGTGATAATTACTACCAAAACTTTATTTATGTATATATAAAATAAATATATTTATATATATATTTATATATTTATATAATTATCATGTGTAGACATTAAGTGCTTTGATGTTTATGAAATGTTAGAGCTATGGACAATGTTATGAATGCAAATGAATGAAAATTGCATGCATTTACTCAAAATTTAGACCATAAAATTAATTTATTGAGCAGAACATAAGATGGCATTTTCCCATCATGGGCCGATATTCTGGAATTATCCTGGAATCCCAGCGCAGGGGGGAACTTCCCATGTAAATGCAATACCCTTTAAATGGAACTCAGTCCTGAGCTCACCTTGGCCGTGGCAACCTACATTTGCCTGTATACTGTGAACATCTATTAATGACTAACCATATGCCAGGCACCCAACTAACCACTGTACATCGAACCTTTCCACTGAATCTTCCAAACACCCAAAGGAAGTAGATATTTACCCGTCTGCTCTTACAGATATGAAAATGGAGATTCAGAAGGGTTCAACAACTTGCTTATGGCCACATGGCTAGTAAGTGTTGGAGCTGGGATTTGAACCCTTAGATGGCTCTAGATCCTAAGCTCCCAGCCATTACATACCTTGCCCTTTGGTAACCACTGGCAGTTCTATAACCAATGTTGCTAGGGCCAAATGCAAACCTTTGCTTCACATTTTTATTCCTCCTAACTTTGTTAGTATAATCAGGCATTTTAGCTGAAAGATTCTTTTCAAAAGCCAGCTATTACTGAATCTCCACTTTATTCAAATTCTTCATCCAATATTCATCAACCTCCGGGTTTTCTTCTATCATCCTCCCCTTCACCATACATTCGCATATATTATGAAGGACACCAAGCAAAGCAAAGTTGAGCAACATATGGCCCCTGGCCTCTAGAAACTTGGAATTCAGAGGAGAAAAAACAATTAAACTAATTAGGACAGCACAGCCTAAGATATCAGCACGTGGGCGCCGGATGACAGACGAGACTTAGCCACATCACACTGGTCTGTAGGACTGGGATCCTGGAGAAAGCGCTGCTGCCTGAGCAGAACTCTGAAAGATTCTGGGAATTTTCTGGATCAAGAACGGGTTGGGCCTGGGGGTGGGGAGGACAGGCACTGTAGGCAGAGGGACCAGTATATGTGGAGTTTAAACTAGCATGATGATTTCTCAAATTTTCAATAGTTCAGAATCTAGAGCAAACTGTTCTGTGACGCTTGGGGACCCTGGAAGTGTGGCTTGTATGCAGGAATAAGCCATCACCAAAGCCCTAAGGTGCTGCCCAGAAGTTCATGCTGAGTTCCAGCTTCCTTGGGAATGTCCTCTCTTTCTCTCTCTGTCTCTCTCTCTCTGTCTCTCTGACTTCTCTTTGTGTGTATGTGTGTGTGTGTGTTGTGAGCGAGTGTGTGTGTGTGTGTGTGTGTGTGTGTGTGTGTTGTATGGGCTGGGAGGGAGGTGGTGTGTGTGTTGCTAAAAACTCTCCTGACCCTGTATCTTGCAGAAGACTCTGCACTATCCCATAAACTTCTGACATTTTCTTCCTTGTTAAGGAAAACCCAGGAAACCACCTTCATGGCACTCCATCCACCCTTTCAGCCATCACCTGTTCTCTTCTCCCTTCTGAAGAGAAACAGAAGGGATGAATGGAGCATGACTATTACCAAATAAAGTATCCTAGGATCCAGAGGTCCCTTCCCGAACAGTACACGGAAAAGATTTCTCTAACATCCCTGTTCAAAATCCCTCTTTGTTGAGAAAGTACCTTCCCTTCTTTAATTTCAAATTTCTCCCAAAGGTCAGAGGGAAGCTGGCTCTTCAATGTCCCCAGTGAGACAAATGACTTGAAATTAGAAGTCGCTTGACATTAGAAGGTGTGCTACCAAAATAACACAAGCAGGTACCACACTCTGCCCACCCCCATCCCCTTGGCTCCAACAGTTGTGACCCATCCCCAGGAATTTGGACACGCACGTTGGGTCCAGTCCCACGGACAAGCCGGCCACCCGCCCTGTGAGCAAGGTCCAACAGACCACTGAAGACACTCACACTCTGAAGGGCATTGTGGCACGTGTGTGTAACTTGCATGTATGAAAATGTGCATGTGGCACCTTCCATGTTCTGTCTCCATGTAGTCGACAATTTCTCTCTGTAGCTCTAACGGGATTGAGTTGGGCAAGCCCTCTTCCTACACATTCAGCCTTCTGGAAATGAAGCCTTCTATGGGGATAGAACAAAACACAGTTGCCCGCTTGAATGATTAAAAAAAAAAAAAGTCAGGGCGCCTGAGTGGCTCCTTCAGTTAAGTGTTGGGCTCTTGGTTTCAGCTCAGGTCATGATCTCACATTTTGTAAGTTCAAGCCCCACACAGGGCTCTATGCTGACAGCACGGAGCCTGCTTGAAATTCTTTCTCTCCCTCTCTCTCTGTCCCACCCTCAAAAATAAATAAATAAACTTAAAAAAAAAAAAAAAAAAGGCCAAAAGGAAGGGAGGGTGGTCAAAATCTCATTCAGTCACACATGCCTATGGAAATTCTTCTGAGCATGGGCTCCCACTCTTCATGAGACTCTCAAAGGATTGGGTGTTCTCTACAAGGTTTAGAATCCCTGATTAAGAGATCTCTTTAGCGATGGGGAAAAAAAATTCTGCTACTTCAGAAGAAAGTGGATGTGCATATGTCCTCTCCCCTCGGATAGGCTCGATGCTAATTGCTCATTCAGGTATGAATCCCTTCCATCTGACGCGGCGGCTGCTTTCTGATGTACCTGCAACTTTTGTGATTTTACTACCCATGCAAAGTGGCACTTGCCGCCTCCAGCAAAAGACACGAGCTATTTATTGCCTCATTTTACAGATGCTTCTGGAGATCGCATTTACCAATACAAATATCACAGCACTGTCTTTGGGTGTCACAAGCTGCCAAAGTGTAGCTCAAGCCAGAGCCTGATAACTCCATGCTAATGATGTGACGCGCATTCTGGGCTTCATTAGATGGGCCGAAGTGGAAGCTTGCGTGTAGCGGCCACGCCCTTTTGTCAATCTCTAAACAGGAATGTTTTAACTCCTGGTTTGCGATTTACGTCATAGTGTAGACAAGTGCAGCATTTTATTGCTGGAAACAAACTTCAACATCTACCCCTACAGTATGCAAAAAATTGCATAAGCAATTCTCTTTGGGATGGTGATGCACCCCAGAATAAACGTAATTTAGTCTTACCTGGGCATTCATCTCTCATTCCTTGACAAAACGCGCGCGCCCGCGCACACACACGCACACGCACGCACACGCTTGTAACTCTTGCTTTGTGCTGAGTTAGCTCTAGAAATACCTAACACTTTCCAGGGTTGCATGGCGCAGTCTGCCAGATGGGAGAATTAATGTAGCAACAAGCAGATATGCCGGGACCAGGCTACCTGGGAAATTGTGGCAAGCTACCTCACCTCCCTGTGCCTCAGTGTCCTCAGCTTTAAAATGGGGTAATCATGACTTCAGAGCGTTACATGAGGATTAAATTGAATTAATAGGTGTAGCTTCCTCAGACCAGAGCTTGCCACTTACATGGCTGTTTACAGGAAATCTCATAATTCTCTCTAAAATGGACAAAGACCAGTATGTACATGACAGAGTGGCTGTGCAGGTAGGTGAGTTAGTACAAGCATATCATCTAGAAAGCTGTCCACACACGGGGAACACTGTGCAGCTCTGTGCTTTTACCACTGCACCTCCCCCAGGAGAGACACTGCTGTAAAGCCCGTGTTGAGGGGCGCCTGGGTGGCTCAGGATGTTAAGCGTCCGACCCTTGATTTTGGCTCAGGTCGTGATCTCACAGCTCATGAGACTAAGCCCTGCATCGGGCTCTGCGCTGACAGTAAAAAGCTTGCTTGGGATTCTCTCTCTGCCCTCCTCTCTCTTTCTTTCTCTCAAAATAAATAAGTAAACTTAAAAAACAGTGTTGAAACTCATCTATCGTATGCACTCATAGATGCTGACGTTGTGGACTTATGTGCATTTTGGACTTTCATTTGTGGGGCGAAATATGATGCAGAGCGAAGGGGGAAAAGACGAAAGCTACGGAAAAGGGGTGAGAAAGAGGAAATATCAATAGAAGGGACGCTTTCTGAACTATCTTATGATTCATTAGTGAAAGTACTTTTTTCTGCTTTTCTGTTTTCTCCCTTCAGGGAGCTTGCTGTCCCTTAAGGCTGGTTTAAACTGTGCCCATAACCAAGCTTAATAACCATAACCAAGCTTAATAAAGAGATAGGAGATTCTCTTTTTATTATTTCTGGCCAGTGATGCCCAGGTTTAAACTAATTACCAGGAGGCCCAAGGTGCTCGTTCACTCACTTTTAAATAAAACTGCAACACTTCTATGTTCAGTTGGGAAGAAGTTTAAGGCATCTGGATTTGAAGAAGTGCTTCTAGCTAGGACCTGTCTTCGTCCGTAATTGTGCCGAAGTCTTATAATAATGATGGTGGCAACAGCAACAGTGCAGCCAAGAGTCACTTGGAGTCCCCATCCCTCCAGGCTTAGGCAGGATTGTCAGATCCCAATCACAGCCCAGGGAAGCCCGAGGGAGCCTTGGTCTCCCCGATATGACTGCTAATGCCCATGGGATTTTGCTGTCCCGACCAGACTCCTGAGTCCATATGAGCCACCTCTAGTGAACCCAGAAGTCCATGCAGCATGCGGCCTCCACCACAGGGCTCCTCCCTCTTCCTCAACCCTCCCAGACTCATACTCTCCTCTCTCTCTTTCAGGACCTCGTGTTTTCCATATCTCCTGCTAAGTGATATTGACCCCTTCTTAGCAGATTTGGTACTAGCTAAAACCCACCTTGAGCCGATGGCTACAACTTAGAGAATAAAAATACCCCTGATTTATTACAACACTGATAGATCTTATTCTTCAAGTTCTTACTACTAAGGTTTTCAGGTCTTTGTCTAACCATCTGGTTTAAAGCTTCCAACAAAGCCACGGAATAGGTATTATTACTATTATCGTCCCCACTAACCTTTAGACCAACGGTTCTCAAGTGGGGGCAATTTTGCCCCTGACCAGGGGACATTTGGCAATGTCTGGATACATTTTTAGTTGTCACAAATGGGGGAGGGTGCTACTGGCATCAAATGGGTAGAGACCAGGGAAGCTTGAACATTCTACAGTGCATAGGATGGCCTCCCAGCTCCAAATGTCAAGTGCGAAGGTTGAGAAACCTTGCTTTATTCCAGCTACAAAACCAAGCCTTAGGTTAGCTAATTTGCTCAAAGACACGAGCATCAAAGGGCAAAGGCGGGGCTCTACCAGTCCAAAAGGTGTGTCAAAACTAGGCTTTCATCTAGGACACAAGCTTCCTCTTTTAGTTATCTATTGCTAAGTAACAATAGCAGCAGAAACCTAACAGCTTAAAACAACACACATTTATTATTTCACAGTTTCTGTGGGCCAAGGGTGTGTACACAGCTTAGTTGGGTCCTCTGCTTTGGGTCTCAAGACTGTAATTCAGGTATTGCCTAGGGCTGTGGTCCCATCTGAGGCTCGCCTGGGGAAAGATCAGCCTCCAAAGTCACTCAGTTTCTTATCAAAATTTATTTCCTTGCAGTTGTAGGACTGAAGGCTACAGTTTATTGCCAGCCTTCAGGTGGAAGCCACCTTCAGTGTCCAGAGGCCACCCAAGTTCCTTGTCACATGGGGTCCCCCAACATGACCTCTTACGTTCTCAAAGCTAGCAAGAGAGAGACCCCAGCATGACAGGCACTATAACCTTATATAATATAATCGTGAGCATTTCCAACCATGAACCACCTTTGCTGCACTCTGTTAGCTAGAAGCAACTCACGGGTCCCACACATACTAAAGGGGAGGAGCAGGAGGTGAGTATAGGACCATATTAAGAGTCTGACATTCATACCACTAATGGAATCATTACCTTGAAGGTAGTTTCTTTCAAGGGTAGTAATTTCATGGGCCATATCCCTGCAAATATCTCTATATCCATCTCATCCTTACATATGTGAACAAATATTTACACAGGCCTACTACGAGTGTGAGGGTCCAGCACTGGGGGCAGTGAGCATTCCTGATATCAGGTTAAGGCAAACACTACAAAGGTATTTCTGAAAGTCAACCTGATATGGCTTTTGGAGCACATCACTGAAATCCATACCCCCCACCATATTATGAAGGAGAAGGTCAATAGACTCTAAAAGGTGGTGGGGAGGGGGGGAGGAGAATTCAGACTATTCCATGATAGAAAAAACAATTGTGGTATCTCCTTAACTTTGAATGGCACTCAACTGTTCTCTCCTTTCAACCCTATTCTTCTGTCTGTCCTCCAAAACTTATCCCTCCATTCTACCTCTTACTTTTCCCACCCAGACCTTTGTTTCACACCCATGCTGGGTTTCAGATACAGAGAGATCAGAAAACTCAAAACTAAAATTATTCCAATATTTGTCATATATATTAGAGCGTTTGGTTGCCAGCAGGAGAAATGCATTCTGGAAAAGCTTAACAAATAAGGAACGAAGGAAAAGAAGGCATCATCCCCAGCTCTGAGCAATACAGCAATGTAAGAAAAAAATCCTAGCACAATATAGGGTTTCGAAAGCTTCCCTTAGCCAATGTGGGGTAGGGGTGGCAGTGAAGGGTTATCCAAGATCTATCTCAGACTACTGTTTCACATGTTGGATTAACAACAAATCTTCACATCCCTTTGCTAGAGAGGTTACAGGCAAAATGTGTTTTGGTTCATTGTTTGTTTTATACCATACGGTTCTGTTTTGTTTCCCAATTTAGTTCTGGCTTTCTTATTAATGCCACTTGATCAAGACCTGTGGTAATTAACCTACCCTGTAGATCGGGTTTAATTTTAATTAAACAATCCTCTAACTCTCAACAGGCTAAATGTTTGTTTCTTCTGCAATTCTTATCACAAGGCAATTTTGTAGACCTTTATAGATTTTCCGAGAAATTGCTTTATCAATTTTTCCCTGCAGCCATACACCCAAGCTGACTTGTATTGCTAGCTGTTGCTTTAAATTAATTTTCTGTTTTTTTTTTCCACTTCTTTCTGTTGGGCTACTTAATCCCTACGTTAATTTCTTCACCTTCTGATTAACAATTAACCATGGTTATGGTCGGTTCCACGACTACAAAATTGGCCTTGTTGGCGTCCACATTTATCTTGCCTTAATGATCAAATGGGTTCTGTGTAAGATGTCTTATGATTTTTTTTCTACACATCGGCTTTTCTATATTCAACCTGGGATCTAAAACTCAAGCTGTGCTCTCTTGCCTCTTACATCATCACCAGTAATAAAGATTTTACTGTCAGAACTTGGCTGACAAATTTGCAGGCTCTTTATTACTAGCAATGATGGACTATAAGAAGCAGAAAAAACACAGCTTGAATTTCATTCCCAGCTCAAATCTGCAAGGCTGGCATTTAGAAAAATTATCCTGTGATTTCATAAACCAAGAAAATTTGTGGGTGAAAGTCAGAGAATTAATATAAAACTTCCCCCCTAATCTCCTTCCTAGATGGCTCTGGTAAAGTCATTGCACAGTGTGGATTTGGTCAAGCCTGCACCGAGAAAATAATACGTAGATAATGTGTGTGACTCCCTTTTATTTCAGTTACCTAGATAATTTAAGCTAGAGGAATTGGAAGGACAGAGCTATTGTCCTCTATGACAAGAATCGGTGCTGTTGTGTTCTAAGAGTACACATTACAGTGGAACATTGGTGCTTCAGTGTAAACCCTTGCATTCTCTAGGCTAGAGGGTTCTATAGGAGTCATTTTCCATCTCTGTAAATTATAGGTAACTAACAGCAAAGCAGAAAAACCCTTGTCTATATACATCACAATTCTGCCCTGTCCAGTAGAAGTTCGATTGACTTCCCTCCATTATGGAAGAAGCTCGTTTTGCCTCCCTTTACACATTCATTTCAACATTACTTTATTCCATTTGAATGCGTGCCTTTTAGACTGCTCCACTGTGCCAATGATAAGATCCACCTAGTTTCCTCATTGATTGAGTTAAAAAGTTGCTAACGCATGTTCATCTTATAGCTGACAATTGTGGTTTACTTTAATAGCTTTTTTTTTAATGTTTATTTTTGAGAGAGAGAGTACATGCAGGGGAGGGCCAGAGAGGGGGGACAGAGGATCTGAAGCAGGCTCTGTGCTGATAACAGCACACCCAAAATGGGGCTCGAACTCATGAGCCCCAAGGTCATTACCCAAGCCAAAGTCAGACGCTCACCTGACTGAGCCATCCAGGTGCCCCGTTTTTTAACGGCATTGAATCTCCATTGATAAACTCCCAAATTAGGGTGTATTCAAGTGGTAGGGTGAAGTACTTCTGTGAAATACTGTTGTAAAATAACATTGTGAAGGACTACTGTGAAATACTGTAAAACCTTGGATTGAGAATAACTTGTTCTGTAGGTGTCCCACAAGACAAGCAAACATTTCTAGTAAATTTTAACTTGATACATGAGCCATGTCTTGCAATACGCATAGTACAGGACACCAAAGGTCACATGATCCCAACTGAGCCAATGGTTCTTCTCTCTCTCGCTCGCTGCAGGATTGTGGGTGACCATCAATGCCAGGTCACATTTCCACGAAATCTTCAAAAGGAGGCAAAAGCAAGCGTCATCAGATAGGTTCCTTGTCAAAGTTGCACGAAAAGAGAAAGATTCCATTGAGCCAACAGATCGCCGCGATTGGGTTAGTGATCGTGAAAGTCGTCCCACACAATAGCCCTCCTCTCTCTCGTCTCCTTCACACCAGCAGCAAAGATTTTCAAAGGTAAGTGCAGGTTAATTTGTTTATTTTTTTCGCTATGGTTTATATTTTCTTTATTATCTTGCAGGATTCTGAAGTTGCACCATGAAGTGGTCCCTTGAGATAGTACTGTGATCTAATGCTATCAAGTAGTACCATTATGTAGCCCCGTAAAGTAGTCTTGTGAAGTAACGCCAGAAGTGAGGGTCATATTCACATGGTTTCTAATTCCGGGTTTGTTCTTTGCTCTCTGCATAGTTTCTTAGGTGGATTATTTCCATTTTTCTAGTTTCATTACCTCGTGTGGAAAATGTGACTAGTAATGATACCCACTCTGTGGGTTCTCCTGGAGAATGATACAAATTATTACATATTTTGAGTGGGATTATTTATTGTGTTTATAATATCAATTATTCCCATATAGGCTTTCAAATATATTGACGTATTGCTTACACATAATCTCCAAAAATTGGTGCATTGCTTGAAAGTTCCAGTTGGACTTCTTGGACCCCATTCTTGAGTTTCTAATTTAGGGCCTCCGTCCCCTCAAAATAGTAACAACAATCTTCAGGAGTGATTTTTTTTTTTCATGAATGTGATGTCATAAAGACATAAATTTGTTGGCCCATTTTAATTGTTTACCTACATAAAATACATGTGTATATATGTAAAATTCTAGAATCAGACCAAGTTTTCTTCATCCTGTTTCTGACAAAGTAACAAGAATCCAAATATATTTTGTCAGCAAACTTAGAAGATATGACTGGAATCTTCACAGGAGGGAAAAACACAGAGGAAGGCTGCTGCCACGACACTTACTCAGCTCCCCCCTGGGGTAACACTTTCTGACGATGCAGCATAACCCACATCAAAAAGGCAAAAAAAAGGGGGGGTACCAAAATATACCCCACAGTGTGGACATTGTTACATTCTGGCAATCCATATCTAGAGCCTCAAGGTTGTTTCTATGCTTTGAAGCTGGCATTCCTCTTTCAGGAAAATAGCCTTAAAAAAAAAAATAGTCAGATACACAGACTTAGGTATAAGGGTATTTACCACAGAACAGTTTCTGGATGAAAAATCAGAGACAACCTTAATACCCAATATTATCCAGCTATCATAAGCCATTTTTTTCAAGAACTCTTTTTAATTTGGAAAATGCTCAGAATATAATATTACATTTAAAAAGAATATCAAATCCTATGTGTTCTATGCTGCCAATTCGATAACATTTCACACGGATACACACCCCGAGCGTACGCACACGCACGTGTACATAAGCAGACAGAATGAAAGACTGGAAGAAACTGTCCAAAATATTTTTATAACGCTTATCTCTCGGTGGTGAGATCATGGGTGATGTTTCCATTTTTCCTTAAGCTATTACAGATTTCCCAAATTTTCAACAATGGGAATGTGCTACTATTACAGTCGGCAAAATAAACGTTACAACAACAGCAACAAGCTGCTAAATTGCAGAAGTTATACTTCTAAATTGCAGAAGTTTCCGTTGATAGCTGAGGACATCAGCTAAAAAGAGCAAGGAGAAGGTGGTCGCTATCATTATTGTGGCCGCCGGCATCACTGGGAGAGCCCCCATGAGCCACGTCACCAATGAGAGTTCACTTTTTGACTTTCGTTGGCCCGGGACTGACTTCAGGCAGGAGATTGGAATTAGGTAAAAACCGATTGTGACCCACTATTATTTTATTTGAATAGCCAGTACTCTGCCTTGTTCCCACCGTGATCATACTGTTCTTTCAACCTTGAGCCACCTTTAAAGGTGGACAGGTGCAAAATAGTCATTCTGCAACCATCAAAATGGTGTTAGAGGGGCGCCTGGGTGGCTCAGTCGGTTGAGCATCCGACTTCGGCTCAGGTCATGATCTCACGGTCCATGAGTTCGAGCCCCGCGTCGGTGAGTTCGAGCCCCGCGTCGGGCTCTGTGCTGACAGCTCAGAGCCTGGAGCCTGCTTCGGATTCTGTGTCTCCCTCTCTCTGCCCCTTCCCTGCTCATGCTCTGTCTCTATCTCTCAAAAATGAATACATGTTAAAAAAAATTTTTTAATGGTATTAGATTTTTGCATTCATATTTTAGTCTTACTTCTGATTTCTGACAAGACTGATGTTGACAGCTTTTAGGAGTTCATGTGCCTTCTCTCTCTCTCTCTCTCTCTCTCTCTCTCCACACACACACACACACACACACACTACTACTACTACCAAGAATCCATTCTCAGAAAGCTAAAGTTTGCACATTTTAGGGGATTAATACAGTAAGCTTGAAATTTTTATTAAACATCCTTCCTGCTAAAATGTACATTTATGTACAAAATAATTTTAATTGAGAAACTAATATTTATTGCTGTGATAATAAAAATCATTTGGAAATAGAGATTTTCTTATGCCTATCACCACTACCAAGTAGAGCTATTATGTGTTCAGAAAGAAACAGAGCTTATTTGAAATATATACATGTATATTCATAGACATGTGTATATATATGTATATATATATATTCATAGACACGTGTATATATATATGTGTGTATATATATATACATATATATATACATATATATTTCCTTTTAGAAAGTCATTACTTTATTTACATAAATGAAAATATCCTTGTCATTGATAACTGTGATTAAGGATCCTTTTTCAGAGAAATAGTCTAACTCTTCCCACAAAGTGGTTCATCCAGTTCGACACACCTAATTGAACCTGACGTTTCCCACGTTCTGCGAGATGATGTTAATCTAGTAGCTTCCTTCATCTCCTAGCTTGGTTTAAGGCAAAGAGTTTATTGACAGAGGCTGTGATTGGCATGCCTTTTGCTGACCAATTGCAATTTCCTCTCCTTGTAAACTCCATTTAGTGTTACAAAAACAATTCGAAGGCAGATTGTAGGTGCCAGCCTTTTCCTCTGACCTTTAAATCAAATTTAGAATTTCACAGGGTAGTATGCCTTCAAGAAAAATCTGTCAGCTTAATAAAGTGGAAATTTTCTGCAATGAATCTGCAATAAATTTCCACCATTCACAAAGAAAGGCAAGCTTTACTTATTGTTCTACAGTTCTGAACCACGTTAGGACAACTCTGAATAATGCAAGAAAGAAGGGGAGTGGCAGAAATCTAATGAGGGAAGAAAGACACACAGAGGGGAATAAGCGATAAAAGAAAAAAGAAGTATAAAGAGGCAAGACCAAAAAATGAATGAAGGGGGGGGAAAGGGGGGGTAAGGAAAAGCGTTATTACGTTTTGTCTAGCTCTACCAAGGAGTACGAAATCATTAAAATCCTAAGACCTCCTGCTGGACATATGGAGAATTACAACTGCTCTAATCCCGGCTGGGTCTCTTTGTGTGTTTGTTACAGCACACAATGACCTGATGGCTTATTCCACTTTCCAAACAAGTAAAGTTTCAAGCATTTGCTGAGCAAATCGAGACTATATAGTGTCTCTGTTATCAGAGGAAATCCTGGTGATTCCCATCAAAGAGGGTAATTACTTCTGGAGACATAAAGGCAGTAAGAAGTATTCCCTGATGTCAAAGTCTGGCTCATTCCGTTTTACCAAACCAATTGTCCCCTAGAACATGTTTCAACAAAGTGTTTTCTTCAGACTGAAGCATTCTTCCACTCTGAGAACAAGTTTCTAGACCAAATCGTTTACCTAACTATTAATGGAAGATGCGTGAAAATCATGCCTGTTACCTCTTCTCTTTTTCATTTTCCACCACTGCTAATGATCATAATAATTAACCTTTTAGTGGACACTGATGATGACTTAAGTGCTGTCCACTTGACAGGAAGCATCTCATCTAATCTTCCAAGACGGGAGTTTCATTTACAGATGAAAGTCAGGCCCCCAAACCATTAATGGACTTGCCCAGACTCACACAGTAATTAAACTCATCTGTGGCTTGACCTTAGCTACTCTTTGCCACCCATTTATAACATCTGATTTATGATACCAACTTCTCATGCTTTGATCAACTACCCTAATATTCTCATTTGAAAATGTCTGTACTGGATACAAAAGTTAAATGAAAAATTAAGAGAAGGAACGAGAATTTCTTAAATTATTCACAAAAAAATAGTAAAACCATAAAATCAACTTCCTCCTAACTATTGGTTATTGGACAATAACCTGAGAGTGCTGCTTTGGAAAATGGAAATAGCTTGAGTATAGGGCTTTGGAGAAAGGGGAGACATATATTTCGCTTAAGGCAGGACTTTAAATCAAATCCATTTGAGGTTATGAAGGAGAATGAATTAAAGAACGTGACAGTGAGATGTTTATAGTGCTGGTCGGTGACAGGTGAAAGGTGATTCCTTGATATACTTTTGCCAGTCTGTTTGCATTTTCCTTGACCATATTCTCTCCATGACCTTGAGCCGGCCACGTGGCCTCCAGTCTTGATGTTTTTGGTTATGCATCTGTCAAATAAAAATTAGTGCTCTATCCCTCTTTGCCCTATGTGGGGGCTAGAGTAATAATCCGAAAATAGCTCATAAATGAAAATCTTGATCTAAAAAAGCATTTGGAAAATCATTCCAAGTATATCTCTGCTCCTTGCCTACATCACCACCTCCTTAATCAAACCTGTCATCACCTCTCACTTGCTCTGTGCTGTAGCCTCCTAAATGCTCTTGGTGACTCCATTCTTGTCCCCACCAAATGTGCTCTCCGTACTGTCACCGTGGTAATCTTTTTAAAGCACACCCACTGGACCCTCCAACTTAAAACACTCTAGTAGCAGGGTGCCTGGGTGGCTCAGTCAGTTGAGCGTCCGACTTCAGCTCAGGTCATGATCTCACAGTTCGTGAGTTTGAGCCCCGCGTCGGGCTCTGTGCTGACAGCTCGGAGCCTGGAGCCTGCTTTGGATTCTGTGTCTCCCTCTCTCTCTGCCCCCCACCCCTACCCTGCTCACACTCAGTCTATCTCTCTCAAAAATAAACATTAAAAAAAAAGAGCCAGAGTAACAGAACTCACAGGTTGATCCAGCCCCTCCTTGCCCCCTCTGATTTCTCTCCTATCTTGGGGGCCTTCTGGGTTTCTTTCCTTCTCCAACCTTCTCAGAGGCATTTGTCTCAGGGATGCTCCTCATCAGCCTTAGCACCTGGACAAACTGCCACTCATTCTTCAATACTGGGATGTTCACACATGAGGCTTAAAAAGAAATCCTGGCAGCGCACCTGGGTGGCTCAGTTAAGCATCTGACTTCAGATCATGTCGTGATCTCACGGTTCATGAATCCGAGCCCCACATTGGGTTCCATGAGGACAGCTTAGAACCTGGAGCCTGCTTCAGATTCTATGTCTTCCTCTCTCTCTCTACCCCTCCCCTGCTCATTCTCTCTCTCTCTCTCTCTCTCTCAAAAGTAAATAAACATTTTTTAAAAATCATTAAAATAAAAAAGAAATCCTGACAAAGAAACATCACCTTAGGCTTTCTACACTAGCCCAATACTTAACCTTCCATAGCACTTGGCAAATAACCCTTAGTGATTTCCATTTATCCAACCTCAAACTCTGGACCATGAATGTATTTATGTAAATGAAAGAGTCTCAACATTGGGTGCAATCACTTGGGGGACATTATTAAAAACCAACAATAACCAAAAGCTCTACTCCCAAGGATTCTGACCCAATTAGCCTAGGATGGTGTCCAGATGTTTGCCTGAAGTTCACAGGTGAATGTACTGTGAAATCAGGTCTGAGATCTCCTGACCAATAAGGAGAAAAAAAATCCAGGAAGAAACTGAATACACAAGTTGTTCTCTCTGAGAGGTCATCATTTCATGAGGTTGAATTATCAGCAAACATGGGATATATATATATTTGGTTCTACTGGGTACTTAGTCATATAATGGTCTACACTTAGTTGTATACCTTGTCCTATAAGATGAACTTAGAATAGATGAAGGAGTACAGCACAGACCAAACTGTAATCATCAGGTATCTCAGCCCACACAATAAGTTCATAAACACTGTAATTACAGTACTCCTGGAGAGCCAGGTTGATGAAGGAGTCCTGCTTAAAGGCGGTAGAGCAGGTGGGTGAGGCAAGCTCAACGCTACAAATAGTAAAAAGTTTACTTAAGCCCCAGGAAGATGGTGGTAAGACCACCTTGCCCTGCAGGGTCAACTAAAAGGCTCTGTATCCCATTTCTCTGACAAAGACAGCTCTGATCTGTTTTAAGTAATGTTCTTCGTGAAAATGCCAACTTGTATAGTCATATGGAAAGCCATCCTTTTGAAGGCAGAAAAATTAGAAATATAGACAAATAGAAAGTTGGTAAAAGAAAGTATTGATGCAACGTGGCTATTGCAGTTAATTCCCTTCTCTGTGTAAATGCACGCTGTATGAATCTGAGTTAACACAGTACATAAAGCTTTATACCCTTTTGGAAAAATAAATCTAAATTGTATCAGGAGTATCTTCTTATCATATATTTTAAGTAATATGGTTCTGTTAGATATATAATATCTGTTACATACACCTACACTTTTTATTGAACTATACTGATCATTGCCCATTTTGGTGGATTTCAATTTTTCACTTTTATAAGAATATAAAAATATAAAAATGTATGTAATTATTATTACACAGAATGACTGGGTTTGGGGAAACTAGTCATTCCAACATGATTTTCTGTAAACTTCATTTTTGTGTTCTCGATGTACCTACAAACGACAGATCCACCTGTCACTCCAGGTGTTTTGATACATTAAGTCTGAGGTGGGGCCAGATAATCCGTATTTTTTTGGTTAAGCACCACAGGCGATTCTTATGCAGGTGACTCATAGCTTCTACTTGAGAAACATGTATCAGCCTTTTTAAAATTCTCACACATGTTGGCAAACGGTCTGTCAGAAAGATAACAACTTTTATTTCCTTGAGCAACGTATAATCTTTTAAAATTTCTGTGCTGATTTGATAAGCAATAAATGTATGTGTTACTCTTTAATTTCCAGTGTCTTTGAATGCTAGCGAAGATAAAGGTTTTTATTTATTTTCTGGTCATTGTGTATATTCTTTTGTGAAATTCGATTTCTTTTCATAACCTTTGCCCGTTTTTTTCATTCAGATTTTCTTTACTTGTTTGTAGGAACTCTTTCCATATTAAAACCACTCCTGGGCTGAAAATATATTTTCCAGTTTCTCGTCTGAGCTTTAACTTTATGGTGTTTATTTCTTGCCCTACAGAAGTTCCAGGAGTCTACACAGGTATACTTCTGTACCTTTTGCTAAGCATTCATCAGATCTTCCTTCTGGTTTTCGATGTCATTGTTTTCACATGTTTTTATGTTGCTTTTTTGTTTTCATTGTTATTATCGTTTGGGGTTTTTTTACTTAAAAAAATTTTTTTTATTTTAAAGAGAGAGAGCGTGCATGCATGAGCAGGGGAGAGGGACGGGGGAGACAGAGAGAGATCATCTTAAGCAGGTCTCCACCCTCAATGCAGGGCTCAATCCCCTGACCCTGGGAGCATGACCTGAGCTGAAGTCAAGAGTTGGACGCTCAACTGACTGAGCCACCCAGGCACCCCTTACTTTAACTTTTTACATCATCTGGAATTTATTTTCATATAGAATATAAGGAAATAAACTTGTTTTTCAAGAGTTTCTGTTTTTTGCTAAGTATCCTTTTCATTTCTTGATATCGTAGGAGCCAAGGGCAGGCCACCTCAAAATGTGCCACTCTGGAAGACGGATTATTCGAAATAGAAGTTACAGCCTGTGTCATAAAAGAGACACCCTATGCAAGTAGAACACTCAGACTGTCCTCTGTCCCCCTGGGGGGGGGGACATAATTAAATTTATATTAAATAAATATGTATGTATTTTATGTATATATTTTATGTATGTACATTTTAAATATGTATGTATTTGTATATACATTAAATAAAATAATAAATTATTTTATTTAATAAAATAAAAAATTTTATTTTTTATTGTGAAATTAAAAAAAATAGGGAAAAATTTTGTGAAATAAATGTCCCATATGAAAAGTACCCTCCCTGTACCAGTAGGTAAGGAGCTATCCTTATAACCAAAAATAGGAAATTTAGAGCCAGGAAGGCTATCTAAACCATCTCTGTTACTTTTTGCTAATTTACTATCCCCAGCCCAAGTTCGATCCGGAATTTCTTACTAATCGAAGCTCCCAAAATTAAGCTGTCACTGCCCTGTCAATTCCTCACAGATTTATTGTCTCCTTGTCTAAAAAGTAGAAAAGCTAAGGGCACCTGGGTGGCTCAGTTGGTTAAAAGTAGAAAAGCTGCCTGCCTGGGTCATTTCTGTAGGTCTCAGTTTCATTATTGGGCCACAGGGCACATGGAATGAAACTTGCTGACTTTTATTCCTGTTAATCTGTCTCCTGTCAATTTAACTCTTAGTCCAGCTGGAAGAGTCTGAAGGGTGGAGGAAGAATTTTTCCTTCCCCGCACTAGCATATGGCACAGTCTTCTCTAACCAATACACCTTGTCATGTTCTTAGATGGGATGCAGTCAAAAGTAATCATACGATATTCAGAGGGAAGTCATGCTAATTCTCTTATCACGATTTTCCCCAACAGCACTAGGAAGGGATGACTCTTTACCTAATTCTGTCTCATGTCTCATTAACATTCATGAAAATACATCTTTAATTTTAGATGAACAACACATTTTCTTAGGGGAGAAAAAGCCTTCTTCCCAAATATGTGTCTGACAGCAGAAAACCTAAACTTGCCAAATTAAAAGGAACTCACTACTGTCTGGTGTAAAACATAGTCACTCTCTCGACACAGCACTGACTGCATAAGGAGGAAGCCAAGGAAGGACTAGAGATACCAGTGGTGGACCCAGTGGTGACAAGCCACAATGTGGAAGCTCAGCAGGCTGAGGAGAGTCCTGACAGAGACCACATGCCCTTCCCCAGAGGCCAGGGTGGCACATAACTAAACACCGATGTCCCCTCTACACACCCAGAGCTCAGGTCATCCAAGAGAGAAGGTGTGGATCATACACATGCTGACAGTGACTAAGCTTTACATCACACAGAGAAATAAGAAATTAAGAGTTGAGAAAGCATCGTTTACGAAAAAATTAAGGAAGTTACATGTTTCAACACCTGAATTGTATGATAGGTGAACGTTCCCAACAACCAGAGATATATGCTTCAGGTTGTTTTTCTACGTACAAGCAAAAATAACTTAAAAAAAAAAAATCCCACTTGTAAGAGCACTTGAAATGGCCCCTTCATCACTTATCTAATAATTGAGTCTATTTCTCTGATTTCCTTTCTTATCCATTGATCTCTGCATATCCTCTTGGTTCACAATCGCACTGTGTTAATTGCTATCATTTTATAAACACTTAAATAACTGGTAATGAATCTCCACCTAATTATGCTTCTTTTTTTAAGAAAATTTTTAAAATTTATTTATTTTGAGAGAGAATGAGTGGGGGAAGGGCAGAGAGAGAGAGAATCCCAAGTAGGCTCCGTGCTGTCAGCTTAGAGTCCAATTCAGGGCTCAAACTCATGAACCATGAGATCACGACCTGAGCCGAAACTAAGAGTCGGAAACTTAACCGAGCCACCCACGCACCCCTAACTTTGTTTATTTTTAAAAATCTCATCAATCTTCTGTATCACTTATTTTTTCAAGTGAACATTAGATTCTACTCTGTCAACTACAGAGGAAAAAAAAGACATGAATTCCTCTGAGACTTTGATTAAAATTCTTTTAAAGCTACAAATTAATTTGGGAAGACTTCACATCTTTAGAAGACCGATATTTACCATCAAAAATATGGTTTGTTATGTGATAGTTAACTATATATGTCTCCATAAGGTTTTTCTTTATCTTGATTTTAAAAGTACACTTTTCTTTGAGGTGCTTTTTGGGGGGGGGACGGGGGTTGTAGTTTATTGCTAATGCAATTTAGTAAATTTTATTCTACATTTTACTGTTATATACAAAGGTATTGACTTACATGTAATTACTTTATATTTAATCCTTTTTACTAAATACTCCTAATTCTTCTAATAATTTTTACATAGTTCTCAGAAGTTGTTTCTGTAGGCAAGCAATAATACTTCATTTCTTGTTGTGGTACTAAGAGTCAAAAGTACATAGTTCATTGAAAAGAATGCAAACGACCCTTAAACAGATGAGGAATAAAAGGTTAACTTTGCTCGTGATAATGAGCTTACGTGTTATGCTACCATCCGCTCTTCACCTATCAGATAGGCAGAAAGTCAACCACTGACAACACAGGCTGTTGGTGAGGCTGTGGGGAGGAGGCTCTTTGAAAGGTGGGTAGTGAGATTATAAATGATTCGATCCCTCGGCAATATCTAGGAAGGGTGTGATTTTATCCTGTAACGTAGAAATCCCACTTCTTAGAATCTATCTCAATTCATTGCCAAAACTGTGAAAAGAGTATGCAAAACTATCTATCTATCTAGATAGATAGATAGATAGACACATACATACATATGCACACACAAGACTATTCATTACTTTTGTTCTTAGACGCTTTCTAAAAATTACTTTTCATTTTGGTCAACAATTTCTTTTCTTCTCTCTTAATAATAAAAGCATGTAGAGAAAGAGATTGTTCTTGAAGAACAGCATTAGCTGTATCCCCCGAAATGTTTATCTCTTGTTTTATTGTTCTTTTGTTCAGAGTCTTCAATTTCTTTGCAGGATCTTTCTTCATTTTTGCTAACCGGTGTATTTGAAAGTCTTCACATGTGAAATGTTATTTCTTCATTTTTGAAATTCAAATATCTTATTACCATTTGTCTAAATGACTTCATTTGATTCAGCATGATAACTGTAGATCCTTTTTTGATTTGGAAATTTTATAATTTTTTAGCTTAGTGAAGTTTCTGTCTTTTGTGTCTGACATTTGTATGCACCATGTTTGTGCTCTCTCTTCCCATGGGGGGCTCAGGGCAGGCTGCCCCAGAATGTACCATTTTGCCACTCAGATTATGTCTAAGCTGAAGATAATCAAGGTCCAACAGACTCAAGAAGAGCTTTTTATCTCCCCCTTAACGGCCTAAAAAAATTTAGATACAGAGTCTATACCAGGAGGAGAGCTATTACCAAACATAACCATTTTTTACATAAGAAAATAACTTTTTTTTACATGGTGTGGCAAACACTGGTTCACCAAGCACTTCCTTTTTCCAACTTCCTGTGATTTGTCTTCATCGCTCTGAGACCCAGATCACTCCCTGCTTCTTCTTAGCTCCGATGGCTTCTCAGCTTCAATTCCTGGCTGTGGGGAGCCTCTCGTGACTTTGCAGGGCTCCCTGTTGGTATGTAATTAACTTCATTTTTCCCCCTGCTAATCTGTCTTATGTCAATTTAATTAGAAGGCCGGCCAAAGAATCTGAAAGGGAAGAAGGAAAAGTTTCCGTCTCCTCTACCTACAACTCTTGGTTCACAAATTTCCTCAAACTACCCTCTATACCTTGTTGTTTTGCTCAGGCTTTTTAAGTCTTGTTCTTTCTATTCAGAATTATGGGTGGATTTCTTGATTTGCTTTCTATGGGACAAATTCTCCTTTTGCAGTACACTGGTTCTATCTGAGTGCAATCTTTTTTTTTTTTTTTTTTTTTTTAATTTTAGAGAGCAAGAGAGTGCACACAAGCAGGGGAGAAGAGCAGAGACAGAGAGAGAGAATCTTAAGCAGGCTCCATGCTCAGCACAGAGCCCACTGCGGGGCTCGATCCCACGACCTAGGGATTATAACCCAAGCCAAAATCAAGAATTGGACTCTCTCAACTGACTGAGCCACCCAGACGCCCCAAACCTCGGTCATTATTTAAATGTCCAGGCAGACTTTTCCGGGGCAGATCAGTCCTTCTACCTGCTTATTATAACAGTGTAAATGTACTATTCTAGTGAATCTCCTTGAGAATGCAGCATTTTTCCCCAAAACTTCCTCCATTCTTATAGCCAATCTATGTCTTAAAGGGGCTTTTCCTCTGATGCTTCAGGGCTGTTCGTCCCTTAAAACTGGAAGATCTCATGTCCTCTTGAAAGACAAAGCTGTACCAGCTCTTAGTTTCCCCTAAAGGCCTTTTTCTGGCTCACCTACACCTTCTGAAGCATAAGCCTGTAGTTCTGTGTGACTGTCAGCCACTTATTTCCTGGAAACTGTATGATAGTTCTCTCAAGTATTTAAGTTCATTTCACCTGCACACTGTGCGGCTAAACGTATTCAAAATGTCTGACACACGTAGGGCCCTTTTCCAAGTTACCACACTGTTCCTATTTCTATCTTCAGTCAGTCAGATCCAGGGGACTCTAGAAGGACTGGAATTAAATTTCTTTTGTTATATGCCACTCAGAAGTTGACGGATGATGGATAGTAATTTTGTATTTCAGAATCCACCACTGTATGTATATCCAATAAACGTATCAGCAATCACAAATTAAGAAAGAAGCAAACCCTTTGGGGACACAAGGACTGCGGAAGGAAGAGCACCCAGGCAGTCTCAGAACACACACCATCACGGAATTTTTAGGGTGATTTTAAAAGGAAGACTTTAGGGGCACGGGTGGCTCAGTCAGTTAAGCACTCGACTCTTGGTTTCAGCTTGGGTCATGATCTCACAGCTTGTGAGTCTGAGCCCCACATTAGGCTCTGTGCTGATAGCTCGGAGCCTGCTTCAAATTCTCTGTATCTCTCTCGTGCTGCCTCTGCCCCCTCCCCTCTTAAAATAAATAAAATAAAACATTTTTTAACTTAAAATAAAAGGAAGTTTCTATCATGGAGGTGGACTTTTCCCAATATGGAGCTTATTAAAATTTTTTCTTGCTACAGTCCATGAGAAAGAGGGAGAGAGAGAAGAGAAAAAGGAGAGGAAAGGAAAAGTCTGGAGAGGGTCTTTTTCAGAGCAGGTGCAGAAGCAAGCCTCATCCTGTAAAGTGCTACGACTGTATGGATCCTAACAGCAGCCTGTGTTCATGGTAAAATTAACACAGTGGTATCATAATGATCGTTAACATTGCTAAGTTAGCCTCACCATGTGCCAACACCTGTTTTTAGGTATCATAAAATACCTATAAGAATTTGTGTTCTTTGGGGCACCTGGGTGGCTCATTTGGTTAAGCCTGCCAACTCTTTCGGCTCAGGTCATGATCCTGTGGTCTGTAGGACTGACCCCTGAGCCAGGCTCTGCACTGTCAGCACAGAGCCTGCTTGGGATTCTCTCTCTCCCTCTCTCTCTGCCCCTCCCCTGCTCTCTCTCTCAAAATAAATGAATAAACTTAAAAAAAAATAACTTGTGTTCTTTGTCAATCCTTGAAATTCTCAGCCATCATCACTACTCTTCACATCCTCCCTTTGCTTTATAGTCTATGCATTTTTTCAAAATCCTGTGTCTTTTTTTTTTTAATTTTTTTTTACCATTTATTTATTTTTGAGACAGAGAGAGACAGAGCATGAACGGGGGAGGGTCAGAGAGAGGGAGACACAGAATCTGAAACAGGCTCTAGGCTCTGAGCTGTCAGCACAGAGCCCGACGCGGGGCTCGAACTCACGGAGCGCGAGATCATGACCTGAGGTGAAGTCGGCCGCCTAACCGACTGAGCCACCCAGGCGCCCCCAAAATCCTGTGTCTTAAACCTTCTCTCTCTTTTTTCTCTCCCTCCTTACTATTATTATCAACGTCATCACCTGATCTTCTTTTTCTGGTCATCTTGTTCTTACCTCAGGTTTTTAAAATTTTTTTTCTTTAATGTCTCTAAATATTTTAAGTGCTGTTTCCTCATCTTTTTCCAATAATTCCATTATCTGAATGTATCAAGGCTATCATTTTGCTGATTCCTGCTGCTGATGGCTTATTTCCTCATATATCTTATAATTTTGGATTGTGAGGTAATGTGTGGTAGGACTTTATCTAGGGTAGTGACTCTCAGCTGGGAACTTCTCCCCCCCACCCAGGGCATTTGGCATTTCTAGAGACATTCTTGCTTATCAAAACTGGGTGCTAACAGGGGTGCCTGAGTGGCTCAGTCAGTTAACCATCCAACTTCGGCTCAGGTCATGATTTCATAGTTCGTGGGTTTGAGTCCCACATTGGGCTCTGTGCTGACAGCTCAGAACCTGGAGCCTGCTTTGGATTCTGTGTCTCCCTTTCTCTGCCCCTCCCCTCCCCTGTTCTCTCTCTCTCTCCCTCTCTCTCAAAAATAAAAAAAATATTTAAAAAAATGGGTGCTAATAGCATCTAGTAGGGGTAAAGACCAAGAATGCTGCTAAACACACTGTTTACCTAAGTCATGGAAGGGGAAGAGAGACAAACAGGGGAAACAACCCAGAGGTTTTCAACAGCAGGAAGTTGCTGGCACACAAAGGATAGACCCTTGGAGGAGGTAGTGTTACCACAACCCAGAAGCTAGAACCATTAGGTAAAGGCCAGAACCACAAGAGGCACTGTTCTGGGGGAACTCAGGCAACAGAGAGAGGGCTTCCCAGCCAGAAGCTGAAGTCATGGAAAATGGGAAAACTATTGTCTGAAAATGCCCCCTTGAGCAGGAGAGGGAGAGAAACACACTGGTTTCTCCTTTCTGCCCTCCAATTTTCTTTTAACTTTAAAAAAAAAAATTTAATGCTTTTTTAACTTATTTTTGAGGGAGAGAAAGACAGAGTGGGAGCAGGGGAGGGCCAGAAACAGAGGGAGACACAGAATCCAAAGCAGGCTCCAGGCTCTGAGCTGTCAGCACAGAGCCCAACGCGGGGCTTGAACTCATAAACTGCAAGATCATGACCTACCCGAAGTCAGAGGCTTAACTGACTGAGCCACCCAGGTACCCCATCTGCCCTCCAATTTTCTATAGATGCCTCTAATTGGTCAGACTAGCCACAAACCAGCTTTTAAGGGATCCCAAAGAAATGATTTTGAAGAGAAGCTCGGAGGAAATAGAGCCCAGAGCAACAGGTGATACCTACACAGTTGCCATAGCAACAGGGCCTGTGTCCATCTCTGTGGGGAACCCGCCTCTGGTTTTCAGATCCCTCTTTAGGGATTTCCTTTCTTCTTTTTTTTTTTTCTAGTTCAGCCCAACATTAATAAGATGCTTGTTGCATATGTTTATCTACCTTTTCCAGTTGTCTCATAACAGGAGATTTTTTAAAATATCTTTTCTGCACTATTGTTAGAAGTTACAATAATTTTTTTTGACCTTTTAAGGGCAAAAGGTTTGCTAATATCTTAGGGAAAGACAGCTGATAGTTTAGAACAAAACTAAACTCTAGTCATTCCGGTATATAGTCAACAAATATTTATGTTATGCCTACCAGGTACCAGTCACTTTTCTAAGTTCTACTGAAATAATGAGGAACAAGATCCAATGTCTGACATCTATATGATAGATATAGATAGATAGATAGATCCACAGATACATGTATTTTTAGAATTGAATCAGCGTGCACTATCTCCTTACTTAGATGCAGCTAGATATACAATATTCATCAACATACAGATATTCACACATTGAAGTGAATGTGTGAATCTGTATGTGGGTCTACATATGTGTGTATGTGGAAGTAAATAAGCAACTTGGTAGTAAATCGGGAGTAAACGGGTAGTAAATGATATAGAGCACATTGCCTATGGCAACACATCCTTTGTTTCTTCTCAAAACATTTTTTTATCATTTCATAAAGTCCTAGGTTTAATAAAAATTAGATATCATTAAGGGAATAGAGCTGAACTTCAGGAGTCGAGCGTTGGTTTACCAAACATCAGCTCTTACAAGACAAAAGCAAGTTTACATTTGTATCAAAATAAAAAGTAGCAACAAGCACATCAACAAACAACAAGACTAGGTTCTCTAGAGTTTTCCATGACTTCTGCCTGTTGACTGCCTTCCTGCCTTTCTACAATGGGTAACATTTCAGATTTCAAGTGACAAAGAAGTGATGGTTCAGGCCCTGGAGAATTTTAGGTTTAAAAAAAAGTCTAGGTTATTCACATTTGTATCTGTGTTTTTTTTTGGGGGGGGGAGGGGGTGTCTATTTTTAATCTCCTAACCAATCTCTAGAGAAAGGAGAAATGTCCAGAGATGAGGCTTCAAGGAGCAAGAAAAGCAAAGTGAGAAAACACCAAGGTAATTACCAATTGTGATTATCCAAATCTAACCTTAGAACCTTATTTCAAGTCATTTTTATCTTTAGCCATTACAGTAAATGTGTTGTTGATATCAAAATAGCCTTTGAACCTCTAGCTAAGGTGTCCTAAGATGAGTAAGAACTCATCTCAAAGAAAAGGCATTGGTTCTCTCTTCGTGGAAAGGGGAGGGCAGCTCAGGCTTCAGGCTTTAATCAAGACCCATTATATTTATATTGAGGTCAATTTATTTCCTAACTAAGATGCAGACACACAAATAAACTCCCACTATTCTCATTCTTACGAACTTGGATTATGTTAAAGTTTTGCCAATGGGAGTGCGTGACCTACTTTGTAATTCAGTTACATGCTTTTTATTCTCTCATAATGCGTATAGTTTTGGGGGGCTCAATTTAGGTGAAATGCAGTAACTCCTCCTTCAATTGTAAGACACAGGTAAAAATACACACAAAGCATTTTTAGATATCATTATGGATATTAGACAAAGTAACAAGTTAAAAGTGGAATTATTTTATGGTGGTGTTTGGATGATGTCTTGACAAGTATTCAATAGTTCAGATATCTTCAAAATCTTCCCTACATACTAAACAAATGTGAAGTCTTTGGTTATTTAATAGCTCACCATGGGATATTTTTTTCTTGTTATTTACCAGGTCTGGGGGAGACAGATAGTGACGGCAGAGATTTTGTCTTCATCTAAAACATTATCCATCAAAGACCAACATACTCTCTGAGAAAAGATGGAATTTCACACTGGCCCTGTATTTTAATAGAAAATGAGCTGGCATTTGCTCCTGTCAGCTAATGAAACAACTGGGGGCTTTTGGAGAATGAAAAATGGGTGATTAACAACTTCATCTGGAGACAAAGAAGATCTGCTCATCTCTTAAAGACGAGTTGACAATTCCTTATTTGGGAACTTTGTTCTGAATGCTCTGGAAGGAGCAGCGAGGAGAACCGCAAGTTTGTATGTCAGGGTGTTGTTATTGCTACTAGTAATTTTCCTTCGATAGATGGGAAAGACTAATGCCAGCGTCATGGAGAAATCGCTTTCATTCTCTTTCATATCATCATAAGAGTATTTCTATAAAATTCTTAGGGAGGGAGAAAAAAAAGAAAGTTTAAAGCCTGGCCATTCTGAAATGAAGCAGAGGAATTGGACTCGAAGGGGTAGACCAGTCGTCTTTCTGGATGGTATCCTGTCTCCAGAGTTAGATAATTGAATGTGATAAAGATTTTACCAGCCATGCTAAATAAATTATGAGACATAACACAACGGATTGTAAACCAGTCTTTAAAAATCATCATGTAGACAGTAAAACATAATGTTTAAGGTCACAGACAATGGTATCAGATAAACCAGGGTTCAAGTCCCCATCCTACTATTTAGCAGCTGCATTACCTTGAACAAGTTCACCTCTCCAGAAGTAATCATCTCAGAGTTGTTGTAGAAATTACAGGAGATAATGCACTTAAAAAGCTTGTCATAAGCCTGATAGTTGCTCAAAAATATTTATCACATGAATGAATGAATACTTAATAGATGTTTGTTCTTTTCATAATATTTTGAGCTAGAAATATATCCATGATATTGCTGAATTTTGTTTAAAAAATCATTTGCAGAACCACATATAATCTATAATTTCACATACACGAGTTCCCTGCATGTTTCTCTACATGTCTGTGTGCACATGAGCTAAATGGAAGGATGTTAATGAAAACAACTGTTATTTTCATGCAATGATATTTCCAGTGCTTATCACTCACCACTTTGTATTTTTCTCTATATGCCATCTTATAGAAACTATTAAGCCGTATGTAAAAAATCAATATGCACCAGACAGGTTTAAACATTTATCTAAATATTCAGTAGATGAGGCTGAAGTCTTACTGGAGAAAGAGATTAGGAAGAAAAGAACATCGGGAGCAATTTATCTTTAGAGACCTCTTCCAAAGGTGAAAGATACAAAGGAGTGATCTCCCTGCTCATTGGGGCACAAAAGAAATTGTTTCACCACTCCTTTGCTGCCATACAACTGTCTTTTGAAGAGTGTCTCAGAGACTCCCATGTAATAAAGAAACATTTATTACCCATTTCAAATGACCTCTTAGAAAATCTCTGCTACTAGATAGCTGGGACAACTTAAACAAGAAAAATGAAGAGAGATCAGTTCCTCTTTGGCTTCTTATCAAACTGCGCCCTATCACTAAACAGCTTACTCACAAAGGGAATTCACAAGGGATAACCTGACATGCAATTCTGTGATGTAGGAAAAATCCACTGCCTGGACTGACATCCAGGTGAAACGGCTGTATGTTATATTCATGCATGTGAAGTCATTCATTGCCATTCACGTGATGATGAAACGTCCCCAGAGAGCCTTTCTGCTTTGAATTTTGTTGAATAAATTTCTTAGGATAGATCCAGGAAGGCATTAGAGGGAAAAGACTGACCAAGGAGGCAGGCATTTCCTGGTCTGGGACAGTGAGGGAGTTGGCCACCACCCAGGAATCCATGGCCCTTACTGTGTGTCCATGATTCTCTACAAGCCTAAGTTTGTGGGCTCAATCAGAGAGGCAGGATCCTCCCCAGAAGACCCATATTGACTTAGCTTCCATGCATCAGGATCACACCATGGGGGGGGGGGGGAGGGCAAAGGAAAACAATTTTCATAAAATAAGCATACATGTGTACAAGCGTGTAGAGTACCCATGCGAGAATATATAAAACCTGGAAACAGAACTAGCTTGGCAAAAGAAAGTCTTAACGGCAAGAATTGTGTTGTCCAATATCATAGCTACAGGAAGTTTTAAAATTAAAATTAATTAAAATTAAGAATTCAGTTCTTTAGTTGTACTAGCCACATTTCGAGTGTTCGGTTGTCTCCTGTGGCTCGTGGTGACTGTATTAAACAGCACCGAAATAGAACATTTCCATCACTCTGGAAAGTTCTATTAAACAGTACTGGGCAAGAGCCTACAGTATACTCTTTGACCTTTTAAATGATGTACTATGTGCATGTATTACTTATTCAAAAATTAAAATTATTACATATTTCAAAATTTCGAAGTAATAATGTTT